>NC_141058.1:6808200-7408200 GCF_041138505.1 Cibotium barometz
TTACTCGTTTTTGGAGGGATTTTCTTTATTTCTTTCATTTGTCTCCTCCACACATTTGGATGAATCTGATTGGCCCCTCAAAACCTTAATTTAAAATTTTCAAAAAATCTAGACCCCCCAGGATAAGGCCTTTTGAACAGATTATAATTTATTTTGAATGCACCTTTTGAAAATCTTTTTGAACTTCTGTTTCAGGGGAACTTATTTAAATACAAAGAGATATTTTTCCATCCAAAAATATCCAAAATCTGAATAATCTCTCTCTAGAATATTTTCTCTCTCTAAGCCAAAACGGTAGAAACAAGATCTTTTATATTTTTGAAGAGGGATTTGACTATAGGGGAAGATATTGGACATCCTGATAGGCTGGGGAGGAATCTTACATTCTACCCCACTTAAAAAACGCGAGATGTCCTCATCTCGCAAGTGGAGTATGATCTCTTTCATCTTCTTCTTCTTCTTCAATCACTTCCAGCGTTACTGCCTTGGAAGTGGACGGCCGATTTGGGAACAACTCTTTTTGACTTCCCTTATTCTGAGGTGGAGGTCTTGCATTACTTTGGATTGGAACTGCAGGTTGGATAGAGGGTCTACCTCTGGGATTTCCCTGATTTTGGCGGATAGAACCTTGATTACTCTGGAAGGAAGGGGCTGGAGTCTTGAATCTTGATCCCTGATTTCCCTGCCCTGAAAACCTTGATCCAAAAGGAGTTGGGCAATCCATATTGCGATGTCCAAATCCTTGACAGTTATAGCATTTCACTCTCTTGTTCAAGGGTGGAACTTCTGAAGTTGAAATCTAGGGGATTGAGTTTCAGGAAAAGGACATTTCTTCCATTCTCGAACTCCCATATCCTCGGTTTGACCCTGATGTCTCTTAGGCGGAGGAAGGTTGGAACCATCTTCAGGAAATAAAAACCTTTGAAAGGTGATGGTGCTGGCTTTGGCGGGACTTTGACATCAAAGGCTTTGGCGAAATCCTTCACCATATCCAAACTGCTTCGGCCATGGAAATAGGTTTGGCATTCTTGACTAAAGTATCCAATGGCTCGTTCATTCACCGAATGAACCTGGCCATCAGCTGCTCTTCATCCAATTGAGGGGAATATTTAAGGAGAAGGGCAAAAGCCTAATGGTACTCCTGGCTTTCCTCTGCTTTAGTTCCAAGAACTCATTCATCTTAGTTTCAAGAAAGCCCGGGGGACGAAACCTCTTTCTGAGATAAACCTTGAGATCGGTCGAGGTTTGGGTATTTCGATCGAGACGGTTTGTCTCGCAGTGATTCCTCCACGTAACCTTGGCCGTTTCCACAATCTTTAACTTGGTGAGAGCCATCTTGCTTCTCTCATTGTAGCCAGTTACATCAAAGTATTCCTCCATGGCCTCAATCCACTTTTCTCATTGTAGCCATCTTGCTTCTCTCATTGTAGCCAGTTACATCAAAGTATTCCTCCATGGCCTCAATCCACTTTTCTACAACTTCACCTAATTGTTCCCCTTCACCCTTTAAGGGACCAGGCTACAAACTATGAAGAGTTTTACGAACATCTAGGTCGAGCTCTTCTTCATCGAGTTGGGGGTTAACATTTCTACCATGACGACCTCGATCCATGTTCCTATCAATACAAAAATTCTTGTTAAGTTTCTTTATTTATAATTCAATCCGATTTTTGATTCAACTAATTCTGGGGTTCTTTAAGTAAGTCGGCTCCCCACATAATCATGGGGTAAAGATACTCATATAGAACGCATTATCAAATAACAATTCATTCAGAATATCTCATTCATATCTTTAACACAATAATGGTCCATCAGACTGAATTTTTCCATCTGAACAGTCCTCCATGGGGATTTCAATTTTTCAGATTTTTAATTTATCAACCCTTAACTTGATCCACTGATCAAAAGTTAACAGTAGTAATCTGCCAGCACAATCCACTAATCTCATAGTGATTTGCTGAAGTTATTACACAGGGACTCGTCCCATTTATCCTCATTGTGGTTTTGCTCGGCTTATTACATTTCAACCAAATTTCAAGAATTATCATTTTTCAATCAGAATCCAAATCAACTCATCAGTTCTTTCACAACCAGAATTTAAAAATCATATCAGCCACATTCAAATTCATCATCTAGATAGTATTAATGCTTATAATTTCAAGTCTTAGATTTACTCGTATATACTGCCAGTAAAGAGTTGCAGTTATACCCTTGGTATATACGGGTAGTCACGGTCCTTGGAATTATAAGGTAAAGATCATCATGTCTAGGCCTCAAGCAAGTCAGGGATTCCATGAAATTGTGGTACTTCCATCTGAAGACCCAATTACTAATTTATGAATTTCAGTTCAAATAACAATTTGTATGCATTTCATCACACAATTCTGATCTTATACTGCTACTTCATAAATTTTTGACATTTTTGGCTTTTTGGTTGATCCTCATTAGCCAATTCGCTCTGATAACAACTGTGAGATCCCTGTCTCCACCGCGCAACAAATTCAGGGGTGCTAGCAGCGGAAGTAGCACTTCTTGCGTGGGGTAGGGTCCCACACTCGGGGCCTCGCCCACGGATATCCGGACAAGAGACTAATCCATCGATTTTTCCAAAACCGAACCCGGAAAAACTTCCTTTGCCCGGAAAGCACGGGCGATTCCACTAGGATAACTTTTCCCTATAACGTAGTCAAAAGCCTTAACTAATTGAGCTCATCTGACCGAGCCCGTAGTCCCATAGTCAGATCAAGGAAAAAGACTGTACTTGGATCATAGAGACCAACGTTTTTTTCCTCAGTGAGAGGCATAGCTGTTGATTCTTTTCCATAGAACAATTTTTGTCCGGAATTTACTTCATCTATCGAACTAAATAGAAATTGAGTCTCAATTTACGGATCCATCAGTTCAGCCTAACCCTATATAGTCCCATGGGTTAGCCAACCACTGTAGCGATGGGATCCAATTTAGAATTTGGTTAGGTTTTATCCCCGGTACCAGGGAAAAGAGTTCCCAGGCCCCCTAGCCAAATATTCATGCAAATTTAACATTAGTCATGCCACTTACACACCCAAATATGAAATTGCCTTTTTCATCCAATTTAGAATTTGGTTAGGTTTTATCCCCGGTACCAGGGAAAAGAGTTCCCAGGCCCCCTAGCCAAATATTCATGCAAATTTAACATTAGTCATGCAAATTTAACATTAGTCATGCCACTTACACACCCAAATATGAAATTGCCTTTTTCACAGATTCAGCCATCTTTAAAACAATCATTTAATGAAACCATAGTATCACTAATCACAATCCTCCACAAAATATCCGGTTGAATCTTAATTTCCAATCATTCCTTCATCGAAGTATCTATGGCATCATTGGCAACCAGAACGCTCACCACATGTCCACTCAGGGGCCTTTTCAATAGTTCCTAGCTCATAGTACCTGCCAGCAATATAGTCACTTATAAAATCAAGATGGAATCTCTGTTGAAGATCAGCAAGATCAACCAACAGATCCATATAAAAGAGCCATGGACTCATCCATTGAGGACCAGCAAGGTCAAACAACCAAATCCATGCCCGGTTTCAGAAAACAACTCTTACTCCTTGTTCCAATATCTTCCACGACGCACGTGTGGGTATCTTCGTTGGTGACCCGAAGCCCAAGCACCGTATGGTTAGCACCCTCTAGGATCCTTCGCAGGTCACCTAGCGCTTCACTCATAGGCCGCTTCCTTGGTCCCTCATCCACCGTACTGAAAGCTCACCATTTAAATCGAACTGAGACTGGTCAAGACCTCGGCCGACCATGTTACGCGAGACGTCCTCCGTTGACTCTCCGTCAACTGTTGCAACTTTATCAGTTAGGTCTCCATGACCTTAATCACAAGACGGTCAAAATGCTTCCCCAGCATTCTTGACATAAAATAGTCATTTACAAACAAGTCACAAATACAATTTCTATAATGAACTCTCGTCTTTCCACATTATCCCTCATCATTCCACATTCCATTCATATGTGTACTCATTCTCATCTAATCACATCATTTTCCATCTCATCACATTAGATTCATTCACATCACATATCATTTATTCACATTCCAATTCACATGTCATCACATCTCATCCATTCACTCATATCGACGTCATATCATTTCCCAATTCACATATCATTTATTCACATCCCAATTCACATGTCATCACATCTCATCCATTCACTCATATCGACGTCATATCATTTCACATACACATTCGCATTCATTATTCCACATACACATCCACATTCGTACATCCACATCCATACATCCACTTCCACATCTGCATTCATACATACACATCCATATCCACATCCATACATCCACATCCACATTCATACATACATCCACATCCATACATCCATTTTCACATCCACATCCATACATCCATTTTCACATCCACATTCATACATCCATATCCACATCCACATTCATACATCCAAATCCCCATTCACATTCATACATCCATATCCTCATGTACATTCATACATCCACACATCCATTTCCACATCCATACATCCATCCACATTAATCTACATCATTCACACATCAAACCACATCATCCATATATCCATCCACATTAATCTACATCATTCACACATCAAATCACATCATCCATATATCCATCCACATTAATCTACATCATTCACACATCAAACCACATCATCCACTCACTCTGATTCACATGCCGTCATTCATTCACATATCTTATCATTTATTCATAGCACGATTCACATGCCATCACATTCCTTCACATCTTATACCATTCATTCACTTCCTAATTCACAAGACATCACATCCATTCATCCATTTCCATTTATCTGATTCATATCACTTCCATCCATCCATTTACATCTATCTGATTCCTATCACATCTCATCACATCTATTTATAAAATGTAAGAGAATTCTAATTTTTTTATATAAAGATTTTTTACGCATCTAATTAGGCATAAAGACAACTTTAGTAGGAATAACACTTTTATAAAAATCCTTTTATGCATCTATTTAGGCATAAATTCAATTTTAAGGAAAATAACACTTTCGAATTAAAAATAAACCTTTTATGCATTTTACTATGCATAAATTCCATTTTAATGAGAATAACACTTTCAAAATAAAAATAAATCTTTTATGCATCTATCTATGCATGAATTCAATTTCAATGAAAATAATACTTTCGAAATAAAAATAAATCTTTTATGCATCTTTCTATGCATAAAATCAAAATTGATGAAAATAACTCTTTTGAAATAAAAATAGATTTCTTTATGCATCTTTCTATGCATAAAATCAAAATTGATGAGAATAACACTTTGGATTAAAATAAATTCTTTATGTATCTTTCCATGCATGAATCCAATTTAGTAGGAATTACACTTTTAGAATAAAAGAATTTCTCTTATGCAACTTTCCATGCATAAAAACTAAATCCAATGAAAAATAACTCTTTTAAAATAAAAACTTTCTTTTATGCATAAATTCAATTATGATGAAAGTCACACTTTTATAATAAAATAATTTCTTTTATGTATCTAATTTATGCATAAAATCCATTTATGATTAAAATCACACTTGGGTCTTACCTCTTGATCCAATTTCAAGATTCAAGGGTAGTTTCTACCCTTTTACAACTCAATCTGGTGTTTAGGTGATGATTACAAAACAGATTTATCAGCATAATTCACCACCAAAAATTACATAAAACCAAGGGTAACAAATCTATACTAAATTGTTGGAATTAGGGTTGCAGAAAAGCACACAAAGCTTGGAGAAGAAGAAGCAAGAATGTACACAACACAAAAAGTATTAGATTGTGTCAATGTACAAAAGATAAGTTAGCCCTAGAATGATGGGCATATATACAAGCCGGGGGAAAAAACCTCCTAAAGAGGAAAAAAGTACCCCGGCGGTCCTAAGTGTGTTCACACACCACTGCCTATGCATATGGCAACAAATCCCCCCTGGGAGTGATGGTGTGAACAAGAGCTGGCACTCATGTATAGGGGAGTGCCATGCCCGAAGTAGATCAATCCACAAAGGGGAGCAAGCCCAAAGCTTTGCGGAAAGCTTCAAACTTCTCACGAGGAAGCGCCTTTGTGAAAAGATCGGCGAGGTTGTCCTGTGTTGGCACATAGGCCAAGCTGATCTCTCCTGTTGAGAGTCTCTCCCTGACATAGTGATAATGCACCTCAATGTGCTTTGTGCGAGCATGAAAAACTGGGTTTCTCGCAACTGCCAATGCGCTCTGACTGTCAGTGTAGATAGAGGTGGCAGACTCCTGTCCAACACCCAAATCAGCCATAAGCCGTCTGAGCCACACACACTCAACCGTAGCTGTGAAAGCTGTCCTGTACTCAGCTTCACAACTAGAAGTGGCCACAGTAGGTTGCTTCTTGCTCAACCAAGATATGCATGAGCTATCGAGCATGAAACAAAAACTACTTGTGGACACTCTTGTGTCATAGCAACCAGCCCAATCTGAGTCCGAAAAGGCATGTAAATCTGGCGGCAACGATCCCCCCTTGGGATAAAACAACCTAAGATGTATGGTGCCACTCAAGTAGCGAAAGATGCATTTAACTGCCTTCCAATGCTGAGACCCTGGGCTATGCATAAACCTGCTCACCTGTGAGACTGCAAACTGAATGTCCGGCCTCGTAATGCATACATAAATGAGGCAACCAACAGGTGTCTGATAGAGTGTGACATCAAAGTGATCTCCAGCATCATGAAGACTCAACTTCAAACCTGTCTTCATTGGAGTAGCAATAGGCTTGCAGTCTTCAAGGCCAAATCTCCTCAACAATGTCTCAATATACTTTGTCTGACACAAAGCAATACCTCCGTCACACTGCTTAAATTGTATCCCCAAATAATGATGCAAATGCCCCAAATCTGACATCTCAAAAGAGGCATTCAAATCAGCCTTAAAATCAGCAATATGACTCTCATTTGGTCCTGTGAGCAGCATGTCATCGACATAGAGAGCAATGATTAGATGTACATCATCCACACGTTTAACATACAAAGTGCTTTCTGTTGGACTATTCTGAAAACCATGTGCAGTCAAATATGCATGAATCTTTTCATACCAAGCTCGTGGAGCTTGCTTTAAACCATATAAAGCCTTTTTCAACCTGCATACTTTGTTTTCCTGCCCTCTTTGAACAAAACCATATAAAGCCTTTTTCAACCTGCATAATTTGTTTTCCTGCCCTCTTTGAACAAAACCACGAGGCTGCGATACATACACCTCCTCATGCAAATCTCCATTCAAGAACGCAGTCTTTATATCCAACTGATGTACATTCCAACCATTATGAGCTGCCAATGCACAAATGCTACGAATGGTAGTCATACGACAAGTGGGAGCAAAGGTCTCATCAAAATCAATGCCCTTTTCTTGAGCATAACCCTTTGCAATAAGCCTAGCCTTATAGCGATCAACACTGCCATCTGGCTTTCGTTTCAACTTAAAAACCCACTTACATCCAATGGCCTTTTTACCAATAGGCAAATCACACAAAGACCATGTACCATTCTTCATTATAGCATCATATTCACTTTGAATTGCAGCCAACCAATTTTCTGATTTTTGTGCCTCATCAAATGAAAGAGGCTCTTCCTCTTCACACATACTAGACACAGCCAAAGCATAACAATTTGATACATAAGAGGCATGCTGAAAACGTGAACGATACGACTAGATATAGGTGCATCAATTTTACTATCACGTAAGGTTTGCACCAACCATTTAGGCATACTTCTAGCCTGCTCATTTTCAGCCCTATCCTCATGAATTACATCCTGTAAATCTGCATCAGAAATAGGCTGATCTATGATGTCGTTTGAAATCTGCATAGGTTGAATATTTGCCTCATTAGGACTTACATTTGAATTCCCACTTGTAAACAGAGGCAACAACGTATCAAATGCATCCCGTGAGCTCACACCTGTCTCTTTGGTACATGATAACAAAGGCTGCACAGCATTTTCCACAAAAACAACATCTCGACTAATCAAGATACGCTTTAACTACGGATGATACAATCTGTAACCCTTGCTCTCAGCATTGTAACCAACAAAAATGCATTTGACAGCCTTATCATCCAATTTTTTGCGTTGTTGCACAGGCACTAAAGCATAGGCCAAGCAACCAAAGACACGTAAGTGACAATAGAAGGCTTCCTGCCATGCCAAGCTTCGTATGGAGTAATAGACTGCAAGGCCTTAGTGGGACACCTGTTGAGTACATATGCAGCACACATGACAGCCTCGAGCCAAAACGCATGTGGCAAAGCTTGGCTCTTGACCATACATCGTGCCATCTCCATAAGTGACCTGTTTTTTCTCTCAGCAACACCATTTTGCTGAGGGGTATACGGCACTGTACATTGGTGTTTTATCCCACGACTAGCCAGAAATGCATCAAACTCTTTAGACATGTACTCCCCCCCTCGATCAGAACGGAGGGTGCCCACGTTACAATTAGATACATTTTCAACCATAAGCAAAAACTGTTTGAAGCACAAAAACACTTCGGACTTTGCCTTTAGTGGATATACCCATGCATGCCTTGAGTAATCATCAATGAAAGTCACGAAGTACAAGTGTTTACCAAATGACGGAGTTTGCATAGGCCCACATACATCACTATGTACAAGTTGCAATTTGTGAGTGGCCCGCACAGAACCATCCTTTGGAAACACAGAACGCTGCATTTTGCCCAAAATACAGCCTTCACAAACATGTTTTAATGGTGCCTCAAGAGGAGGCAATGAAGCAACCATATCAAAGTTCTGCAAACGCAGCAAACTAGCAAAGTTCAGATGACCAAAACGAGCATGCCATAGTTTTGCATCTGAAACTGCCTTTTCATCAGAAACTGCATTTGCTGAATCTTCCACACACTTGTCATAAGAATTGAGCCTATACAGCCCACGAAACAAGGTGCCAGATACAATAATCGTATCACCAGAAGTCAAATCATGAACAGTACATCTGTCATCCACAAATTTGACTACAAGTCCAAGTCTAGTAAGCGCAGAGACAGACAATAGATTCTTCTTTATCCCTGGCACATACAAAGCATCTGAAAGTGTGAAAGCGCTGCCATTTGCAGCCGTAAGCATAATTTTACCAACGCCTTTCACTAGGTAAGAAGCATTATTGGCACATGTGACAGTATTCCCATTAGGGACAGCCTCAAGAGAAGTGAACATATCACGATGCGAGGTAATGTGCTTTGTAGCACCACTGTCAAAATACCAAACATGAGAGTCAACAGAAACTGCCAAACATGCATCATGTACAGATGGGTCATACTGGTAATATACGCTAAATGCCCATTCTGTATCCTGCACAACATTTGCAGAATCTGCATTTATAGAAGCATCCGCCATTGTGGCTGCATTTGACTCTTTCTTCTTTGCCTCTTTAGCCTTTAGCTTAGGGCAATTCTTAATGACATGATCATTTGCCTTACAATAGTTGCACCTGGTCTTTTTCTTGCCTTTATCAAGAGCCTTCTCAGACTTATTGTTGCTATCTGTGGAAGGAGAAGAAGTTGCAGACCTGCTAATAGGAGAAGAAACAATGGAAGGGGCTACCTTACCACTTCTTCTTTGCTGCTGGGCAGCAATAAATGCTTGATCAATTGCACGCTGCCTGGCCCTGTTTTGCCTGGACTGCGCTTCTTGTAAGAGCTTGTTGACTAAAGTATCATACTTGACAGCATCAGGTCTGTCCTCATTAAGAAGTCTCCACATGGAAGCAAAAGTCTGATATGTCTCAGGTAAAGCATCAAGAACAGTCTGTACAAGAGAATGATCAGGAATAATCTCACCTGCAGAAATCAATTGTTCTTTGAGATCTTTAATCTCAACAAGAAAAACATTCATGTCATCATCTTCTTGCATAATCTTCAATTTTAGCTCTTTACGCAGGTAAGCGATTTTTGCCTCGTTACGACCTGCATACAAACCAGCTAGAATATCCCAAGCTTGTTTTGCTGTTTTAGCTGAACGAATATGTGGGGTGATGTTACGGTTGACAGAAAGTGCAATCAAGGCATGAGCGTGCGCATCTTTACCATCCCAACGACCTTGTTCAGCAGTGGGTAAAACAGCAGCAACAGTAGAGCTGCTAGAACCTACAACATCCTCAACAGATCCTACATCCACAGAACCTGGACGTACATCCATACCCTGCACAATGTTCCACACTCCTTTTGCAACCAAAACATACTGCATCATGTATGCCCAAAGTGGGTAGTTGCTGTCTCCATCCAGTTTGTCTTCAACAGACAACATGCGAAATACATCATTGTTGTTATCAGCCATGGCCACTGACTGAAACTGATGCAAAAGCTACCTGTAATGAAGCAAAGACTGAACAGAAAACAACTCGTGCTATGTAGCACGGCCCACAATAGAATACGTATGCCTGTTTTGCAGAAAACTGCACTGTCGAAATTTCTGCAGAAAATGACGAACACCTGTGCAGAACTTGAAATGCAAAAACGGAGCCCGAAACGACCTCAGATGCTAATTCTGAGAACGCACTGCTCTACGGGCTTATTTGTAGAGTATAGGGACCTGCAAGCGCTCGAAAAACTCACCTCAATCGGAGAGCGTGAGTCGGAGGGTGCTGGCGGCGTAGCCCTGGGAGCCGATGCCTGCTCTGATACCAATTGTTGGAATTAGGGTTGCAGGAAAGCACACAAAGCTTGGAGAAGAAGAAGCAAGAATGCACACAACACAAAAAGTATTAGATTGTGTCAATGTACAAAAGATAAGTTAGCCCTAGAATGATGGGCGTATATACAAGTCGGGGGAAAAAACCTCCTAAAGAGGGAAAAAGTGCCCCGGCGGTCTTAAGTGTGTTCACACACATCACTGCCTATGTATATGGCAACATTTATGCATACAAATCATTTATGATGAAAATCACTCTTTTAATATAAAAGAATTTCTTTTATGCATCCATTTATGCATGAAAATCATTTATAATGAAAATAAAATATAAAAGAATTTCTTTTATGCATCCATTTATGCATAAAAATCATTTATGATGAAAATCACACTTTTAATAATAAAAAAATCTTTTATGTATATGTTTATACATACAAATCAATTATGATAAAAATCACTCTTTTAATATAAAAGAATTTCTTTTATGCATCCATTTATGCATAAAAATCATTTATGATGAAAATTACACTTTTAATATATAAAAAAATCTTTTATGTATATGTTTATGCATACAAATCATTTATGATGAAAATCACACTTTTAATATAAAAAAATCTTTTATGCATATGTTTATGCATACAAATCATTTATGATGAAAATCACCCTTTTAATACAAAAAAATCTTTTATGCATATGTTTATGCATACAAATCATTTATGATGAAAATCACTCTTTTAATATAAAAGAATTTCTTTTATGCATAAAAATCATTTATGATGAAAATCACACTTTTAATATAAAAGAATTTCTTTTATGCATCCATTTATGCATAAAAATTATTTATGATGAAAATCACACTTTTAATATAAAAAAATCTTTTATGCATATTATGTTTATGCATACAAATCATTTACGATAAAAATCCCTGTTTTAATATAAAAAAATTTCTTTTATACATCCATTTATGCATAAAACTCATTTATGATGAAAATCACACTTTTAATATAAAAGAATTTCTTTTATGCATCCATTTATGCATAAAAATCATTTATGATAAAAATCACACTTTTAATATATAAAAAATCTTTTATGCATCCAAATCATTTATGATAAAAATCACTCTTTTAATATAAAAGAATTTCTTTTATGCATCCATTTATGCATAAAAATCATTTATGATGAAAATCACACTTTTAATATAAAAGAATTTGTTTTATGCATCCATTTATGCATAAAAATCATTTATGATAAAAATCACACTTTTAATATATAAAAAATCTTTTATGCATATTATGTTTATGCATACAAATCATTTATGATGAAAATCACACTTTTAATATAAAAAAATCTTTTATGCATATGTTTATGCATACAAATCATTTATGATGAAAATCACACTTTTAATATAAAAGAATTTCTTTTATGCATCCATTTATGCATAAAATTTATTTATGATGAAAATCACACTTTTAATATAAAAGAATTTCTTTTATGCATCCATTTATGCATAAAAATCATTTATGATGAAGATAACACTTTTATAATCAAAATAATAATTTCAATATGCTTCCTTCTATGCATAGAATTTAATTCTAAAGAAAGTAACACTTTTTTTAATAAAATATTTTTAGTATGCATTTCTAATGTAAACATTTTCTACTTATTTAAGAGAAACATTATGAAAAACTTGATTTTATCCAATAATCATTCATCTAGGATAAAGAATGGTTGGATTTACTAAAGAAGAGAGGGGAATGCCTTTTTTCAATGAGGCATAACATCATATTCATTTTAGAGAAGACAAAAATCATAAAAACCATAAAATGAAATAGAAAAGAGAAGAATCTCCAACTTACAAGGAGAATTTGAGAGCTTTCCTTTGGCTTGATGGTTTGAGGGATCTACTCTTGTTTGAAACAAGGGATCTACTCTTGTTTGAAACAAGAGTGACCACCAATCTTTAGAAGAGAGAAGGTCAAAAACTAATGAATTATGAGTAAATTCACAGTTTTTGGCTCTTGGGAGAAGCAGAGTAACTGTGCAAAAAATACTATTAAGCTTCAACAAAGGGGGAGGCTTCTATTTATAGGAAAAAGTGAGCTTCTAACCAAGCAAACTGATTCTAGAATTTTTCAGATCAGTTTGGTCAATTTTTTATCATTTTTAGGTCAGTTTAGCTCTTTTTTTTGGATCTAAATGAAATAGGAGAGAGGAGAGATAAAAATATCTCATTATTTGGGAGTTTAAAACTCTCCCGCACATGTGAAATAGGCGCCTCCTTCATGAGGAAAATTCCCCCATACCGAGGTGTCAAAAATGCATCGTTTCTTCTAAATATATCTCTTTTTTATCTATTAACCTTGTCCTTAGTCAACTCTTCATCTTATGTGAGTATTTACTCATTTTTGGAGGGATTTTCTTTATTTCTTCCATTTATCTCCTCCACACATTTGGATAAAACTAATTGGCCCCTCAAAACTAATTGGCCCCTCAAAACTTTAATTTAAAATTTTCAGAAAATCCGGACCCCTAGGATAAGGCCTTTTGAACAGATTATAATTTCTTTCAAATGCGCCTTCTGAAAATCTTTTTGAACATCTGTTTCGAGGGAACTTATTTAAATACAAAGAGATATTTTTCCATCCAAAAATATCCAAAATTTGAATAATCTCTCTCTAGAACGTTCTCTCTCTAGGCCAAAACAGGTAGAAAGAAGATCTTTTATATTTCTGAAGAGGGATTTGACAATAGGGGAAGATACTGGACATCCTGAGAGGCTGGGGAGGAATCTTACAGGAGAAGAATTTATCTTTGGCTCTCTGTTTGTTGAAGTGTGCTAGATCAAACAATGGAAAGTTATAGCAAACATGAGAGTCTTTTCTTTGCTCTACAGAGCAAATTATGTTGCTACTATAAACCTCCTTTTTTGCATGTATAGAGGATCCACTCTCAATATATGTATGTCTATATTCTTGAATTGGATTCTTGAATTGGATGCCGAACTCCTCAATCTTGGGGTTTTCTTCATTTCTATCTTTAAGTAGTCCATCCTTGTGTGTATTAGATGTTGCTTTTTCCATTTTTTGTACCTGTAAGCAATCATATATGTTATCATCCTGATCTCGAGAAAATCCTAGAGTTATAGATTTATGAGCTTAGTGATGATTGCAACATTCTCCCACAATATTCCTTCCCCTAGCGTGGGCATAAGCTCCTCCCAGAGTGGCATAAGCTCCTTCCATATACTGGCATGGGTCCCTGGTTGGATATCGCATGTATGGAAATTTCATTAGGGTTGTACTATATACTTCTGGAAATAGTATGGTTGTGTGGCGAAAGGGCATTATCTACATTAAAACTTTGAAGAAATAGTTTTGGCTGCAACATTGGATTTCCAATTCATGTTAGATCTTTATACTCTACAACATGCAACTCCTCCAGAACAACTTTGTCTCTATTGGTAGAGAAATAAGAGGTTTCAGTGTTACCTCTATGGATGCCTGCTATGAAATAAGAGATTGTAGTGTTACCTTTGTTATCATAATCTTAGGAGGTTGCAATGTTACCTCTACTACGAAGATGCTCGTTGTGTCAACCTCACTCTATCACAATGATTCCTATGAAGCGAGAGTGTTAGTGGGAAAATCAAAGTGTAAAGAAGAAGTTTCTCATGAGTAGGTTGGTTAGTAGTATTATCAGGGGGTTCATGGAAAGGAAGGAGTAAGATGTGAGAGGCCAATTAAGAGGATAAGTATAATGATAAATATTATCCCCCTCCCTATCCTCTTCAAATGTGGGTGGTGGTGGGAGCTTAGTTCTACTAAACATATCTATATCTGTTTTATCCTCTTGGGTTATTATTCGACATGTTCAATAGTGAAATCATACACTACGGATACTAATATTTGCTCTTGATGTTTATATATCTTTTGATAGAGATTAAGTATAATATATATATGATAAAGAGAGATTTCATGTAAACATTACTTAAATGTATCATAACCCTCAAGTCACTCCTAATTTTGGGACTATGCAAAATTGCTAGCGATGGTTTTAAAATTAGTTGGTGGAGGGAAGGTTAGGTGGCATGAATAATTATAGCACTTATTCCCTCTCATCTAGAATGGTGGAGTTCATGAGGACTAGACATCACGATCGAAAATTAAGTACAATGGGGTGCAGGGCATATGTGTATATTATAGCGTAGCTAGCAAGATATTTGTCATTATGAAAAATGGCCATGATGACCGTGGGGTCTGCATCGCTCTATCGAAGTTCTGCTAGATGAAGCTTATATGAACCCATTACTTTCTAGTTTGTTGGCTTGAATGATGATGGATCTTAGGAGTCAGTGGTGGTAGGGTCACCATAGCCAGGATTTTCTCAATTTAGACCTCATGGTTTCCTTGATCATTCTTTCAGATCATCCCACTTTTAGTGTTTGCAGATGATGAGAATTTCTTGATACTTGGAGACCGAAGTGGCACCGCTGATTTACATCCCTTTGTTTGCATTTGCACTAATCGAAGCTCTTCCAAGCAATACATGCTCTTCTAAAAGTCCTGCAAGTATAACATATACCTTTTTGGCTGATAATAATTGAAATTTCAAACTCCCTTCACACTTGCATGGAAACTATGAGGCCCTGTGTTTGTTGATATAATAAATTGAACTTTTAAACTCCTTTTAACGTTTACCAACTTGCATGGAAACTACGAGCACTTGCATTTGTTGGTTTCAAGTCTAGTGTACCCAGAGCTTCCCATGTTTCATAGAACATCAAGTTATGGTTTTGTGCGTTAAGTGGCCATAATACTACTAATGCATGTCTTGCTCTAATACCATGTTAGAAAGCATAAGAGAGACTGAATGCAATAAACACAAGTGATGAGATAAGATAAGTGAGTTGGCAGGAGTTCCAACACGGGTGGATGGAACACATATGAAGCTCCGAAATACCCAACATCAACATTTCAATGTTTGTATGGCTGGAAACCACAACACGAGCATTCCTGCGATAATTATAGCTGTAAAACCATCATTGCATTGTAAAATTAGATCTTGAGAGTGTACAAGAGGAGAAGAGCATTGTCCAAGAAAATTTGCAAGTGAAGGTGTTAAGAAGTTGTGTGCAACAAGAAGAAAACCGAACACAGAAGGAGCGGTGGGTTCACGTCAGAGCACAACTGAAGCGGGGATCAGAGACGACGCTCTTGGAGCAAGGTTAAGGGAGAAATAGGCTTGCAAAGAAAGCAGGCCCCGCCACTGCAACGCAAGACCTGCAGAAGAAAGGGGGGGCTGTCTCGGGCAAAAAGCAAATAGCAGAGAGAGAGAGAGAGGGATGGTTCATTTGCCTCACAGAATAACAACAAATGCGAGTGAAGGAGCAGCTCGGTCAGGTTCAAAGAGTGCGTAGGTGAGTGCCCAGCAGTACTGTGTCGTGGAGGCGTGCAAGCTCGTCGACCGCAGCAGAGGATGGTGGAAATGACTTCGAATTTACTATCCCAAGTTCACTTTTGACACGCAGAGGGGCGTGTAGCGTGGCGGGGTCCCAAATAAAGGCATTTATTTGGTGACCACCGCCTTCAAAAAAAAAAGTGACACCTTGGCCTTTATTTGCCACTTCAGAAAAAAGCGAACCTTAGAAAAAGCAAGCTCCAAATAGGGAAAGAAGAGGATCAGTTCGCTCCAACGGTGGCAGGCTTGGTGGTGGTTATACGTGCAGCCGTCCTACTGGATACCTCCCCCCCCTCTCTCTCCCTCTCTCTCTCTCTCTCTCACACACACAAGAGAATTCCAAAATTCAAAATTCAAAATCCCCTTGTCACTTACAAGAGAGGATGTTCTCAAAAACTCCCTCCAAGCGCTATTCTCAAAAACTCCCTCCAAGCGCTATTGTTGATCCTAGCTTTTCCTAAAACAACCAATCAAATCCAAGTTCCATTGTTGATCCAATCAAAACAAAGCAATACCAAGCCTTGCAACCTATAAATCTAGTCCAAAACATCAATCCATTGTACACACCAGCCCTTCTTCACCACCATGCCATACATTAAACCTCTATGTGAGTGCAAATCATGCCTATCCTCTAGAAACCCGTTCCTATCCCATGTTCTTTGCCCTTCTTTATTGCTTGATAAGCGAGGATGACGCGTTTGCCAATGTGGTGCCATCCTTTTGTTGCACTAAACCTTCCCTTAAGCATTCTCCTAAGCCTACTATAAACCCTTGCACTATCACCTTGCTTGCCATATCACCTCCATGCCCAACACAAAAGCTTGATCATCATGACAACACAACACCACCACTGCAAAAGCCTTCATCATCGAAAATCGTAGAGCGAAGAAGAGAAGCTAATGAGGAGCTAAGAAGAGAAGATAATGAGGAGCAGCCCAAGAAGAAATTCAAGTGCAGCGATTATGCACATTTGATCATTGAGTAAGGTGAGATTTTAGATTTACATGCTACTTGCACATTTATATTCAATTCATTGTGGATTATGGACACTTAGTTGCTTTTTGTATTATGGTTATTTTATGCCTACAGGTAATCCAAAAGAGAGCTCTCCTTTTGCAGTAAAGGACAAGTGTGTTTTTCAACCCAAAGCTCATTGTGTTTATAAACACAAGGTGAGATGCCTATAGCTGCTCATGGAGCAAGCATGTCCATGCGAGAGTGCACAAGACAATATGGCATGAGTTGGACGGCACTCTCGGCATGGATAGAGGGCAGAACAAAGAAGAAACGCAAGGGGCCAACTCCCCTCATTCCACTTAAAGAAGAATGAGCGTTGGTAGAATGGGCATTCCGCATGCAGGATGCTGTGGTCATGGTGTGACCCTTAGCGCAATGAAGCTTAAAGTGGCAGAGCTTTGCCAAACTTGACCCACAC
Organism: Cibotium barometz; assembly: GCF_041138505.1. Taxonomy (NCBI): domain Eukaryota; kingdom Viridiplantae; phylum Streptophyta; class Polypodiopsida; order Cyatheales; family Cibotiaceae; genus Cibotium; species Cibotium barometz. The sequence goes on from NC_141058.1 coordinate 6,825,814, forward strand.
CCTTCACAAATAGAATTCCATGAAAGAGTTGGTGGGACGGCTTTCACACAAGGCATCCAGACTTAACCTTCCGTGTCACAGAGGGTTTGGATAGATCAAGGGCAATCAACCTCCGCCCGGAAGTGGTCAAAACCTTCCATGATAACCTGAAACTCATGTTTAACGAACACAAGTATCCCTCAAGCAACATATGGAATGCAAATGAAACTGGGGTGCAAGGTAGCACAAACAAAGGCATGAGAGTGCTAGCACGGAAGGGATCAAAGGTGGTTTACGGTGTCACATCGGATAGCCATGAATGGCTAATGATATTATGTTGTGTGAATGCTACAGGATCATTTCTCCCAGGTTATTATATCTCCAAGGGAAAGAAAGCTATGCATAACTACCTTCTCGAATGTGACGACGGTGCAATCATGTCAATGCAATCGAAAGCATGGATGACTGGCCAGCTTTTTGAGGCATGGCTGGACCATTTCAAGGCATCTCTACCAACCCCACCCTCTCCAAAAAATCCGCATCTCCTAATCGTGGATGGGCATGGAAGCCACACTCGCTTGGATGTGGTTCAAAAGGCACGAGATTGGGGAATCGACATAGTCACCCTTCCGGCACACACTTCTCACAAACTATAGCCCCTTGATGTCTTAGTTTTCAAGCCCTTCAAAACAAATTTTGTGAAGGAAAGGAACCTTTGGTAGGTGAGTAGCTTCTTGAGCCAAGCGACAAAGAGTGAGCTTCTCGTGCCAAGAACACACAAACAAAGAGTGAGCTTGCTGGTGTGGCAAGTAGGGCTTTGGCCTCATGTTCACCGAAAGCAACATCAAAGCGGGATTTCGAGCAACTGGTATTTGGCCCTTAAATCATAATGTTTTTGATTACAATAGGTTGCCATGCTCAAATATTGATGTGCATTGCATTTCTAATGAGGAGCATCTAGAAATTGGTGAGTGTAGCCAAGTACCTTGCACCCCTATGGATGAGCAAATAGAAGAAGCGGCTACTATGCTCTCTAGCTTGGGAAGGGGAGCAAACAATATGGGAACAACAAGCTCACAAAATGTGGTAGAGATTTTGGGGGTGCCAAGGGAGAATGTGTCGATCGGACGTGTGATCGGCGAAGCTTTTGTTGACTACTCTAACTCCTTGATCCTAACCTCTCAACATTACATAGAGACGATGCTTGCAAAGAATGCAAAGAAGATGGAGGTCAAGCGGTTGAAGGAAGAAAAGACTCGGATGAAGGAATTGAAGAAGAGGGAAGAAGAAGCTGCAAGTGCTCCAAGAAGCTTCAATGGGATGAAGAGAAGCGAGCCAAGGAACAAAAGAAAAGGTGGGAGGTTGAGCAACTAGAGTTACGATTAGTCCTTTGGGAGGGGAACACTCTTAATGCATCTATTCTTCCATCACTTGGAAGGGCAAATGACATGCAAAGGGTAGCTAGAGCACACCTCATCTCAATCCATAAACAATCTAGAAGATGTCAAGCTAACATCATGTAACTTGTTTTCAAGCATGGTAGCCATCATGGTATGCATCCCACTTTTGTTGAAGGCTTGTTTTTTCATATGGAAAGCTTTTCTTTTTCAAATTGTGTTACCATCCATATTGAAGGATTTGCTTTTTGAAATTGTGTTACCATTTGTCTTCTCTCTTTGTGTGTGAATGATTAACAAGTACCATGACTTGCAAAGGGGTGTTTGAACCTTTCATGTATCAAGCTCCACAACACTACTACACTAACTCATGGTAGTATATTTATTCTGAAAAGTTTGATAGTATTCTATGAAAGATGATAGGCTGCCTTCTTCTTCTTCTTCTTCTTTTCTCTCTCTCTCTCTCTCTCTCTCTCTCTCTCTCTCTCTCTCTCTCTCTCTCTCTCTCTCTCTCTCTTACACACACACACACACACACACACCTACAATATCTCTGTCCCTTGGGCGCTAAAGCAAAGGGCACCGCATACCTAGCTAGGTGCCACACACAAATATCTCCCAAAAATCATGACAACTTGCCCATGTGAGTCTACCATAGAACTCTAAACTAATCTAATACTTTTTCACTTGACAGCTTAAAGGACATGGCAATCATGTGAAACTAGAGTAGTCTTCCTCTTACACTTAGTTTTTCTTGTGAACTTGATTGGTGAACTCTAATATATGAGCCCTTTCAGCCCTTAAGTTTTCAGCCTAACTTGCATTCTTGCGCACGCGCACAATGGCGGTCGATTTTAGATGTGTAATCAACTTGCATAAGCAAGTTGTTTCAGTAAATGTATGAGGTTAGTGTGTTTGTGCCTCTAGTTACATATCAGTCTTGCATGGTTGTATTACGACTCATCGGAGTTTAGGTTGAGTTTGTGATGTGTTCTGGGAGGTGTGTGTGCTTGTGCCTCTTGTTGAATATCAGCCTTGCAAGGTTGTATCACTTTTCGGTCAGTGAGCTACATTGTGCTTAGTGGAAAATGTGGTGTGTGCAACACAAAAAGTGCCTGTATTGCCGACATGGACAGTGAGTGAGAAAGCCTAAGTAGTGAGTGTGTTGCACTGCACAGGTAGTTTGCAAGTCGTGAGAAAGCCTAAGCAGTGAGTGTGTGTGTGTGTGTGAGAGAGAGAGAGAGAGAGAGGGAGAGAGAGAGAGAGAGGGAGAGTGAGAGAGAGTGTGCCACATGGCACATTCTTCCCTGCACCATATGGGGAAAAGAGGCACCACACTACTAGTGCCAATGCGCCACATAGGTGGGGAAGATGCAAACTCCTTCTATGGGTTGAAAAACGTACACGTGCAACTCTTTGATGCTTCATGAGGGGGCGTATGCGTATGCTTCAGGAGGGGGCGTATGCGTGTCAGTTCATGCTGTAATGTTTTCTGCAGATGCCTACCTAAATAAATGCACATGATTTAGCAGGCGTGGAGGTGGGCGGGGTAGGTGCCACATTACCTGCCCCTTTACCCTACATGGGCACTTCCAGGGACATTTACCTATCCTTTGATCGGATTTTGAAAAATCTCCCTAAATATTTTTATTCCTTTTTATGTGTGCTGTAATAATGGGTTCTTTGCCCGCTGGTGTAGAACTCCAAAAATTGACTATCTATGTTTTCTTGTGTGTTTTTATCCTCTGCATTCACCTAAATAACTGAAGCCATGTAAATCCTTTAAACCCACGTTAGAAGCCAGGGGGTTGTGAAAACTGCTAAGGGTGATGCTCACATGAATCAGGCCTATAATGGTTCTAGGTTGTGGGTACTTTGGTCACCTAGCCCTCTGAGTTGTTGTGCATCTATGCTTAGACCTAGAGCCCCTGTCCACACTTGTACGGAAGCCATGAGAGTGCCTAGTATAGCCTCTGAGTCATGCTCAAAATTAAGCCTCTGAGTTGGCATAGCGGACACAACTAGTAGATGACATGGTACAGTCTAGAGGTCATTTTAGCTTTTGAAGGTTTTTCTTTTGATACATCTCCATCTTTGCTCCGAAGGGGTTTTTTTTGGGGTATTTTGGAGCTTCATATGTGTGCTGTCTACCCATGTGTGAACTCCCACCAACTCATTTATCTTATCTCATTACTTGTGGTAGATATGTGTGTCGTCCACCCATGTGTGAACCCCTACCAACTCACTTATCTTATCACTTGTGGTAGATATGTGTGCCTATGTGGCATATTTTCCATCACACCTTCTCTCTCCCATACCTATATATTCTGCCCTTATACTCCACTCTACTTATCATTTGTACATTCACTCATTCTAGTTATTGTTATTGGTGTTTATTACATTGAGTTTCTCTCTCTCTCTCTCTCTCTCTCTCTCTCTCTCTCTCTCTCTCTCTCTCTCTCTCTCTCTCTCTCTCTCTCTCTCTCTCTCTCTCATGCTTTCTAAACAGTTGATCCTTGCAAGCTCAATATCTAGACCTTCATCCTCCATGGATGATAGTGTGGCCATATTGGTTATTCGTGTTTTTCTCTATTTAGCCTTGTTTATTTTGGTTGTAGCCTCTTCTTGGGTGAGCCTTTTCACTCCGTTTTGTTCTTTTTTCTCCTCGTCTTTCGGTTGTAGCCTCTTCTTGGGTGAGGCTTTTCACTCCGTCTTGTTCTTTTCTCTCCTCGTCTTTCTTTAAATGGATTTGAACAAGCATGTGTCTTGAGTTTACTCCCATTAACGTACCTATTGGTCTTTATACCATTAAGAGTCTCAATTTAATAGATCCTTGTGAAGTCATATATGTGATCCTAAAGGGTCCCATTTCCTGTAGTTTTAGTTTTGTTATTTTATTGCTCCCCCTATTCCAAGCCTAGTGCTTCTGTTCCAAACAAAAGCACTAGGTTGTCCTCCTTAAGCTCTTTAACATTTTGTGGTCAAACCATTTCTTCCTTCATACATACCAAACATCTTACAAAGTGGCAACTCGGTATGCATAATTTTTTAGTGACCTATGGGGTTGATGCTGTAATGACCATGGAGTATGTCGTACCTAACTTAAGAATCATAATCAGTGATAGATTAACTAAAAATACTATGGTCGAGCGGCTGATTAATCTATAGAAACTAGAAGAGTCTTGACTAGAGTGAGGGGCATCTTGTCCCTCTATTGTGGTAGTTGACACTCGTCATAACCTTTCATAAATTTTGTTGCATCGTTAAATAATGTTGGCCACCATAGCCCCACTTGGAGAACCTTTCATGTTGTTACTTCTCTAAAAAAATGTCCTCTTACAATTCTAGAGTATGCTCACGCTCACCCTTTCCCCCACATTTTTATCAAATTGACTAGCTCCAACAAGCATCCAAATCTACAAATGACATGCTCATATAGAAATTTAGCTGTGGTACGAGCATTAATCTTCCTAGTAGCCATGAATTTTGTCCACTTAGTGAAATAATCCATGGCTACTATGATGTAGTGGGCTTGGGTTTTATGTGCAACAAGACTAATGAGTTCTATAAAGTCAATTTCCCATTTCTCAAAAGGTTACAAGTTTGCCGAAGTGGAATGAAATGCACACGAAGCATGTTAATTAGGAAAATGGTCTAAGCATGCATTTCCACATGATAGATACATGAGTCAAAGACCATTGGATGTGGTGCATTATGATGTTTTGGGCTCTAACAAAAACGACATTCTGATGTTCGAGGTCCAACAAAAATGGTATCAATAAAAGGATGCCACTATTATGTATTGTTCGTTTGACGACCACACTAGGAAAGAGAAAAGAAAAGTGTTTAAACACTTTTAGAGCTTCAAGGCTACAATTGAGAAAGACAAGGGCATGCACATAATATGCCTAAGATGAGATGGTGTGGGATAATATTTATTCAATGAGTTCAAGGCTACAATTGAGAAAGACAAGGGCATGCACATAATATGCCTAAGATGAGATGGTGTGGGATAATATTTATTCAATGAGTTCAGTGATTATCTAAGAGAGCATCGAGAATAGAGGTAGTTCACGTGTGTAGGTACACCACCCTACAACAAAATGGGGTTGTAGAAAGAAATAACAAGCATATTGCAAAAGTTGCTTATCCGTTGTTGATGAATGAGAACGAGATGCCTCACTACTTTTGGGCTAAAGCAATAGCAAGAACATTGCAGAAGTTGCCCATGCATTAATGAATGAGAAAGAGATGCCTCACTACTTTTGAGCTAAAGAAATAGCAACTGCAACTTACATTATGAACTGAACCCCCACTGTAGTAATTCATGGCATGATACTTGAATAGAAGTTTACTGGTGGCAGAAAAATAGATTTTGCACACTTCAAAGTGTTTGGTTGCATTACTTATGTACATGTGCGAAATGAAGTGAGAAGCAAACTAGATCCCAAGGCATAAAATGTATCTTTATTGAATAATCCCTTGAGCAAAAAGATTATAGATGCTGTAACCTTACTACCCATGAGATGCGAGTGAGCAGGGATGTTATTTTTTATGAGATAAGTAGCTGGTACACACCAATGAAAGATCCCATAGAGGCTGACGTATGCTAGAGCGAATGGAGAGCAGTAATCACACAAGTGCTTACTGGACCTAAAAGAGTCCCTCTAGTAGTGGGTCTATTACTAGAACTTGGTTAGGAAGGTTGAGACAAAATGCCAACAATTTTGACACATCTATAGGTGCTGAAAATTCAGCAAATTCACATGTATCACGAAAGAGAAAAGAGAAGGTAGATCAACTGTTCATAATGCCTGAAGTTTCAGCAAGTCATTCATTTGTTAATGGGGATAGTGGCTCACAACAAAGCTTTGATGAGGACTTTGGGATCCTGGCTATTGTTACATCTAGTGCACAAAGGCCAAAGTTGTGTTAAGAATGATCCAGGTGTACACGGGTCTATGAGGTTTAGATATCCGATGGTGGATAAGTTGAGATACAATGGGTATACAAACCATCAGTATGCTTAAATGGTTAAAGCAATAAAAGACATAGAGCCCACATGCTTTGTGGAGGCACTTGGACACAAACATTAGAAAGATGCCATGGATGAAGAGACATGGATGAAGAGATGGTTACATTGGATGCAAATGAGACATGGAAGTTGGTGCCAAGTTGCCTAAGAAGAAAAATGTAATTGGATGCAAGTGGGTCTATAAAGTACAACAGAATTTAGATGGGTGTGTGAGCAGGTATAAGGCAAGATTGGTATGCAAAGATCTATGGAATTGATTATGAGGAGAACTTCAATCTGGTTGCTAGCATGGCAACCACGATAGCAGTCATTGGTGCTATAGCTACAGCTAAGAAATTGTCTTTACATCAAATGGATGTAAAAAATACATTTTTACATGGTTATTTACAGGAGCATCATATAGTTACAGTTGGCGATGAGTAACCCAGTGTATCATGCTAGGATGAAGCATATTAAGATGCATTATTGCTTTATGAGGAAGAAGGATCTAGTAGGTGATGTGTATTTAGTCTATATCATCACAAAGGATTATGCAACTTACATCTTTACAAAGGCATTGGGTATAAAGAAGCTCCATAAGTTCAAGAGCTTACTTGGAGTATAATGTATGGAGTTAAGCTCGAGGAGGGAGAGTGCTGAGATATTGAGCTCAACTAGTGTGCATATATGTGACACACTAGGATGACAAATATGCACTTATTTCATTAGCATGGTTGGTGAGATTATGGGCAATATATGATAGCCACTTTGGTGTACTAGAGTTATGGCATAGTTTTAGTGCCAGCTCATGTAGTCAGATTCACACTATGCCATAACTCTAGTATACCAAAGTGACTACTTTGGTGTTATGGCATAGTTATAGCGCTAGCTAATGTTGTCAGATTAGACAACTAACATCTTCACAAAGGAATTGGGTACAAAGAAGCTCCACAGGTTCAAGAGCTTACTTGGAGTACAAGGTATGGAGTTAAGCTCGAGGGGGAGTGTTGAGATATCGAGCTTAACTAGTGCCAATATATGTGACGCCAGGATGACAAATATGCACTTACCCCGCCAGCATGGTTGGTGAGATTATAGACGATATGCCGTTAGTGGTTTACAAGCTATGTGATAGCCACTTTGGTGTATTAGAGTTATAGCATAGTTATAATGCTAGCTCATATAGTAAGATTCACACTATGGATTGACCTTTATATGTTATAGTAAGAGAGTACTCTCCCTTATAATATATACTATATTCTCTTTATGTTATGGTTGTATAGAAGAGAATAAAATTCATCCATCTATCTCTCTTGTGTGCTTTTCTACTCCTGTGTATATAGAAGAGAACAAAATTCATCCATCCATCTCTCTTGTGTGCATGTGTGTGTATGTGTGTGTGTGTGTGTGTGTGTGTGTGTGTGTTTGCTCTTGCAAGGAGTTCAAGCTCATCCTCTCCCTCACATTCTTCTTGACTCAACAACTCCAACAGGCATCCAAACCTAGAAATACTCTACTCATATAAGAATTTGATCGTTGTACGAGCATCAACCTTCCTATCAGCCCTGGCTTTTGCGCAATTAGTGAAAGAATCCATCTTTAATAGTCAAGCTATGACCTTTAGTCACCCTAGCAATCCAAATAGATGAAAAACTTTTGACGTAAATTTCTCGATCGTCGTGAAAATTTCTAGGTTTTCACGAATTTTGACATGAATTTCTCGATCGTGAAAATTTCTAACTTTTCATACCAAAAACTTTTTGATCTTTTGGTATCAAATTCACTTATAATGAACTTAGACAATCAATCTAGATCTTATAATCAATCTAGATCATATAACAGTCAATCACTATAATGAACTTAGATAATCAGTCTAGATCCTATAATCATCTTCTTATTATTTTGGCGTGATTTTCTTATCTAGGAGATAGTTACGTGTGAAAAACTCAAGATAGCCACAACGTTTTCACTCAAAAAAAAATCAAGATAATAAGATTTCAAAGATAAAAAATTCTATTTTTAACAAAGCAATCTCTCAAATCAAGGTGTGATTTTTGGCACTTTTTGTCGGTGTAAATTTCTTTGATTTTTCATAGTTGTAAAAAAATCCCAAGCATAAAAAACTAATAACTATCTTTGACCTGATTTTGCAGATCTAAATGTTGTTTCCACCAACTCAAAATGTGAAATTGAAGTCTACCTACCATATCTAAGGCGATGAAATCTTCAACAAGACTTAAACAATATTTTTTTATAATTTTTGTAATTTTAAAAAACACTAAAAAACACACCACCTTAATTTTTCACAAAAAGCAAAAAAATTTAAAACAAAAATTGATTGGATTTCTTTCCTCAGGTTTCCCAAATCAATCTTTCAATTTAAAAAAATCAACAAAAAAGCAAACTTCTACCATACTTTTCAATATTCTACAATAATCTTATCCACTCATGTCTTCACACAAACCTCAACCAAACTAAAAATATAGAGTTTTAAGCATACAAGGAAGGAGCTAAGCACTCTAAGAAGCAAGAACAAACAAGATTAGTTCCTCAGCAACAACACCAAAAATGTTATGGCGCATTTTAACCCTTCCAAGTACTCTCTCTAATTCATGCAAGTATTAAAACAGACAACCACTGTCATGAGATTCTTACCTTATTTCCAAGACCAAGAACTCTACGAAGTCCAAGCTTCACCAATGGTTGCTAGCTCCAAGCTTCCAAGCCACCCTCTTGCTATCAAGGTGTTTAATGCACCTCCTTACAAGAACTCACCTCTCACTCTCTACACTCTTTCACACCAAGCATAAAAAGGCAAATATGCTAGGAGCAAACAAGCATCTTCTCTTAAAAACCTCTCTCTCTCTCTCTCACACACACACACGCGCGCACACACACACACACGTGCGCACGTGCGCGCATACACATATAAACAAGAGCAAGAGCAAGAGCAAGAGCAAGAGCAAGAAGATGACAAGAATTCACTTAGCTCAAAGTAAGATTATACCATTTCATTATTAGAAAGTGTCTTGTATACAACGGAACTTTATTCAAATTTGGGTGCCTAAAACTTAAAACCTAACTAATAAGCTTAATCACTAGCTAACTTTTCTCATAATCTTTACGACTTTTATAGTGTCTTTTCATGACACTTATTACTACTCGTGTGTAGGAGAGAGTGCTTCTATTAATCCTAAAATGGGGTTTATATGGTGTTAGTCCACCCAAGTCACTTTTGGATTTTGTGTCAATGCAACTTGAATAAAGATTGATTAAAGTTTTTTTTTTTAAAGAATTGGCTCCCTCATGACCACAAAGAAATTATGCCAAGAGAGATATAATAGATGAGAGCAAGTGCAATAGGCATGAAAGAGCATGTTGGTGAATAAAGGTTAATCCCAACTACTTTTAAAATTCTTGGAGACATAGGAAGCTACTTACCAAAGTGCCTAATAAGTGGGACTGTGTTCCAAAAAGTTAAATCAACTACCAAAGATCCACATCTCCTCGTCCCACCTTGACCAATGTTCGAAAAAAAGGTGTTTTCCCAAAAAGTGAAAAACCTACATGTAAAATTAGGGAATTATTTATAAAAGAAAATTTTTGAAATCTGAAGGTTTATAACTTCTCAAAATCTGGAGGTATTTGTACCTTCAAGTTTTAAATTTGAAGGTATTTAATATGCAGGTTCAAATTACACTAAACTCGGGTTTTTTTCGAACATTGACCCAGACCCATCCCTTATAAGCTATACCCCACCTTGCCCATTAAGGGTCTCACCTAGCTCTCCTCTCCACCAACTACCTTCCACCCCCTTGCCCAAGGACCTCGTACGTGTGCATGCATGTGTCCAATGTGTTTATAAGTCCACCCTTTCCTAGAAATTATTTTTGAAGAGCATTACGTCGATCCTTTTCACCATGGCTTGAATGGGTGAAAAGGATTGTAATTTTGAACAAGCCCTTTCTTCACACTTTAATCTACTTGTAAGTAATAACCGAAATCGAGGATGAACTTTTTCTTTCTCCCATCAATTTGAGAAGGCTAGGGTAAGCTGAACCTATCTTGCCCCTAGCCGTGGCTTCCTCAATCCACTCCCATCGCCTATCCCCCACCTCCCCACTTGGACTCTCCTTACTCCACCCCCTTGCCTAGGCAACTCATGTGTGCATAATGCCACTAGGTTAAAAAAAAAGAAAAGAAAATAGAGACACCACTATGACTTTTAACAAAACCATATGGCATGCATAATGCCACTAGGTTTTTAAAAAAAATAGGAAAATAGAGACACCACTATGACTTTTAACAAAACCATATGGCACGTTCTACATAATGCGGCCATGTATACTGTCCTTCTCAGATTACAGAATGCTGCTAAGACAATACACATCACGATCGTGATAGAGAGGAAGCAGCCTCTGTTTGATGTAAAAATTCTAGGAAACAAAAATATCACACACAGCAACATGCCTGATCCACCATTCCATGGCGCCGACGCCTTTCCTTACATCTTCTCGCCAGGAAGAGGAAGCAAGAGCTGCAGCAGTACAACATTGAGAAGCCATTTTGGCCCCATCTCTAAGCAATTTACGTGAAGGACATCAAGCCACCACGCCAAAGCCAAAGCTACATCAAGGTTGAAGGAAAAACATCAGCCAAACAAGAGGGCAAATCATGGGCAACAGTGTCAGAAATCAACTAAATCCCATCAAGATTTGATTAACAAATGTAGTGGAAATGGGTTACCATGGTCGAGCAGTACTGCTGATAGCAAGCCTGAGCCAAATTAAGGGTTAGCTTACCTGCAGGCTCGCATGGCGACATGGTGCATAAGATGGTGGAAGAAGAAGTTCACAGAGTGCAGGGTCACTGCGAAAAGAGCGAACCCCAGCAGCATAAGCGGAGGGAACATGGCGGAAGAAACCCTCAGTTCGTCGCCTGCAGCCAAAGCCCTAGCCTAAGTTTGCCAAACCCTAGCTTCTCTATAAAGAAACCCTAATCCAGTGTGCAGATCTGTGTGTGTGTGTGTGTGTGTATGTGTGTGTGTGAGAGATTGCTGGCGGGTCATTATTGGGTTGTTCTCCGCAATGGTTATATTGCACCTGCTGCGTCTATATCACGAGGGAGCTTGCCAGTAGCCACCATAGTCATATAAGCCTTTCATTGAGGAAAAGCCTGTTGTGGGTTTTACCTTTTGGCAGGCGGGGACGGTGCCATAGCCGACCACCACCGGGGTTTGGTCCACCACCACTGTGTAGCACGACGTTTCGTGGCAGGTCTCACTCTCGTGGATCCACTGGGTGTTTACAGACTATGGGCTGCCCACGAAAAAGGTTGAGAGCTTGGGCAACCACTTTTTTGATAAACAATTGCTGGGCGACAATACCCTTTGCATGTCCAGAGAAAAGGCTACAACTGAGAGCTGTGGGCAGGCTATTCCGCCCAGAACTAGAACGGTGGTTGTTGGGCCTCAATTAGCAAACACATCAACGCTAAGGGTGCATGGGCGTGGTCACGGTCTGTAAAGAAATGTCAAATGGGCGGGTGATTGTAGTGATTTGATTGGTTGGGCAAAACTTTTTCGTGGGCTTCCACCCACGTGTGTAAATACCCTAAGTAATTTAATGGCCATCGAGATTGATGCTCCTCAACTTGGCCTTAAATTTGAAGCCCAAGCCTTGTACGGTTCCATTAAATTTTTTTGATCAATAATAAGTATATGTATTAGCTGAAAACTAAGTACACCACTGAACCATTTACATCAGTAAACCAGTCCTCTATTTCTCACACTTCACTTCATTTAACAATTTACACCTCTTTAGCTTGGGCATCAATATGTAACTTTGCTATCAATTTAAGGCTTCATTTTTTTTGTGTTCACCCTTGGCCCTTGAGTACTTTAACATGAGTTTAAAAATAACATGAAGGAGAATATCCTAAAATACAACTTTTTAAAGTAAAAAGTAATGACAAACAACACATAATTGTCTCTCTCACAAAATCTTTATCCTGTCAAAATTTAAGTTTAGGAATCACACGTTCGTCTTGCTTTTACAAGCTCCCAATTTGCATAGACTTTCTCCCAATCAATACTTGCCAATTCGGGTCCAAGTAACAAGACCCTCATTAGTGCGTCTAAAGTACCGTCTTTCAAGCATCGACGACGATCATCTATGATAATATTTTGTTTGGAGAAGCCCCTTTCACAAGGAATAGATAAAATGGAAAGAACTAGAACAACCTGCCAACACGACTTCATCAAGTTTGGAAATGTTCCATTCCAATGTGAAGTACAAGAAAATACCCTCCATGCATCCTTCAAAGCCATGCCTTCACATCCCAAGTACATAGTATCCACAAATGTGTTCAACTCTTTTTTGCATCCTTGAGCATCCACTACATAACCTCTAAATTTCTCCAATAGTCTATTCAGCCAAAGAGAGGTTTTCGGGTAGTATTGAGACAATTTGGTTGCATTGAAGAAGTAGATGTGTGGAAACCTATCATTAATGCAATCCACAACCTTTTGCAAAAAATATTTAGCCAAAATCACACATGCATCAGTTATATCTCCTCCCTCATTGTCTAATGCAATGCCTTTCTTATCCTTGCCAGGAATGCTTGAGTACAAAAGTCTATGTGTATATTTCTTGCCTTCATCATTCATATGTCGCAATATGCAATTGCAAATTTCTTCCATGAAGCCTTTTAAGTACAATGTGTCTCTAGAAAATTCCTCTTGCAAAAATTTCATTCCTAAGTGATGATAACGTCACTTCAATACATGTGGTGAAAGATGTTATATCCAAAACATCTTCTTGGAACTTTTTGTTTAATATATCCAAGTCATGTAATACATCAACAAGTATGTAGATGCAAAACAAAACCTTGTATATTCGCAATTTGTCATAACAAGATGGAGCTCCCTCCTTCCAAAAACCCAAGATAGCTAGCATCTATTTTACCAATCTAACCATGACACTTTCTCTAGCTAACCATCTTACATCATGTATTTGTAAAACCTCCAAAATTTGAATATTTATTTCACGAAGAAGGTGTTGAAAATCTTTGTGCCTCAAACTAGACGCATCAATCCATGAGTAATTTTTATTAGCAATCTTATCACTGTATGATAAGGTAGGAACATATTTTGAGGCAACAAGCACTGCCAAAGATTCTCTATGTGTTACACAATGCACACTTATGAGATGAGGAATTACATGTGTCAACTTTTTTGCAACCTATCCATCATGAGACAACCAAGCATAGAACTATCACCATCTGTGGATATACCCACTAAACGTTGCAAATCAAGTCCTTTTTCATTTAACACATTCATGATTGCATTGAATTTTGTTTGAGCACACCCATCATCAGCCATGACTAAATTTGCAAATTCCATGTTGCACATGCCTCTTCCATTACTATATAAGAATGACACATAAACAATAAGATGCTTTTCTAGTGCTCTATCAGTTGTCTCATCCACCATAACACCATAAAAAGGACTTGCTAAGAGTTGCTGAAGTTGCAAATCTTCCAAATATTTGGAGATAGAAAACACAAACTCTTTACTTGCCATCATATTGGTGTATGAAGAATAATCCTTTCTGCATAGCATCGCATCAAGTCTAGTTCATATCCTAAATTGCATAAATTTTCATACTTCATAATTGCTAAGTTTTCCTTGGCAATGTAAGTTATGACTCTATTTTTGCTCCTATGTTTCATAACAACAACATGATGAGGCATTTTAGTGCCATTTTCACTACACCACTTCATGTGAGCAAATTGGTGTTCTTTTGAGCGCATGTGCTTCTAAATAAAACCAAGTAGAATGGTTGTACATCCTTTTCCCTTTCCCCAAGGTCCCTTTACTTTATATTTTTCACAACATACACATTTCATACACTCTTCCTTTCCATACACAATCATTTTTAGGAAGGTGAATTTTGACTCCCACTCTTTCCTATATTTTCGATGAGAGATCTTCTTGTTTGAATTTTCTTGCTCATCTACTTTGTTAGATGACAATGAACTATCATGCATCACACCAAACATTTCCAAATCATCATTCACATCATCTTCATTGCTTTCAGTTTCAAAATCATCTGTCTGTCTCAACGTTACTAGAAGTTGGCATACCAAATAGATTATGCATCGACTCTTCTCTTGACTTGTTCTGACGTTGTGAAACACTTAGCATTTGAAATAGTGTGTGTTGGCTCATTTAGCTCTACAAAATGTTCGCCTTAAACATAAATTATAAATTAATTTATGTACTCCCATGACTATTATGTTTTACCAAAATGTTTTTAAGATGGCATTGGATACGTCACATTATACACAGTAAAACATGTAAAATACAAATTACTTTGCTTACACACAAACATTATTTAAAACCATAATTTTAGGTCCAATATATAATTTAAAATACTAAATTCAAAATGCCAATAAGTTAAGTACTTACTTGATCCAAGTAGACTCCTCTAATGTAAAACTTGCTTCTACTTCTAATGCATTGAGCGACACCAATGTCAAGCATCCAAATGGCATGAATTAAGTTGTGCTACATGTAAACATGAAAAGTGTAGTAACATTATTCAAAAAATTAAATTAATGCATACTGACCAAAACATATGTAAGCAATGGGATTAAAATTGATTAAATTAATGCATACTAACCAAAACATATGTAAGCAATGGGATTAAAATTGATTAATAAAATATGTAACAATAGTAAAAAAAAATTAAACAAATACATACTTACCAAATCATGAGTAGTAATGGGATTAAATTTGATTAATAAAATGTAACATTATTTAAAAAAAATAAATGCATACACACCAAAATATCCTATAGGTTGTGACCCGTCTGGACTTGATGTCTTTCTCCTCTCCTCTGTGCACTATTGTAGTCTGTGAGCAAGCTACTGTGAGTCTATGACTTGTGAGGTACCGTCAAGAGACTCGGCGCTTCATTAGTCTCCTTCACACCTAGAGCCATGAGTTTGCCAACATGAAGGAAACCGTTCTTTTCAAGTGAAATTAATTTATATAGATTAGAGTAGAGCCATTATTGAATGCAATTGCCATTGTATTGCGATTAGATTGTAAATTTTGGCATTTTTCAAGGTATATGATCTAATACGTTTAATCACCTTTTGTTTATGTTTTAACGTCTGTGCACTCTTCACACTACCTAAGCAGTGAGCAACGAGCTACATGCCGTCAATCGGAGACTCTCCATTGCCAAAGATTCTCTATGTGCTACACAATGCACACTTATGAGATGAGGAATTACACATGTCAACTTTGCAACCAATCCATCATGACAACCAAGCATAGAACTATCACCATCTGTGGATATACCCACTAAACGTTGCAAATCAAGTCCTTTTTCATTTAACACATTCATGATTGCATTGAGTTTTGTTTGAGCACACCCATCATCAGCCATGACTAACTTTGCAAATTCCATGTTGCACATGCCTCTTCCATTACTAGATAAGAATGACACATAAACAATAAGATGTTTTTCTAGTGCTCTAACAGTTGTCTCATCCACCATAACACCATAAAAAGGACTTGCTAAGAGTTGCTGAAGTTGTAAATCTTCCAAATATTTGGAGATAGAAAACACAAACTCTTTACCTACCATCATATTGGTGTATGAAGAATAATCCTTTCTGCATAGCATCGCATCTATGTCTAGTGAATATGCTAAATTGCATAAATTTTCATACTTCATAATTGCTAAGTTTTCCTTGGCAAAATGAAGTACATTAATTTCATGCAAGTTATGACTCTATTTTTGCTCCTATGCTTCATAACAACAACACGCTGAGGCATTTTAGTGCCATTCTCTCACTACACCACTTCATGTGAGCAAATTTGTGTTCTTTTGAGTGCATGTGCTTCTAAATAGCACCAAGTAGAATGGTTGTACATCCTTTTCCCTTTCCCCAAGGTCCCTTTACTTTATATTTTTCACAACATATGCATTTCATACACTCTTCCTTTCCATACACAATCATTTTTAGGAAGGTGAATTTTGACTCCCACTCTGTCCTATATTTTCGATGAGACAGATCTACTTGTTTGAAATTTCTTGCTTATCTACTTTGCTAGATGGCAATCAACTATCATGCATCACACCAAACATTTCCAAATCATCATTCACACATCATCTTCATTGCTTTCAGTTTCAAAATCATCTGTCTGTCTCAACATTACTAGAAGTTGGTTTACCAAATAGACTATGCATCGTCTCTTCTCTTGACTTGTTCTGAGGTTGTGAAACACCTAGCATTTGAAATATTGTGCGTTGGCTCATTTCCCTCTACAAAATGTGCACATTAAACATAAATTATAAATTAGAGTTATGTACTCCCATGACTATTATGTTTTACCAAAATATTTTAAGATGGCATTGGATACATCACATTATACACAATAAAACATGTACAATACAAATTACTTTGCTTACACACAAGCATTATTTTAAAACCATAATTTTAGGTTCAATATATAATTTAAAATGCTAAATTCAAAATGCCAATAAGTTAAACTGTACTAACTTGATCCAAGTAGACTCCTCTAATATAAAACTTGCTTCTACTTCTAATGCATTGAGTGACACCAATGTCAAGCATCCAAATGGCATGAATTAAGTTTTGCTACATGTGAACATGAAAAGTTTAGTAACATTATTTAAAAAATTAAATAAATGCATACTAACCAAAACATGAGTAAGCAATGGGATTAAAATTGATTGTTAAAATATGTAACAATAGTATATAAAAAAATTAAACAAATACATACTTACCAAAACTTGAGTAGCAATGGGATTAAAGTTGATTAATAAAATGTAACATTATTGAAAAAATTAAATAAATGCATACACACCAAAATATCCTATAGGTTGTGACCCGTCTGGACTCAATGTCTCTCTCCTCTCCTCTGTGCACTATTGTAGTCTGTGAGCATTAAACAAATACATACTTACCAAAACTTGAGTAGCAATGGGATTAAAGTTGATTAATAAAATGTAACATTATTGAAAAAATTAAATAAATGCATACACACCAAAATATCCTATAGGTTGTGACCCATCTGGACTCAATGTCTCTCTCCTCTCCTTTGTGCACTATTGTAGTCTGTGAGCAAGCTACTGTGAGTCTATGACTCGTGGGTGAGGTACCGTCAGGACTCAGCACTTCATCAGTCTCTTGTCCACTTGCCATTTTCTAGACTTGTTTGCACGTGCTCAACCAGGGTGATCGAGTCTAGACGATGGAGGCCTGAGGGTGGTCAGTGCTGGTGACTAGGAGTCATGACTCACTACCGATAGTAGCGGAAAATGTAGAAATAAGGAGTGCTTGAGCTTACATTTATATACCCCCATGTAACCTCTTGGAGTTAAAAGGTAGGATTCATTTTGAAGCTTTGGTGAATTAACAGGGTTTCACTATTGCAACCTTTGGTAAATTAATAGGTTTCATCTGAAGCCCAAAATGGCTACTGAAACCCATTTTGGGCTTCAAATCTAAGGCCTTCGGGTCCCAACCCATCCTCCAAATGGGAGAGGAATGGATACCATAGAGTAGGCCTTGAAGTTTAAGTTTTAGTTAAAAGGAAAATACTTTCTCTAAGGTTGGCATTCTAACTACAGCCAAGGAATGGCATGCCTTGTCTAGGATGGGAAAAAGAAAGAAACACATATCTAGGGTCACCCCCTCTTTCATCCCTCACTTCTTCAATTGATTTTAGGGTCTCTAGGTTTCTCTTTTATATATAGTAAGTGGTGTAGCCCTTCTCTTTGACACAAAAAAAAAGACAATGCTACAAAGAAGGCATTTTTGCATGTTGCATGCTCACGCATCATACATATATATCAAGTGTAGTGGCCTCACTCATCAAACTAGGGAAGGAGTAAGCTATTGCCTCTCTGTCTCTGTCTCTCTCTCTCTCTCTCTCTCTTTATGAATAATGGCAGGGACTGTGGATTTTATTTCTTTCTTGAGGGCTTTAATGGTCAACCCATCTTGCCTTTGCTACTCTTTATACTCTTCTACCAGTCCATCTAGCTCTTCTATCTGAGCTCTGAGGGCGGCCTCATCACTTGATCTTTCCTCCAATCTCTTTGTGGCTTCCCAGGCATGTTCGTGTGCAGCTCATCATTGGGGATTATGTCCATTGAGGATCCTTTGTATAGCACCAACTCCTTTCCATTCCCCTCAGGCTGCTCCAACATTTTCTTCCAGCTGCTTTTGAGCATTGCAAAATTCTTCTTCCATTACTCTAACTCCTTCCTTAGCTGCTCATTCTGCACTTGTAGTTCGTTCCCTTCTTTTGTGCCTGAACTGCTGGGTCTTGCTCCCTTGTCTCTTTGGCTAAGCTCCCCAGATCCCAGAGATTTTGCAAGGTTGGATATTGTTGGTTCCCTAGTGTCCAAACTTCCGGATCCCTCGTCCAAATTCAGATCCTGATCTTTGAATGGAACTATTTGTCTGCATGCAAGTGTGGGGATTTGAATTTCTTTTATTAGTGTAAGGTTTTCCCTTTTTTTAAAAATAGGGAAAACACTTAAGATAGTCCACTAAGTCTTAACTTGGAAAAAATTCCCTACTCATCGACACCTTGGCCATGCAGAGATTCAAGGATACGATTCATAGGTAAGACCTAGTCCTATCCCACAGGGGGAGCATGATCTACTAAAAATCAAATCACCCATAGGGTAATTGATCATAATTTGGGACTACTAGTCTTGATTCCTAGAGACAATGCTGTTGCATGACAAATGAAGATCAATGCAAGGATGCAACAAAAAAGACACTTAGGGCTCTTGTAAAGAATTCCAAGTTGTAGATGAATGTGGGAGTGGGCTTGACAATAATCCCACATGGGAACTTTTGGGAGTTCTAGAGTTTTTGTATAAAAAGTGGCCCATTTGAGAGCTAGAGAGGACTCTTTGGTCATTTGGTTGAGAAGCTCATAGAGAGAGCTTGCTCCATAGCTCCTTCTCATGTGCTCTCCCAAGGCTCTCCATCTCCATCTCCATTCTTGCTCCATCTCCTTCTCATGTGCTCTCCCAAGGCTCTCCATCTCCATTCTTGCTTCAATCTTGTACTCTCTATTCTCTACATTTTCAATGATATGAGGTTATGGTCTACACACTTGCTAATCTAGATTTCTTAATGATGTTTTAATGCTAAAATCTGATTTGTAGAGTGCATGTGATGAAGCTTGTGCATGAAATGATGTGTAGTTGAGGCTTGTGTGATAGCTCTTTGCATGTTAGATTCTTTGCATAAGTTGCATTTTTTATGCTTAAGTGTAGCCTAATCTTGATGCTTTGATTATGTTAGATTGATTGCTTGAGTGTTGAAGAAGGATTGA
Source organism: Cibotium barometz (assembly GCF_041138505.1). Taxonomy (NCBI): domain Eukaryota; kingdom Viridiplantae; phylum Streptophyta; class Polypodiopsida; order Cyatheales; family Cibotiaceae; genus Cibotium; species Cibotium barometz. Next base: position 6,845,603 of record NC_141058.1, read on the forward strand.
GTAGGACTAGAAGTCATTAGTGTGTGGTTAACTAATCTTCTCCCATTCGGGATAGCCTCTATGCGCTAACCGGGTTGCATTCACGGATTGACAAAGTGTGTGGGTTGGAGTGTAGCCTCCTCTATGCTATGATGTCCCAAACAAATGCTTTTTTCCTCATCCATGCAAGGCACAGCCGTTGGCCTAGTCTTCTAGAATAGAGTTGCCCGAGAACCTATTTATCTAGTGTAGGGCTTTCACTTAATCTATTGGAAAGCTACCTGACTAATCGGGTCCACCCGTCCATAGGATGGTGCCATCGGGGCATTCCATCCTCCCACTTTCCACCCTACTCACGCATTAATTTATTTTCTAAGTAATCCTACCACATTGTTTGGTATAAATAAATATGTTCCTTAATTAAGACCCTTTCACAAGGTTCATTAAAATAGCCCCTTTCCACAATATAATAATTCCAAAGATAAGATTTATAGAAAAAAGTTTATACAAGAATTAATTCCATACAAGCCAAACCGGCTCTCTTATTCTTTTCCTTTATATTACCGATGATCTAGAATTCGGCCTTCCAGCCTCTACATGTTGGGCAAAACCCTACGGGACCATACACCTCATCGTCGGCCGCTGGGGCGAGGACTCAAGATGGCCTGTCGTCCCCTCAGGCTCCATCACTCGATCCTCCTGCCCCTCAAAGGGATGTCTACGCGCTAGGGTGGGCTTATTCATCGCACTAGCCTAGGCCCTCAGAACTAGACAGTATCACAATCGCTCGCCTCAATCGGCAAACCTCATTCTCCCAATGGTATGAGAGATACCATGGGCCGACTCTGGGCCTTACTAACGTCTCCGCTGTCGGACTACACAAGCACAAGAACGGGGCAGCATCAAGGTAGGGAGAAGTTATACTTGTTTAACCAAGATAACAATCCATTTACTCAACTAAACCATAGGACTAGAATCCACGTTACCTTCTTAAAGAAAATAGCCCTTTCACAAAGATTTTAACATTTCAACTTGAGATTGCGATAAGACATTCTTTATTAAGGCATATGCTGTTGTTTAAAAGAATAAAAACTTTAACTAGTAAATCAATTAAGTAGATCACTATTAACAATTAATAGAGAAGTCGGGGCCATACCTCAACCCTTAAGAATGATATATAATTGAAAAACAATATATATATATATATATATACCTTATAGAAATTTATCGTTTAGCATTGTCTTTGTTCGTTATTAGTAAGAGATTCAGAACTTGATATATGAGAATAGAGAGTCTTCTAATACCTTCTCTTACGATTAAAATCATCCGATCATCCCCAAGATTTATCTCCTCTTACTCATACTCTGACTTTTCTCTCTTTCGAGGTCTATGGCAAAGTAGCCTTCTCTTGTAGGGCTACGACATACTATTCTTTCTTTAAAAGAAAAACTATGGGGTAGTAGTCTCTTCCTCATAAAGGTCATAGAAAGCTAGCTTTCTTTTCTAAGAGATTAGATAAGAATGAAGGGATATATGCATCACAAGGTCTAGAATCACCTTGTGGCTACTAGCTGCATTCTTACAGTTTCCCTGTGTAGAGACCTTGACAGAACCAACGAATTGTTTCAGCCATAACTCTCTGATAAAAACTCAGAATATGGTCATGTAACCACTCAAAAGAACAGGAACACATTTGGTCTACAAGCCAACGCATAGAATAGGCAAAAACGTGCTCTTTAGAAACACATTGCTTTTCCACAATTTTAGTATGCATGGACTCTAAATATGTAAAAGTACTCTAAATATGACCTCCTATCACTTAAATTTGAATTTCTATTTTTGGAGATACTTCTCTTAATAGAACTATTCTTATCTTCTTATTTCTTTTAGGATTTTTGGAGCTAATATTTTCACTCTATCACTTTCCTAATGTTTCTAGCCTTATTGTCTCACTCTTCTCTAAGTGCATCTCTTTCCTTCTTGAAATCTATATTAAAAGAGACACATAAATGGCTTGGGAGGGACCTTACAATCTCCCCCACTTAAAAGATTCGAGATGTCCTCATATAGTATCTAAGTAAATCCTCCTATCTCTTCCAAAGTGGTGTCGCCACTAGGTAGAAATCTTCTTTTATCTACACATTGTTCCTAAAGAGTCCCTTATTTCATGTGTTTGGCTCGTTTTGTTGTTGTAACCCCAAAAGGTCTTTATTATTCAAAAGTTAATTGGCCTTATTATCCTAAGTTCATGCATCCATATACCTCTCATACGATATGAACCTATTAAAAAAAATCATAATCCTTCCTTACGAATTCCTTATTCTATACCCCCATGTAATATGGTACTTAACAAATTATCATGGAAAAACGTAAGGGTTTAGGGTCGCAATCTAACCTATGGTAGTAATTGCATAATCTTAGTATCGTCTTCTAGAATACCTCTATTCATCATGTACATTACTTCACATGAATCTTCCACCAATCCTCTTCTATTTACTCATAGAAATACTTGTTGAATTTGGTTATCTTTAACCCTGCTATCCCTATTTCTTGACTTTATTTTGCTCTAGCTCATGATTCCTTGTAGCCAAGGGTGGGCTTGACATTCCTCTTGAATTAGGGGACCTCTTCTTGATTAACATGGAAGGACTCATATCCTTCTCGACACTTTCCATTTTAAAAAAAACTTTATCATAGTCTCTGGCTATAATTATGGTTTCTGAAATAGAGGATGGTTTTGCATTCTTGACGAGGTTATTCAAAGGTAGATTAATCTTCCAAATGAATCGATGGAGAAGAGTTACCTCATCCATCTCTAGAGCTAATCGCAGAAGTTTAGCAAGATTTTGGTGGTATTCTTCCAGGGTCTTCCCTTCTTGGGTTAGCTCTCAAAAAATTCATTCATTTTATCCTCTCGAAATTTTGGAGGACAAAACCTTTCACAAAGATGTACTTTCATGGCATCCCATAACTGATTCTGGTTCCAGTGGTTGGATTGACCAACACTGCTTCCAACTAATTCGGCATTTTTTATGATTTTTAGACGAGCAAGGGTGACCTTGCTTCTTTCATTGTATCCATGAAAAGTTCAAAATTATCAAATACTCATCATAGCACCACATCTGAAGGCACTCATGATTAATACTTCTAAGATCTTCATTTTTTCAAATTACACATTTGGTGCCTTGGGATTGACACATCCAAAGATTATCAGGATTAACACCTTTGAGATGATTAGTTTTCTGAAAATTACACATCCGAAGTTAGACCCATGTCTGAGATGGGTTCAAGATCTTGGATAACCATCCCAGTGTAAAGCATTTAATGGATGGCATTCACACGTCAACTATTCAAACCTTAATGAAGTTATAATATTAATAATTTATAATATGCAAATTAATGGATATATCCTGAAAATTTTTCTAAACAAAGTTTCAGTCTATCCCTCTAATCATTCAGTCTCTCACTAGTTTCTTAATTTGATCACCCTATGTTTTTCCTTAAAAGTTTTCCTTCCCAATCTTATTTCTCAAATTTATTATACAAATATCTTGCGTGTGCACCCCATTAGGAAGTGAATGGGGTCTTCTTGGGCCCTTTAATTTGCCCAAGCCTAATCAAGGTGATTAAGGAATAGCCAAATGGGGGGTTGCCATGTGGACTGAAATGTTGGGTTTGTAAGAGAGGTGTAAGAGTGGTCAAAGGGTGCACTTTTTCCCCCAAAAAGGAGGGAGGCAATTTTACAATTTTGGGACCTCCATAACTTCTACATACAAGCTCCGATTTGAGCGGAGATTATAGATCCGTGATCTACACATCAAGAGCTTTCCATAGATATGTTACATGATATGGTTTTGTCTGCTAGATTTTAAATTCCATTTTCCCTCCAAAATTCAAATTCGAATAAAGTAGCCGTTTTGAAGCTTCTAATTAGAAAACGTTTATTCTTAAGAGAAAAGGTTTGACTCCTTAAACTGCCAAATAAAAGGGCCCAAGAAGCCTTACATTGAGGTCCTAATGCCCAAGATACAAGCACTTTCATAGGATGATTGTCTCAACATGTGAGGATATTCAAACCATTTCTAGTGCCAGTAGAGATGATTGATTCATCCTCATATGACAAACAAACACTTGTTTTAATCCCTTGATAGTTAGCCTTTGCTCTAATACCACTTGTAAGGTTCCCCCCTTCCAAAATAGGGAAAACACTTAAGATAGTCTACTAAGTCTTAACTTGGAGAAAATTTTCTACTCGTCGACACCTTGACCATGCAGAGATTCACGGATATGATTTGTAGGTAAGACCTAGTCCTATCTCGCAGGGGGGGAGCGTGGTCTTCTGAAAATCAAATCACCCATAGGGTAATTGATCATAATTTGGGCAGCTACTAATCTTGATTCCTAGAGATAATGCTTTTTTCCTCATCAATGCAAGGCACAACCGCTAGCCTAATTTTCTAGAATAGAGTTGCTCGAGAATCTATTTATCTAGCGTAGGGCTTCACTTAATCTATTGGAAAGCTACCTGACTAATCGGGCGTACCCATCCGTAGGATGGTACCGTCGGGGCATTCCATCCTCCCAATTTCCACCCTACTCACACGTCAATTTGTTCTCTAATTAATCCTGCCACACTGTTTGACATAAATAAACATGTTCCTTAATTAAGACCCTTTCACAAGGTTCGTTAAAAGAACCTCTTTCTACAATATAATAATTCCAAAGATAATATTTATAGAAAAAATATTTATACAAGAATCAATTCCATACAAGCCAAACTAGCTCTCTTATTCTTTTCCTTTATACCACCGATGATCTAGAATTCGGCCTTCCAGCCTCTACATGCTGGGCAAAACCCTACGGGACCATACACCTCATCGTCGACCCCACTGGCGAGGACTCAAGCCGACCTATCACCCCCTCAGGATCCGTCGCTCGATCCTCCTGCCCTCCTTAGAGGGATGTCTATGCGCTAGGGTGGGTTTATTCACCGCACTAGCCTGGGCCCTCAGAACTAGACAGCGTCACAATCACTTGCCTCAATCGGTGAACCTCATTCTCCCAATGGTATGAGGGATACTATGGGACGACTCAGGCCCTTACTAACATCTTCGCCGTCTGGCTACACAAGCACAAGAACGGGACAACGTCAAGGCAGGGAGAAGTTGTACCTGTACCTTAATTTAACCAAGATAACAATCCATTTACTTAACTAAACCATAGGACTAGAATCCACGTCACCTTCTTAAGAAAACACAAAGATTTTAACATTTCAACTTGAGATTGCGATAAGACATTCTTTATTAAGGCATATGCTATTGTTTAAAAGAATAAAAACTTACTAGTAAATCAATCAAATAGGTCATTATTAACAATTAATAGAGAATCTGGGGCCATAACTTAACCCCTAAGAATGATATATAATTGAAAAACAAATATATATATATATATATACCTTATAGAAATTTATCGTTTATCGTTGTCTTTGTTCGTTAATAAGAGATTCAGAACTTGATATATGATAATAGAGAGTCTTATAATACCTTTTCTTCTTAACGATTGAAATCATCCGATCATCCCCAAGCTTGATCTCCTCTTACTCGTACTCTGACTTTTCTCTCTTTCGAAGGTCTATGGCAAAGTAGCCTTCTCTTGCAGGGCTACGACATACTATTCTTTCTTTAAAAGAAAAGCTATGGGATAGTAGTCTCTTTCTCATAAAGGTCATAGCAATTAACAGTCCTCTTATAGTCTTGTTTTGCAAATAATAGTACAGTCTTAACATCTTTAACTATGCTACCTTGTTTCACTACATCTTCATAGCCTTCTTCAATGATCTATTTGACTGAAAATCTTGTATATTGTGCATATACAAGCATTTCCATTTATTTTGTTTTGTCAGTTGACCCCCCTAGGATTGACCACCCCCTCCAACCATTATAGAGATCCAAAACCTCACTAACAGAGAGAGAAAGACCACCCCCAAATGTTAAAACCACTATAAAGTTTGGGAAGGTCACTAAGAAGGAGTGGGTATCCAAGAGTACCCAAGCTATCCAAGGAAGGTACAATGTCATAGAAAAGACCTACAAGCAGCTACCATTTGATATAAATCCCACATATGAGCACAAATCTTCTAGCAAGTGGGAGTCTCAAGCAAAGGTGTTGTATTCTCAATCGAAGCCTCTCTCTAGATCCTAATCAAAGTGTTGGAATCTTAAGGCTAATCAAAGTGTTGGAATCTTAAGGCTTCTATAATGGAAACCCTTCTATTTGTGCTCCTAAAAACCTTTCCATCTACACCATAACCCTCCATGATAAAAATAATTAAGTGATCCTAGTCAAAGTGTTAGAAACTTAAGGCTTCTATAATGGAAACCCTTTTATTTGTCCTCCTAAAGACCTTGTGTTATGGCTCACCCTAACCCCCCTTGAAACACATCCAACAAGAGATTACCTGGTGAACTGCAACTATCGTGAGTGAGGATCTTTCCAATGGCCGTGCTTGGAGACCTCAAGGCCGAGCTCGTAACCCTTGAGGTCTCCAAGCTCTACAACTGCTTAAGAAGTAATTCCACCATGCCTCCTGTGAAGCGTTGTCACACCGCCGCATTGCACTACGGGTACTCGTCCCTCCTCTCACCTCACTTCACTCACACACACTCACTAGCATGCATTAGGGAGAGAGATTCGCAAGAGGATTAGTAATAGCAAGACTCTATTGCACAATGGGAGAGTATGTTGTATTATGAGAGAAATTCACTTATATACACGGCCATAAGTGTCCATACTCACTTAAACTGTGGCCGAGCGGGCACTTTAGGCTCATAAGAGGCCTAATACTACTACAATGACTACTCTCATAATGTATCCATGAAGTACATCACTTAAGACTTCATCCTAACTTGCTACCACATGCTCTTGAAGTGGGAATTGCCATAAATACTCTGTCACAATATTACGGGCACCTGTCCAAACTGTAGCTTTGGGTACTATTGCTTTATATCTTGAATGTATGACCCTTTGGTGTATATATTGTGACTCCTTGATGTAAGATAATGGTGGTAGATCTTGTTAAACCTAGGAATGGGTTAATATCCCCCCCTTTTTTATGGCAATTGCGTCCTCGTGATCGCGTTGAAGACCTTTGTGTGGGGAGAATGGACAAGCTTTGTTAATGGCTTTGATATTGAGTGACCTTTAATGGTCTTTGTTTCTCCGAAAGGAATAAGAAAGGTTAGTTAGATAATGAAAAGGTTAGTAGTTTATTTAGAATTCGTACGAGGCGGGAGGTTTTGCGGAATGTTTGCATTTTTTAATTTGTGTGAGCATGTTTTTTTAATTAAAAATTTGCTCACTTTGTTTTGGGCAATCATAAAAGGTTACATGTGATTTGTGTTAGTGGGGATGCTAAGAAATGTTAATAATGGGAGAGAAGAGAGGGAAGGATCCAGAGGAACGTAGAGATAATCATCAAAATGAGATGGTGATTCTCAGTTTCTCATTTGATTCATTGAAGTGACTTTGTCATTTGAAGAAATTGGCCTTCGATGATATCCCTTTGTGTGGCAGGATTCTTGTCAAATGTTATTGATGAGTAGACCTGTTCTTGCATGCTTCTTCCCATGTGCTTTTTATGTTTTTATATATATTTAAGTGCTCTTATGAAAGTAGATATACATGAAGTACAAGAAGTGAGTCATATAGACTCCTATTAAATTGCTCTATGTTGAAGTAGCCACTTGTTGGCGAGGATTGAAAGAATTACATCGTCGACTTGCGAGGCTAATATAGATATCTTCACTAAGGATTGAAGATCATTGATTTGTGAAGATGGTAGCATCATTTGGAGAGGTTTGTAATTTGAAGAAAAATTCCAGGCGATGGGTTGTACCATTGACTAGGCTTTCGCCCATGGCCCTCCCATCCAGAGATGTACTTGGAAGTTGTCAATGGTGAGGCTTGGAATGGCTATTTAAGATCCTTGGGAGTTGTTTGATAGGCCATCTGTGTGAGTCCCTTGTGTTTGTGTGGTGTGTGTGTGTGTTTTTTTTATAAAATCGCCTTGCAAGCAGCAGGTTCTTGTGGCTATCCTCCTTTTTGAGAGAATAGGTTCTTATGTCTGCCCTATAGCTTTTGCACTTACACTTCACATCTAGAGGGGTGAAAAAAGCATTGTGAGTTTGTATTTGATGCACTTACATTTCACATCTAGAGGGGTAAAAAAAGCATTCTGAGTTTGTATTTGATGCACTCATAAGTATCCATTTGCAGACATGGGAATTGATTCTTGAATTTTTGGCTCAAATGTTGTCGAGGTGGTAGGTGAGACTTCTGGTTGGTTACCATTGGGGTTGTTCGAACACACAAGCTCTTGCGTAGTTGCTGAATGCACGAGAGTGGTTGAGTGCCTTGCTTGGGCCTCCATTCTTGTGTAGTTGCTGAATGCACGAGAGTGGTTGAGTGACTTGCTTGGTGTTGCTTGGGCCTCCATTCTTGTCGAACTTTAGGTGAGAATCTGTTGGGGTTGAAGTCGAGGGTGAGGCTTTCTTCAATTTTGGCAACCATATGATGGGATTACGATCATAGTATCCTTGTTATTGAAGCACATGCACAGGCACCCAACTTTGATGAACATTATAAATTTGTGGCTGATGTGTTTGGTGCTGAGGTTTCCTTCTTTGTGCAATCTTAGGGGGCTTTGTGATGCGCTTGGAAATCCAAGCGTTGGTATTTCCTTGGTAGTACCCTTGTGCTTGTAGTAATCGTTTTGGTACCCACACTTGATGACTTGGTGGAGTTCTTTGAGAAACTCGCATAGGCTTTTGTGGATGGTGTTGTGGAGTACTTTTCTTTTTCCTTGGCCTCTGAGTGCTGTGTTGAGGAAGAGGCTTTGATTGTCGAGGCACCCAAATTTGAATGGCACCTTGATAGTAGCCTTGAGCTATTCTTTTTGGTGGAAGTGGAAGGTTTTGGGATCTCCTTCACATTGGGAAGCGTTGAGGCTACAGGTTTGAGACTCATGGATATTTTTGATGATGATGAGGCTAGAGTCTCTTGTGGAGTGGCTGTTGATGATACAGTTTTCGAGGACATGAGAATGCCCTGTAGAAATGTCAGGCATACTAAGGGGCTCAACCACTTTCTCTTTTCCTTTACGTGATGCAGTTTTCGAGGACATGAGAATGCCCTGTAGAAATGTCAGGCATACTAAGGGGCTCAACCACTTTCTCTTTTCCTTTACGTGATGTACTAATCACATTTGCAGGACTAGTATTATGACGCAGCTTGTCACTCCATAGTCTATCAACTGAACCACTAGATGAGGACTCTCCTGGTCCACTCAAAGACTGTGATTATTGACTTGCATTTTGTGCTACCACATTTCCACTCACATCAGCCCCAACAACTTCTTTTTCAGTAGCATACCAGCTGCTCATCTCATCAAAGACAACATCCCTGCTTACCCTCAACTCACGTGTAGCAGGGTTATAACACCTGTATCCCTTTTGCTCAAGGGAATATCCAATAAACACACATTTTTTAGCTTTTGGATCCAACTTAGTTCTCAGTTCATCTGGCACATGCACATATGCAATGCATCCAAAAACTTTTAGATGAGACAAATAAGGCTTTCTGCCAGTAAACCTTCCTCTGGTGGAGTTACATCATGTATGGCTGCAGTTGGAGTCCTGTTCATAATGTATGGCTGCTGTAGAAATAGCCTTAGTCTAATAGTTGTGCGACATATTCTTCTCTTCCATCAATGCTCGCGCAATCTCAGCAATGTGCCTATTTTTCCACTCAACAACTCCATTTTGCTACGGAGTGTATCTGCATGTAAACTATCTCTGAATACCAATTTTCTTCAAAAATTCAGAGAACTCATTGGAGAAGTACTCTCCCCCTCCATTTGACCTTAGGAACTTTACATATTTCCCTATTTGCTTTTCAACCATAACTCTGAAATTATGAAAGTGAGTGAACACCTCACTCTTCTCCTTCATGAAGTATACCCACACTTTCCTTGTGTGGTCATCAATAAATGTCACATAATACCTGCAGCCTCCCATAGACATATTCTTCGTAGGACCCCATACATCTGAATGCACAACATCTAGTGCATTTCTACTTACATTTCTGTTACATGGAAATACATTCTTTGTTTGCTTTCCAAATTGGCATGCTTCACATATTCTCTGCATACCTTCAACTTTAAACTTTGGCAACCCTATCACAATTCCTTTAGTCTGCATAGACTTCATTCTTTGTACATTCACATGTCCAATTCTTTTATGCCAAATGTCTGTGTCTGCTGCAACAATTCCTGAACCATTTGCAAACATTGCAGTACTCACTTCAGGCATGTTTACATTCAACGTAAACATTTTGCCCACTCTGTTGCCTTTTGCAACCAACCTGCACTTGTCTTTAAAGTCTTCAACATAACAACCATCAGGGTTAAACCGAATTGCAAACCCAGCTCAATCATCTCACCAACTGAAACCAGATTCTTTGTTATGTTCGGAACATGAAGTACATCTGCAAGGTACTTCATTTTGCCATCCTGCATAGATAATGGCACATCTCCAACATGGGTAATTGGATGAGCAGTGTCATCCCCTGTTTCCACACAAGCTGGTCTTTCAAGGTTTTTCATCTCCTTGAACCACTCCCCATGACTTGTAATGTGGTTCAAAGCACCTGAATCAACGTACCATACATCATCTTTATGCGCTGCTTTTACATTTTTATGTTGAGATTCAAGCTCGATGTCAGTGTGAGCCAGCTATGCTATGTGCTGGCAGTTTAGGTAGGAACATGTGTGAGACATAAATGACCGCGTGTCCAGCTGGTCATAGTGTGTGGACATTAGCTAGGGTTAGAAGAGTGTGGACACAACTCATTGTGTGTGGTGTGGATTATGGATTAGTGCATTATGCTTTGTGTGAGAGTGGATATGGCTTCCCTCTATGGTTAGGGTTTGCAATATACATTAGGGTTTGCTCCTGTGTGTGTGTCTCCTCCTCCTCTACCGTTCTTTCAACATGGTATCAGAGCCTTGTGCTGTTTATTAGGGTTTATGTGTGAGTGAGTGAAGAGGGAGAAGAAGAAGCTGTGAAAAGAAGCTGTGAAGCTGTCCATTGGAGCTGTGAAGCTTGGAGCACACCAAATACTATCAGATCTGAAAGCTTGGCCTACCGGGTAAGGTCTTCTAAACATCCTTGAGCGGATTACAGGTGAAACAGGAAAAAGCAAAGCAAAATAGAGCAAATCAAAGCAAAGAAAAATTCTGGTTTTTGAAGCTTTCCATTAAAGCTTGGCAACATTAATGTATGGTGGAAATACATGTGATTCTGGCAAAAGACATATGCATTTGTCAAAGAGGGATGTATTAGCAACCCATGTGCAAGCCTTGAACAACTTTTGGAGAAATTTGAATGCATTTAATTGAGTGGAAAACTCTGGTTTTTGAGCTCTCACAAAACAGTGAAAAAGAAGCCCAAAATTGAAGCATTTGGAGCATGTATTTGGCAAAAATTCAATCATTGGTGGATTGCACATGTACCTAGGTGTGTTGGGCATCTATTATCATCATCAATTAGCAATTTAATTACTCCCAAAGAGCCCTACAACAGGCGGCGCAGCCCATACAGAGGAAATAGGGTAGTTTTCTGGTTTTTTGCCTACGAGGAGGTCAATTTCTCATTGGGTGCTTGGTTCCTTCCACAACTTCCTTAGCAATTGGATGCTTTACATCTTGGAGAAGAGGGCTATGTGATTTGTTTGGTCAATGATGCTTAATTGAGCTGGGAATGAGCTGATTAAAACAGGTTGTCCACTGGTTGCAGAGAAACAGAGCATTTTAATTGAGCAATTAATCTTTGGTGTTTTACAATTGGACAAATTCCTCTTACATGGAGTTGATGGACACTATTGCTAAGCCAATGAATGCCTGGTTGCTCAATTTGGTGAAATATTGAAGAAATTAGAGCCAAATCATTACTGGTTTTTTTGGTTTTTCTGGTTTTTTCAAAAACAGAGAAAGGGGTTTTCAAAAATCAATATGTACACATGTCAGATGGTGTTGATACTCAACATTGAGGTTCATTAGGTGTCAATGCAAGTTGCCCATACTTGATTGCACCATTACATTGTGATTCGGAGTCTTGGAAAGCGGTTCAAAGCAGGGTATCCCTGACTGCGTGAGACAGTTTATCTTGGATGCATACAGGTTGATTTCCTACATCAAAATTGGAGTTTGTTGGCTATCTTGGAGTATCTGGAACATTAATTGGAGTGTGGTTGAGCTGAGGAAGGCTCATTTACAGATTTGAAGTGTGCGGAAGGTGTACGCATTGAGTAACATGTCGGACAATCCAGTTCAGATTGTTGGTGAAAAGCTGGATAGGAAGAACTTCCAGGCATGGAAGTACAGGATAAAGAGTTTCTTGAAAGGGAAAGGATTTTGGAATCTCATTACAGGTGCTGAGCCAGAGCCTGAGCTACCTCGGCAACCTACACAGCAGCATCTTATTGCTCATAAGCAATAAGATGCTCTCTCGGACCATTGCTCATAAGCAATGGTCCGAGAGAGCATTCAAAGTGCTGCATTATTTGTCTATATGCATTTCTGATGCTATGCTCATACACATTCAGGATGCTGAGAATCCCAAAGATGCATGGGATACTTTGGTCAAGATGTTTGATACAGATACGAGTGCTCGCAAGTCTCAGTTGCGACAGCAGATACATAATGTCAAAAGGAATAAAAGGAGCATACATGATTATGTGCAAGAAATCAAGAAGCTTGCAGATGCATTGGCCACAATAAATGCCCCCATGCCTGATGATGATTTGGTGGATATTACCTTGCGTGGTCTTGGCAAGGAATACAAATCTTTTGATACATCTATCTCAGTGAGGAGTACAGGTTTACCTGACTTTGATGAGTTGGTTTCACTCTTGTTGGTTGAGGAAATCAAGCTCAGTGATTCATTTCTGGATGCATCTACTAGCCATGATGATGGCAGAAATCAGGCTTTCTACTCGCAGAGAGGTTTTAAAGGCAGGGGGAGATTTGCATCACGTGGACGTGGTGGTAATGGTCGTGGATGGCAGGATAGACCTCCACAACAGAATTTTCAGCCTTCATATGGTGCTCGAGGTGGTCGTGGATATGCACCTCAACGAGGCAGAGGTACCCCCCGTGGTCGAGGACGTTGGCAAGGCCAACAAAATTCTATGCAAGATGTTGAATGCCATTATTGTGGGAAATATGGTCATATGGCGAGAGATTGTTTCCGCAAACAGAATGATTTGAGAGGGGGAAGAGCACAACGTGGTGGTCATTATGGTGGAAACTATGCACAACATGGTGGTAACTATGCATCAAGTAGCAATGATGGAACTGCAAATCATTTGTTTACCATGAAGCATGTTGTGGGTTCTATGACAAGAAATGCTGAGAATGATGATACATGGTATATGGACTCAGGAGCATCAAATCATATGACATGCCATGGTGAATGGTTTGAGCATATGAAGCCTATGGATGTAAAAGGCTATGTGGAAACAGGTGATGATACCCAGCATGTCATTACACATGTTGGAAGTGTACCACAAAGTCTATGTTAGATGTGCTGTATGTGCCTTCGATCACTAAAAGCTTGGCCTCAGTTGGTCAAATGGTGGAACAGGGATTACAGGTTCGCTTCAATGAGCATGGATGCTTCGTTGAAGATTTTAAACATGGATGTAGAGTGATTGCTAAAGGCAAGAAAGAAGGAAGATTGTTTAAGCTGGATGCTGGAATTCCTGAGCTAAAATCAGCCATGTTCTCAAAGAGCAGGAATGTGGTACAGGACATTGATATGTGGCACAAGAGGATTGGCCATGTAAATATACAGAGATTAAAGAACATGCAAACAAGAGGCATTGTCAATGGATTGCCTAGGTTCAAATATGATGGACATATGCATGTTTGTGAAGCCTGTCAGTTTGGAAAGCAGGCAAGGTTGAGGTTTCCTAGAGAAGGAAATATGAGTAACAGGCCACTTGAGATCGTACACAGTGATGTATGGGGTCCTGCACAAAACCCATCTATCAAAGGCAGTTTATACTATGTTACATTCATAGATGATTTTAGCAGGATGACATGGATATACTTTCTCAAAGAGAAGAGTGAAGTGTTGGAAAAATTCATGGATTTCAAAGCTTTTGCAGAAAAGCAGTATGGCTGTTGGATTAAATGTCTGAGGACAGATGGAGGTGGTGAATACATCTCAAAATCTTTTGAGCATTTCTTAAGGAAGCATGGAATAAGAAGACAATTGACTTGCAGGTATACACCTCAGCAGAATGGTGTGGCTGAGAGAAAGAATAGAGTTATATGTGAAGTGGCTAGGGCGATGCTTAATGAAAAGAGCATGCCAGATTACTATTGGGCAGAAGCATGTGCTACTGCAGTGTATATACTGAACAAAACACCTACAGCAGCCATTCATGGAAGCATGCCAGAGATGCGGCTCACAGGTTACAGGCCAGACATTGGACATCTTAAAGTTTTTGGATGCATAGCTTATGTGCATGTGCCTGATGAAAGAAGAAGGAAGTTGGATCCTAAAGCAGAGAAATGTGTATTTGTTGGATATGCACAGGATCGAAAGGCCTACAAGTGTTATAATCCACAAACTAGACAAGTAGTCATCTCACGTGATGTGGTGTTTGATGAGCTTGCTAGTTGGTATAAAGCAAAAGATGAGGGTGTTATTGAGTCACTTGAGGCTGATGTACATGTGAACTTGCCATCACAAGCAAGTTCTAGTTCTACTACTATGTCTGGGCCAGCAGCAGAAGCTGAGAGTAGCAGTGTACGTCCATGGTCAAGACGTTTGAGGCATGAGAGTGTGAGCACTGGGAGTAGTGCTATGGATAAAGGCAAAAAGAAAGTCGAAGGAATTGGAATCACAGGTTATGAGTCATCTAGTTCTGAGAGTTTGGATGAGGAGCTTGGCATACCTGTTTTACGCACACCTGGTGCTAGGCAGGACAGATATGTGCCACCATATGCTAGAGTTACAGGTGTACAAAGTGACCCGCAGGCATTGCGGAGATCCCAGAGAGTCAGATATCCTGTTGACAGATTGACATATAGAGATTTTGCTATGCACTATGCATACATGACATCTATGGTGAAGCATGTGGAACCTACATGCTATACAGAGGCTATTGGAGAGCATGTATGGGAAAAAGCAATGGATGTTGAGATGGACGCATTGGTCCATAATGATACATGGGACTTGGTTGCACTACCAAAGGACAAGAATGTTATTGGATGTAAATGGGTTTACAAAGTGAAGTGCAAATCTGATGGTTCTATTGAAAGACATAAAGCAAGATTGGTAGCAAAGGGTTATGCACAGACCCAAGGATTGGATTATGATGAGACATTTAGTCCAGTGGCTAAGATGGGCACAGTGAGAGCAGTCATTGCTATGGCTGCAGCTAATGGCTGGGAAATGCATCAGATGGATGTCAAGAATGCATTTCTGAATGGAGATCTACAAGAGGAAGTATACATGGCACAGCCAGAAGGGTATGTACACCCTAGATATCCCACTCACGTATGCAGGTTGAAAAAGGCATTGTATGGTCTAAAGCAAGCACCACGTGCTTGGAGTGGTAAGATGAGCAGATATCTTATCTCACTTGGTTTTCAGATTTCTACAGCATATTCTTCACTCTATGTGAAGAAGACAGAGCATGGGATTGTTTTACTAGTCATCTATGTGGATGACTTGATTATCACAGGTGATCATGGTGCAGATGTGATGCATGTCAAGCAAGCTTTGAGTGGGAAATTTGACATGAAAGATCTTGGTGAGTTGAGATACTTCCTTGGCATTGAAGTGGTAAAAGATCATGCAGGTACTTGGTTAGTACAGCGCCAATATGCATTGGATATGTTGGCAAAGTATGGCATGACAGGGTGTAAGCCTATGAGTACACCATTGGAGCAAAATGTGAAGTTGCGGGCTGATTATGGCGAGGAATTGGATGATCCTTCTATGTACAGGAAGATGGTTGGTAGTCTCATATACATGACTATCACACGCCCAAATTTGAGTTATGCAGTGGGGCTAGTCCGTCAGTTTATGCAGAGCCCCAGGAAACCACATTTGGATGCAGTGAGACGCATCATGAGATATGTGAAAACCACAGCACATTATGGTTTATTTTATGAGAGTGGTAAAAGCTTGGACATACATGGCTACACAGATGCTGATTGGGCAGGTAGCGCATATGACAGGAGGTCTACTAGTGGATATGCTTTTACACTTGGAAGTGCCGTGGTGAGTTGGAGTAGCAAAAAGCAACCTACAGTTGCTTTGTCCAATACAGAGGCTGAGTACAGAGGAGCAGCCATTGCTACTTGTGAGGCTATATGGTTAAAGAGTCTCTTGGCAGATTTATGTGAGCCTCTTGATGGCAAAGTTGTCATACATTGTGACAATATGAGCAGTATACAGTTGGCAAAGAATCCAGTGTTTCATGCGAGGACCAAACACATAGAGGTCCATTATCACTTTGTCAGAGAAAAGGTGCTGGATGGTACAGTTGATCTTCAGTATGTGAAGACTGATGAGCAGGTGGCAGACATCTTTATGAAGCCACTTAGTAGGGAGAAGTTTGAGTACTTCCGGACTATGTTGGGAGTACATGGGATGAGCTTGAGGGGGAGTGTTGAGAGTCTTGATATCCCAAGCTCATCTACATCTTCATCGGCAGTACATCATGAGCTTGAGAGGGGCTGTTGAGATTCAAGCTCGATGTCAGTGTGAGCCAGCTATGCTATGTGCTGGCAGTTTAGGTAGGAACATGTGTGAGACATAAATGATCGCGTGTCCAGCTGGTCATAGTGTGTGGACATTAGCTAGGGTTAGAAGAGTGTGGACACAACTCATTGTGTGTGGTGTGGATTATGGATTAGTGCATTATGCTTTGTGTGAGAGTGGATATGGCTTCCCTCTATGGTTAGGGTTTGCAATATACATTAGGGTTTGCTCCTGTGTGTGTGTCTCCTCCTCCTCTACCGTTCTTTCAACATTTTAGACATGGCATTAAACGACATGATGTATAACAAACAACCTTTCATTATCCTCATTGTTTCTACTCGAGGATGCATAGTTATTTTGCTGCGATTTTCCATTTTGCATGTCAGCCTGCTTCTTATAATAATCTGCCTGCACATGTCCAGGCTTACCATAATAAAAGCATCCACGTGTATCATTATACTGCCTTTGCCAATTTCCACGACCTCTTTGACTCCCCCTGCCTCTGAATTGGCCTCTTCCACCTGCATGTTGTTGTTGTTGTTGTGAATTCTAGGACTGTTGTTGTTGCTGCTCTGCTGGCCATAATTCTGATTACCTGTTCGGCCACCTCCTTGACCGCGTCCATGGCCTCCTCTACCTCGTCCTCTTCCTGAACTTGTGTAGAAGGCCTGTTGCTCTGAACTGTTTTTGTTTTGTGAAGACTGTTGGTCTTCACCCAAGCTCTTCTCTTCTATTATCAACATAGACACCAAATCTGTAAAATTGGGAATGTTTTCCCAAGTTTGAATAGACATCTTGAATGCCTTGTATTGTGGCCCGAGACCACATAGCAAACTTTCACCTTGTCATCATCATCTACTGAAACACCAATAGATGCAAGGGATTCCACAATACCCTTTATCTTCAATGCATAGTCATTCACAGACATACTCTTTTTCTCCATAGTATGAAGTTCATTCTTCAACTGTATCTTGCATGCCTTGGTATTCGTTTCATAGAGTTTTACAAGGTGTCCCACGCCTCCTTGGGGGACTTGGCATCCTGTATGTGCCCAATCATGGTGTCCTGTATACTGATAGAGAGCCAATACATAACTTTTCTGGCTCCTTGGTTCCAATCCTTGGACTTAGTCTCAAACCATTCACCCGATTTGCATGCATCTCACCACTCAAGTCTTGAAACAACTGATAAGAACCATTGGAAAAAGACTTCATGAATGATAAATGGTCCTTCCCATATAACCCTAAACTTGGTATAAAAAGTAGAATCTAAAGAATTATTATATTTGAGGACCAACATTCCCTTATTCAAGTCTTTTTTCCCAGCTTCTCATTGAAAGTCTCACTTCTCTTCTGACTTACTTTTTCATACCACTTAATTGCTTCCTCTCTGTCAAATAGTAAAGAATACAAATTGGTTAACCTCTTCTTCTCCTGATCCTCTTGGGTCATGTTATGCTATAATAAAAAGTCAAGTGATGTTAACATCACATTCACATGCAGCACACAATCCTCTCCATACGCTAAGTGATAAGGGGTGTAACCAGTTGTAGCATTCTTTTTAGATAACCTAAATGCCCAAACTTCTCTGTCTAGGTACATATCCCAATCACTAAGATGATCTTCCACAAGATTGCATAATAACCTCTGCAACACTCCATTGAAGCTCTCTACTTGGGGATGCTACAGTGTAGTAAATTTGTGTTTAATCCCCAACTTCTTGGTCATCTCTTTGACTAAATCTTCTCTAAATTCTTTCCCCTGATCACTGACCATCTCTAAAGGAACTCCAAACCTCCAACAAATTATTTCATACACAAATTTGCAGACCTGATGGGCAGTAGTTGCCCTAGCCCCTGTTGGCCACCTAATGCACAGTAGTAATGGTGTAAAACTTCCTACTTTTAGTTCATGGTAGAGACCCTATTACATCTATTCCCCACTTCTCAAAAGACCCATAACTCATGATATGATGCAGGGGTTCAGGAACTAAGATCTTCTTTTGAAAAGTTTGACATTAGAATATCTCCTACACCAATGGTGGATATCTTTATTCATGCTTGGCCACATAACTTTTGATGTCAATACCATCCTCTTTGTAATATCAATCCCATAGTGGCTACCAAAACCCTCCTCATGATAATATTTTTAGACAATCTAGAATCTCCTCTTGAAACAAAGCTCTTCTCAGAACATCATCATTCCCCTTATGCTACAGTGTCTCCAATCAATACATAATGTAAGATCCCTGACCCCACTGCGTAACGAATTCTGGGGTGCTAGGAGTGGAAGTAGCACTTCTTGCACGGGGTAGGGTCCCACACTCGTCGGGGCCTTGCCCACGGATATCTAGACAAGAGGCTAATCCATCGGTTCTTTCAAAACCGAACTCGGAAAAACTTCCCTTGCCCGGAAAGCACGGGTGATTTCTCTAGGATAACTTTTCTCTAACGTAGTCAAAAGACTTAACTAACTGAACTAATCTGACCCAACCCGTAAGTCCATAGTCAGATCAAGGGAAAGATTGCACTTGGATCATAGAGACCAACGCTAAGAGGCACAGCCGTTGATTCTTTTCCATGGAACAATTTTTATCCGAGATTTACTTCATGTATCGTACCAAGAGAAATTTAGTCTCATTTTAGGGATCCATCAGTCTAGCCTAACCCCATCCAATCCCATGGGTTAACCAACCGCCCAACCACTGTAGTGATGGGATCCAATTAGGAATTTAGTTAGGTTTTATCTCGGGTACCAGGGAGAAAAGAGTTTCCAAGCCCCCTAGCCGGAAATTCATGCAAACTTAAAAATAGTCACAGCACTTACACACCCAATATAAAATTACCTTTTTCACAGAATCAGCATCTTCTAAAAACAATCTTTTAATGAAACCATTGTGTCACTGATCATAGTCATCAAAATCTCCGATTGAATCCTTATTTCCAATCATTCCTTCATCGGTGTACCTATGGCATCATTGGCAACCAGAACGCTCATTACCTGTCCACTCAGGGGCCTTTTCGATAGTTCCTAGCTCATAGTAACTGGCACAACATATTCACATATCAAAATGTAATCTCCGTTGAAGATCAGCAAGATCAACCAACGGATCCATATAAAAGAGCCATGGACTCATCCGTTGAGGACCAGCAAGGTCAATCAACCAGATCCATGCCCGAATTCAGAAAACAACTCTTACTCCTTGTTCCAATATCTTCCACGACGCATGTGTGGGTATCATCGGCGACCCAGAGCCCGAGAACCGTATGGTCAGCACCCTCTAGGATCTTTCACGGGTGACCTAGCGCTTCACTCATAGGCCACTTTCTTGGTCCCTCATCCACCGTAGAGCGGAAGCTTACCATTTAAATCGAACTGAGGCTGGTCAAGACCTTGGCCGACCTTACTACGCGAGACGTCCTTCGTTGACTCTCTGTCAGCTGTTGCAACCTTATCACAGCTAGGTCTCCACCCACGACCTCATTCACAAGAGGATCAAAATGCTTCCCCAGCATTCTTGACATAAAATAGTCATTTAAAAAGAGGTCATAAATACAATTTCTATAACGAATCTCTCATCTTTCCACATCAATCTACATTACTTAATCCACATCCATTTCATAAGCATTCCCATTCTCATCAATCACATCATTTTCCATCTCAACACTTCTTTCCTCAATCAACCTCATCAGATCTCATCCAGTCGCATTTACCCATACATCTCATCTCATCACATTCATTAACATCTATCCAGTTTATATCACATCTCATCACATCCATTTCACATCACATCTCATTCATTCACATACTGATTCACATCACACCACATCCCATACCATTCATTCTCATCCCGATTCACATGCCATCACATTCATTCACATCCCTTATCATTCATTCACATTCCGATTCATAGGTTATCACATTCTTTCACATCCCTTATCATTCATTCACATCCTGATTCACATGCGAACACATTCATTCACATCCTTTATCATTCATATCTATCTAATTTACATCACATCTCATCGCCTCTATTCTCGTTCATATCCATCACATTCACATCCACATATATTCTTCCACATACATCCACATCCATACTTATCACATACACATCCACATCTATCCTTTCACATACATCCACATCCGTACTTATCACATACTTATCCACATCTATCCTTTCACATACATCCACATCCATCCTTTCATATACATACATCCACATCCATTCTTTCACATACATTCACTTCCATTCTTCACATACATCCACATCCATTCTTTCACATATATCCACAATTCTCATTTTTTTAAGAGAGAACAATACGAAAAGTTTAACTCTATTTAATTGATTACACATCTTGGATAAAGAAGGACTGAATTCAATGAAGAGAAGGGGGAAGCCTTTCCATCAAGGCATAACATCCAATTTTAATTTAAAAGAAGCAAGAAATCATAAAACCATAGAATTAGAAAATAATAGAATTTCTAACTTACATGGAGTTTTGTGAGCTATCCTTTGGCTTGATGGATTGATGGTTCTACTCTTGCTTGGATCAAGAGTGGCCACCAATTCTTTGTAGAGGAAATAGTCAAAAACAAGTGAATTATCAAAGAATTCAATGTTTTTGGCTCTGGGGAGGAGTAGAGTAAAAGTGCATAAAACACTATTAAGCTTTTACAAAGGGGGAGGCTTCTATTTATAGAAAAAAGTGAGCCTCTAACCAAGCAAACTGATTCTAGAATTTTCTAGATCAGTTTGGTCACTTTTTGACCATTTTTAGGTCAGTTTAGCTTACTTTTTGGTTCTAGTTGAAATAGAAGAGAGGAGAGATGAAATATCTCATTATTTGAGAGTTTAAAACTCCACCACACATGTGAAATAGGCGCCTCCTTCATAAGGGGAATTCCCCCACATTGAGGTGTCAAAAATCCATCATTTCCTCTAAATATCTCTTCTTTTTTAACTAATAACCTTGTCCTTAGTCAACTCTTCATCTTATGTGAGTATTTAATCATTTTTGAGGGGATTTTCTTTATTTATTCAATTTATCTCCTCCCTATATTTGGATTAATCTAATTGGCCCCTCAGAACCTTAATCTAAAATTTTCAGAAAATCTGGACCCTTAGGCTAAGGCCTTTTGAACAGATTATAACTTATGTCTAATGCACCTTTTGACTTTATTTTTGAACTTCTATTTCGAAGGAATTTACTTTAATAAGAAGAGATATTTTTCCATCCAAAATATCTAAAAATTGAATAACGTCTCTCTAGAACATTTTCTCTCTTTAAGCCAAAATAAGTAGAAACAAGATCTGTTAATATTCTGACAAGGGGAATGATCACAGGGGGAGAGATTGGACATCTTGAGGGGCTGGGGGAGGAATCTTACATCCTACCCCACTTAAAAAATGCAAGATGTCCTCATCTTGCAGGTGGAGTATGATCTCTTTCATCATCTTCTTCTTCTTCAATCACTTCCAGCTTTACAGCCTTGGAAGTGGACGACCGATTTGGGAACAACTCTCTTTGACTTCCCCTATTCTGAGGCAGAGGTCTTGCATTACTTTGGATTGAAACTGCAAGTTGGTTAGAGAGTCTACCTCTGGGATTTCCCTGAATTTTGCAGATAGAAACCTGGTTACTCTGGAAGGAAGGACCTGGAGTCTGGAATCTCGATCCTTGATTTCCCTGCCCCGAAAACTTTGATCCAAAAGGAGTTGGGCAATCCATACTGCGATGTCCAAATCCTTGACAGTTATAGCATTTCACTCCCTTGTTCAAGGGTGGAACTTCTGAAGTTAAATTCCAGGGGATTGAGTTTTGGGAAAAGGACATTTCTTCTATTCTAGAACTTCCCCTATCTTGGGATTGAGCCTGATATCTCTTAGGCGGTGGAAGGTTGGAATCTCCTATCCTGGGATTGAGCCTGATATCTCTTAGGCGGTGGAAGGTTGGAATCTCCTATCCTGGGATTGAGCCTGATATCTCTTAGGCGTTGGAAGGTTGGAATCACCTTTTGAAACTAATAATCTTTTGAAAGGTGATGGTGCTAGCTTTGGTGGGACCTTGACATCAAAGGCCTTAGAGAAATCCTTTGCCATCCGCACTGCTTCGGCCATGGAAACTGGCTTGGCGTTCTTCACCAAAATATTCAAAGGTTCGTTCAGTCCCCGAATGAACCTGGCATCAGCTGTTCTGTTCTTCATTCAGCGCGAACGCTTGGTGATATACTTCAATAGTTTTGCTCCCCTGGGTTAGCTCTAAGAATTCGTTCATCTTTGTTTCCAAAAAGTTGGGAGGACATAACCTTGTCCTTAGGTAAATTTTGAGATCATTCCATGTCTGGGTATTCCGATCCAGACGGTTTGTCTCGCAATGGTTTCTCCATGCCACTCTGGCTGTTTCTACAATCTTCAGCCTTGCAAGAGCCATTTTTCTCTTCTCATTGTATTTGGTGACATCGAAGTATTCTTTCATTTCTTCGATCCACTTCTACCACGACGACCTCTTCTCATTTTACCTGGTGACATCGAAGTATTCTTTCATTTCTTTGATCCACTTCTACCACCACGACGACCTCGATCCATATTTCTATCACAATAACGAAAAATCTTGTTAAGTTCCCTTTATTTATGATTCAAATCCGATTTTTGATTCATCTGATTCTAGGGTTTTTTAAATAGGTCAGCTCCCCACAGAATCGTGGGATAAAGATACTCACATTATCAGATAACAATTCTTTCAGAACATATCATTCATATCTTTAACACAATAATGGTCTATCAGACCAAAATTTCCATCTGAACAGTCCTCCATGGGGAATTTCAATTTTATAGATTTTTGATTTTTCATCCCTTAACTTGATCCACTGGGTCAAGAGTTAACAGTAGCAATCTGTTAGCACAATCCACTAATCTCATAGTGATTTTCTAAAGTCATTAATGTCATTCCAGTTATAAACATCAACACAGGGACTTGTCCCATTCATCCTCATTGTGGTTTTGCTCAGTTTATCGCTTTTAAACCAAAAATTCAGGAATCATCATTTTTCAATTAGAATCCAATTCAACTCGTTAGTTTCTCAACCAAAATTTTAAAATCATATCAACCACATTCGAATCCATCATCTGGATAGCATTTTAGCTTATAATTTTAAGATCTTAGATTTACTCCTATATACTGCTAGTAAAGAGCTGCAATTATATCCTCGGTATATACGGGTAGTCATGGTCCTTGGAATTATAAGTTAAATACCATCATGTCTAGGCCTCAAGCAAGTCAGGGATTCCATACAATTGCAGTACTTCCATCTGAAGACCCAATTATCAAATTAGGAATTTCATTCTGAATATCAATTTGTATGAGTTTTATCACACAATTCCAACCTTTTACTGTCTGCTACTTCATAAATTTATGACATTCTTGGCTTCTCGGTTGATCCACTTTAGCCAAATGGCTCTGATACCAGCTGTAAGATCCCTGACCCCACTGCGCAATAAATTCTCGGGTGCTAGTAGCAGAAGTAGCACTTCTTGCACGAGGCAGGGTCGCACACTCGGGGCCTCGCCCATGGATATCCAGACAAGAGACTAATCCATCGGTTCTTTCAAAACGGAACTCGAAAAAACTTCCCTTTCTCGGAAAGCACGGGCGATTCCTCCAGGATAACTTTTCTCTAACGTAGTCAAAAGCCTTAACTAACTGAACTAATCTGACCCAACCCGTAAGTCCATAGTCAGATCAAGGGAAAGATTGCACTTGGATCATAAAGACCAACGCTGTTTTCCTCATTGAGGCACAACCGTTGATTCTTTTCCATAGAATAATTTTTTATCCGGGGATTTACTTCATCTATCGTACCAACAGAAAATTAGTCTCATTTTAGGGATCCATCAGTCTAGCCTAACCCCATCCAGTCCCATGGGTTAGCCAACGGCCCAACCACTGTATTGATGGGATCCAATTAGGAATTTGGTTAGGTTTTATCCCGGGTACCAGGGAAAAGAGTTCCCAGGCCCCCTAGCTGAAAATTCATGCAAGCTTAAAACTAGTCACATCTCTTGGAAGCATCCAGCTCCCTTCTAGCAAAACCTATCACAACAAGACCTGCTCTTCTTCAAAAAGGGTCTCTCTACCTTGATATAGTGGTTCTTGGATTGTCACAGCATGTAAATCCTTTGAGAAAACCCGCTCAGCTAGATCATGGGCCCTCATATTACCTTCCTTGGGGTGGATACATGCCATATTTGGAAGGCCTAGAAATAATTTAAGAGCTTCCTCACTTTGAAAAATCAGGACTTCATTTCATCTTTGTTTACTTTCCTTGTACCTGTCTTATGACCAGTAGAGAGTCCCCTTTTATAATAACCAATTTTCTAACCTTCCTCTATCTGTACTCTTTTAGACCCAAATTGAGGCGGACATACTCAACCTCCTTGTTGCTTCTAACTTGAATCTCCTAGCTACCACACCACAGTCCCTTGCCTTATCTGCTCACAAAGACAAACCCAGCACCCCCCTTACCCAGAGTTCTTTTAAAAGCCCCATCAAAATAGAGAGTCTCATCTACATCCTGTAACTCTTCATGTAATCTAAGGTTTGGAACCACCTGCTTTTGAATTTCCTTACTGGTTTGGGCTTCACCTGCACCTCTTTGTAGGTTAACATATCAGCCATATTGGCTTTGACATTGTTTTCTTTAATAAAGATATCATATTCCTGCAATGCCATGATCCACTTCTAAATTTTTGGGTTATTCCCAGGATACTTCATTACATGTGGAAGAAGGTGGTTACAAGAGGTAAGTACAACAAAAGGTCTAGCTTCTTGTTGTTGGTAGCATATACTAGTGTCCAGAGAGCAGGAGTTCAACTTCATGCCATACCCTTTGTCCTGATACTACAAATGGCTTGCTTCATATATGACTCCTTAGACCCTTTCTACATCAAAACAACCTCTCCTGCATGCGTCCCAACACTGAGACTCAGATAAAATATATGGCTGGGGCATTATGACTAGCAAAGTAGACAGCTTGTCCTTAAGGATTTCAAATGCATCCCCTTCAACTTGGCTCCAACTAAAAGGATATTGTTGACTTGCCTTCTACAAAGGGTAGACAACCTCAGCCAACATGCCGAAAGACCTGGATAGATATCTGAGTTTTTGTACAAAACTCATCAATTCTTTATTTACAGTTGACTTTCCACTTTTACTGGGTTTGGTGCAATTCCATTCTCACTTATCTCATGTCCCAGCAGTATAACTCCGGATCTTGCTATTTTACATTTGGCTAGGTTCAACTGAGCCCCATCATCATCCAAATGCTTGAAAATAGCATCTAGATTTTATACATGCAACAACCTATCATTATACAAACAAAAATCATCCATAAAAATTCTTACAAAAGTCCCCAAGTATGGTGCAAGAATCTTGTCTACCCATCTCTGGAAGGTAGGATAGGCATTAAGTAAACCAAAAGGCATCACCCTGTAGTAGAATACTCCCCCATGGAGTAATGACACTAGTCTTCTTTTGGTCTTTAGGAGCTATTCTTATTTGATAGTATCCACTAAATCCATCACATACAGAATACCTTTCATGCCGTACAACTTGGTCTTTAGGAGCTAGTCTTCTTTTGGTCTTTAGGAGCTATTCTTATTTGATAGTATCCACTAAATCCATCACATACAGAATACCTTTCATGCCATACAACTTGGTCCATAATTTCATCTTGAAAGGGAAGAGGGTAGTGATGTCTTTTGGTAGCTGCATTGAATGGTTTATAGTCTACACAGATTCTCCATTTATTCCCTTTCTTAGGAACAATAAGAATGGGAGACACCCACTCAGCATCATCTACTGGATAGATAAAACTTGCCTGCAGGCAACTTAGTAACCTCTGTCTCCAGAATTTGTCTTTGTATTGTTCCCAATCTCTTGAGTTTTTTAACTACTAGTTTAGCACCTTCTTTTAACTTAAGTTCATGTACAAAACTACTGGTTCACCTCTTTCTTCTCCTCAATGGGGGTACCAAAGCATGTGTGGTGGCTAGGTGTTTTTCTCTATAACACCCACCGCAGCAGACACACAAGAGAAAAATGTGTAAGAATCAAAACTTGGGGACTCTAGGATCCTAGCTTAAATGATAGCAATTAGCTCAAGCTCTATCCCTTGACCTCTGGCTGAAACAAATGGGCACCTCTACACCTTTCTGTCCAACCTGATTCCTACCTCCAACTATCCTCCACCATCATACCTAACCTCCAAGACTTCATACCTTTTACCCAAAAACCTCAGCTAACCATAGCTGACGAGTAGCTAACCTAAATTTGTCTCTACTGCCCCAGACAGATCTGATATCAACTATTATCCAAAACAGACACTAACTGATGACCCCCGACCAAAAACTATCCACCAACATCAGAACACGTCAAAGAATCGCTTCAAAATCCCATAGCACACATAAACAAGCTAGAGAGCCATATACATCTGTTGTTAAGAGCCCAGTGAGGGAAGCTTCTATATGTGAGCTTACCTATTATTTGGGAAAATGCAAAAGTAGGCTTCACTGACCAGAATTCACTTTAACTAATGTAAAAATGATAGAAAACCGTCTCCAAAATATTCCAGAATTCACTTTAACTAATGCAAAAATGATAGAAAACCGTCTCCAAAATCTTCCTTTATGTTTCTAGTCCAAAATGAGTCTTTCTAGATCTTCTGTGATCCTCTCGCTTTCAGCAAACCTTGCAGTCACTATCCCAAGACCTTACCCAACTCTTGGCTGACCCCCTTCTACTCCCCTGCTGACAAAAAAATTGGCAAAAATCTACCTCTCAGATGACTGTTCGCAGAAATAAAAAAATTCTGACATAAGTTTACAATAGGTGTTTGCAGATAGAATCAAGTATGCCTATCCTCTAGAGTATCCTCTAGTGGTAGCTAACTACAAACACTTGATCCCAATCTTCTTAAAACCTGTCAGCTCCCTTTTGCTGACACCCTGTTGACTCTATCCTGCCCTAGATGCCAGTAGACTCGTTCAAATACCTGACGTAGAATTCAACCCCAATGTCCTGGATCTCTTATTTTCCTCCCCGATTAGCTAGCATGAATCTATCATCCCCTTCCAAAGACACTTTGCTGCTCTCAACAAAACCAACCACTATTGACTGATCTGGCATCTAATTTGCTGATTACTATGACAGCTAACTCAACTCGAATAAACCCTCTCAGCTTTGAGTCCTCTAAGACCTCTAAAACCTCTAAACACTCAAACCAAACCAAAATATAACCCTTGGACATCCAGCTGATCACTATCAAGTCATAGCTGCTCCATAATGACTACCAATTTTCCCATAACCCAATATGACTTCTATCAAACTTCAATCTGTTGACTCAGAATACCATCCCTTATATTCAAAATGATTAGAACTAAATTTTTAGTTAACATTAGCCGACTCCCTAGACACATAGCTGCCTGTATAGTTGTCACCCTTCTGACCCTTTCTGACAGCATTCTCTCAACAGAAGATGACTTTTTCTATTAAAAGGGCAAATCATACCCCCTGGATTGTCAGACACTTCTTCATAGGTTCTCTACATCAACCAAAACAAATAGAACAACTCAAACTAGCTCCAAAACATAAACACTCATAGACTATGTCATAGGTATAAGGTTCAAACTCACTATCCTATTCACAAAACAAAGAGAGACTATCTCAACACCCCTGAGGACAATGGGTTCAAAGTTGGCAGCAAAACACACTGAAAACTTAGGGCTTTTATAGGTAAGCTCTAGGAACTATCCTAACTATAGTGAACACACTGACTCAGACTACTGCAAGCTTCTCCTAGACAGCATACTTTATTTAGCACACGGCTATAGCAACAATTGAGCATAAATTGGGCTAAACCACATCTCTTATAGAATCGCCTTCTTTCAGAGATAACCAGGGACACATCTCCTACTCGATTCTCTAGACCAAGACACCTCCTCTACTATGCTTTATCCAATTTGACCTCAATTGGATTGCACTTCAAACTCTGTGACCTTCGTGAACTAGAATCCCTCCCATCTGCAAATAGTTTCCTTCACTGTAGATCCTTCTCCTTCTTTACTCACACTTGCTTCTCTCTTGTCTCTTGATTTTCCCACTCATGTATCTGTCCATTTTTTGGTAAATTATCTCAATTTCTCCTTTTTCCCCCATCATTGCCTCACCGCCTTTCTGGAACCTTTGCACCATCACTCCCCTTCATCCATATGCCTTCTATTTTTTTATTTTTTGACATGTGCTCTTATCCTCTCTGCTTACCACATTGTTACTACCACCTTGGATATTCACCATACATCATCATTTATTTATTATTTATTCCGACACTCCATGTTTGTTTTGAGCCTTGGACTCCTCTCACAATGTCATTAGAAACATTAGCACAAGAGAAGTGGGAGTGTAAGACTTATCAAACCATCTAGCAACAATGAGAGACTCGCCCACTCTAGATAGGCCAAGCAAAGAGGGAGCCACTCCTGATATGGATCCTAGCAAGTTTTGCCCAAAAACTAGAAGCATCAACCCTAAATAGAAAGGAGTAATCCTTCAAAGAATCATAATTGTTACATATATTGCTTTTGGTTGGCTAGTTCATATAGAACACAAAACCTTGGAGTGTTTGGACCCATTGTTCCTTTTGGCTTCATTGCATCAGACCCCATTATGAGTAGTGCAAGGGGAATTAGGTTTAACCTGACCACACAGGCCATAGTAACCACTCAGGCCACTAGGGATGAAGAGTCAATCCAAGCTGCCAAATACATAACTATGGGAACCTTGTGACATGGAGCTCCGGACTAGACCCAACTCTAGGAAGAGTATACACGCCATAGTACGAACCAACCTTGCAATACAGCTATCCTCCACAGTACCCAAACTTGCTTCATGGACAAGGGTAACACCATATACCATGCCTCCACCAGCCTACCCATATATATACTATCACCCACAACTATTGCCTAAACCTCCACCACCTACACCACTACCCTCTACTCTAACCCACCACTGAGGATATCTTGATAATAGTAGCCTAAATAGGGAGGGGGTAGCACTGAATGCTAGCACCAACACCACCACTGGTTCCCAGCAGCAACATAGAAAGATCGAGCCCTCCTAGAAACTAAAGTACTATCAAACCCATGTAAATCAACCCCATTATGTACTTGGAAAATTTGGATTAGATGTGTGCCACTTGTGGGGTCGACTTGATGACCTTGTATGGGTAAGTGCATTTAGCCTTACCATGGAAGGAAAGGTAAGTCACTAGTTCTAATCACTGAAACCAAAAGACAAGGCTAACTTTGACTCCCTAAAGACTACTTTCACCATTGGGTACTCATGCTAGGAAACCTAATGGAACCCAGTTAATCAACTTTATCACGTCAAACATCTCAAGATAAAGAATCAATCAAATAGAATGAGATAGCTTCACTCTCAATGCTTAGACAATGATAAATTCTCGAATAAATAGTTAACGAGGAGATTCCTGGAAGGAATCCTCGAGTCAACCTTGCATAATGCATTTAGAAAAGCATAAAAACTTTGAGCCATACTATAGAACTACCATAGACTTCATAGAATTTGATGTTGATGGAAATTTCTTCAAGGAAACTCCGTGAAGGAACTCCTTTTGAAGCACAAAACCTTCAAAGGTCAACAACAAAGGGGAAAAGCCATTGGCCAAACTAGCCATAGAAGACCTAGCTGCTTGTGCTCATGTAGCAAAACATTGATGAGCAGGGGTAAGAAAAGATTAGATGGGCTAACCACATCTGTACCACCCCAGACGTGAGTTCTTCTGGTGTTTAATATGTTATGCTACAACCACACTAGCATGGAGTGCCCCCACCTAAGACCGAGGCAAGGTGGAATCTAGTGTGCATGCTACATGATTATGGGAAACTATGACACTATCCATTGCTAGAGGAGTCATCCTCAGAGGTCGTATAGCAATAGCCCAGACCCACTAGTTACACACCAACCCACCCACCCAACACTTGGCTTTGCCAGGTCCACCGGTAAGACCCATGGTTGCCAATGCACCTCACTTAGGACAGTATGTGCCCCAATGAGGAGTTCTAAGAGTTCAAAAACTACCCCTACCACCTCCAATATTACCATAAAAAACACCAACTCTCAAAGAGTGACCCTTGACAAAAATCACTCAAGGGAATGAAGAAGCAATAGGAGGAAACACTAACTACCTAGAACAACTAGAGGCTCAAAGTCCCGCAAGTCAAATCTTAAGCCACTATGTTCAATATGGTGATAATGCCTATCTTATATATATAGTCGTAGTGCAATCAAATAGGGGGAAGGACATCAATGCCTTAGGATCTTGTATGCCACTATAGTGCTATCACTTTAAGGGACCTCACCAGGGGGCGGAGTGTCGCATCAAGAAGGCTATGGAAACTTCAACGACTAACCCATAGCCTTTAGTACCACTATGCATAAGGTTGTGGTATTGACCACATGTACAAGGTTTTCCAATTAAAGAGAATCCACTGTAGGTCTAGCCCAAGAGCACAAACTAAGTCTGAGCCTTAATTTTCTAGGCATCAATGATGGGTTATTTACAAATGGTTCCTCTCAATGTCATGAGTAGAACATAGAATAAGAGGAGAGCCACCACTCACATGAAGCTGGAAAGGATTTACATTCCCATATTCAAAGGGTGCATTAGGTCGGCTAGAGTCCTACCACTTGACAAAGTTTTAAAACATGCTAGATTAACCTTAAAACCAAAAGAAGAAGAACCAAGAAGATAGGACATAGGGAAGACCATGTGGCAGTTTAAGAGGGATTAGGTGTGGACATAGTTTCCAACACATTTCTTCATCCTCTTCAAAGGAAGAACTGAATGCCCAACCAAAGACTTGGAGGAACTAGTCATAGACCCTAGAAACCTACCTAAGAAAGTATTGTGGAAAAAAATCAGGCTCAAAGTAGCCCAAGAATTGGTAAGAGCATGCCAATCACAAATGGAGGCTAAACCTCTAGTAGTCCCCAATATTGGAGAGGATCTAATGCACAGACCAGTTTTACCGTACTCAAGAGAAGACTGAGCAAGGAACCAATCCATTCCACAACACAAGAAAATTGAGAACATGGATTAGGGGTTGAAGAGATTTGAGGACATGGCCTCTAAACTCTTAGGTGATATGACTGAAGAGTACCACACTCAACAGGCCTGTACACATTCCATACACCATTACCGACCCCAAAAATCTATGTAAGTGATAGTGGACACACACCTAGAGACATAGTTGGACTCTCCACCTTCCTTTCCTCTCAAGTGAAAATTTCTATTGGCGCCTTACTCCAAGGAATTCCAAGCCTATGTTAGGACTTAAAGGATTAAAAATGGGTAGGAAGTTAGAAGAGGAAATGGAAGAACAATTGATTTAAGACTCCTTAGATGAGTCAAATAATGTAGAACCCGATATGGAAGACACAATTCATCAAGATTTTCCAAAGGATAAGCTTGACCACTCATCGTTACCAAGCAGTGCTGGAAAAAGTGGGGCTAACCATCACCACTTGACACTACTAGCCTAATAGTTAAGCTCGTTGATGAAGCCACATCAAAAACCCATAGGGTTATTGAAAAATATCAGAATTAAAACTTTTGGCCTAAGTTTCCACTACTCTTTTGGGGTGCCAAACTTTTCACAGTAGCCTAATTCCTATGACTATATCCTAGACTGGCAAAGCCTTCATGATGAGAGAGACCCAAATGGTCCATGATTGAGACATAGATAACATCTATCTTATGGAAAAGGAATTAAATCCTTAAAGTAAGCTTACGAACATGGAAAACTCATCTTATGAGTGGTGGAGCTTTCGCTAAAGACTCCATAACCACCAATAACACCACTAAGCTAAACTTGTGCCAAACTTGATATAAAACATTGGAAGCAGAATATGTGAGAGCTCAAAGTTTGCCTCACTTCCAGAGTCGAAAGACTTTGAAAATCAGATGCACATTCTTGTAACTATGGAGAACAAGCACAAGATTATTGCTTCCATACATATGTTGAGAGCACTACGATAATGCCACATGTGCTAGAATTTAAAGGCAAAATCTGCAATGAAGAGGTGGTGGCTTGGGGTCCAAAAAGATCAAAAAAGGATGTCCTATATCTTTTGTAAGGGAAAAAAGAAGACCATTAGCTTTGACATATCGCCATAGATTCCTATGTAGACTTCTACCATTAGTGTGGTAGAAGGAGCTCAATCTTTCTGAAATTTTGGTCACAGAGAGAGATAAAGCTATAGGATCAAATGAGTCTATAAACCTCTCTCGCTCTCCAAGAAGGGCAAAGAACAAAGCCTTAGTAGTAGAAGTTGAAAAAGAAGCTAAGCATGTCTTGCAAGAGAACGCCTATGCTGATAATCTTAGACAGGTGCATGAGAATTTCAAAGCGTACAATGTGGGTGATCACTTTGTACATTTTTAGAAGTGAAGAGAACCCTTGCTAATGAGAATTCTAGAACATCTTACAATGGACCGACTGAGATTAAAGAGGTCAACCTAGCAGAATCTGATAAGGATCCCAAACCTCTATACATTGGAAAGGACCTATCTTCAAAAGAAGAAAAAGACCTCATTAATGTGTACTCACAGAATTCCAAAACTGCTTTACTTGGAAATATGGTGACATGAAGGTCGTACCCCTAGAGGTGGTCAAACACCCTATTTCCATTATGTAAGGAGCATGGCCATCAAGGAATAGGGCCTACCAAAATATGAATCCAAAATACTCCAAAATGGTCAAGTAAAAAATTGACAAACTCATCAAAGTAGGATTCATTTACAAGATAGAGCACCCAGATGGGCTATCCCCTATAGTCATAGGGCCTAATAAAAATGGGAAAATATGGGTCTATGTTAGGCTCAAAAAGGTTAATGCAATCACATTGAAGGACCATTACCTATTAGAAATCACGATGAAGGACCATTATCCCATTGCCCTTCACCGAGTAGTATGTGCCATAGCAAGGAGGCCTACAGCTTCCTTGATGGGTTCTCGAGCTTTCACTAAGTGGAGATAGACCCAAATAATCAACATAAGACCTTAAAGTGGGGCACTTACATGTACAGAGTTATGCCACTTAGCATATCTAATGCCCCGTACACTTTCCAAAGGCTTATGTGCACACCATATAAGGAATACCTTAGAGAGTTCCTTGAGGTTTACATGAATGACCTTTTGCATCAATTTCAAATGAAAAGCACATCTCTGGTGCCTGAGGAAGGTGCTTTAAAGATGTAAGTTGTATAGAATATCCCTTAACCCACTCAAATCCCAATTTTAGGTGAGATATGGAGTAATACTAGGCCACATTATTTTTGAACATGGCATCTCCATTGATGATATCAAGGTGAAGCTAATTCTTGAGCTTCCACTACCCATTAACTTTAAGGGTGTCCGGCGTTTCATGGATACTATAGAAGATTTGTAATCTTGGATGATGTTGACATAGCAAGAACCTTTTTCAAGCTACTTGTTGTCTTTGAGTGGATGGATGACACTCTCAAGAAAACCCTAGAAAGTGTACTAATTTTAAGATCTCCCAACTGGGATATTATTTTCCATGTGTACATAGATGCCTCAGCTTTCACAATTGGTTTCATTGTTTTGGCACAACTACACCACCATAGAAAGGGAAGGACTTTCAATGATCTATGTTGTAAAGAAGTATTTCCATTATCTATTAGTGAAAAAAAATTATAGTTTTCATAGACCATTGTGCTTCTCTACTTGGTCAATAAGCCTTGTGGTACAAGAAGGATAATGTGATGGCTCTTGCTCCTACAAGAGTTTGATTTCACAGTGACTACGTGAAAATCCTTGTGTCATGGGAAGGATAACACGATGGCTCCTGATCCTTCTTGCCGATCACTCATCATGTATCCCCAATAAAGAATGGTCGAGCAGCAGATAAGGATGAACTACCTGATGTCCTACTCTTCAAACTCTATGCCGTTCTAGAATGGACCAAAGAGATAGCCCATTATTTGGCCAATGGTTGTTTTCCCTAGGACAAACCCCTCAATTGAGACAAATAACGATCCCCCCTTATTGATTAATTGCAATTGTACAAGCTAGGCCAAGACATGATCATGAGACATTGTCCTCAACAATTTGAATATGTTTATATCCTTAAGCAAGCCCACCCCAGTGTAGTTGGAGGACATTTCTCAATAGATACCACCACCAAAAAAGTTCTATTAGCAAGCTTGTGGTGTTCCACTTTGTTTGGAGATGCGGCTAAATTTATACAAGGTTGTGATGAATGTTAGTGATTTGTTGGGGTTCACAACCATGACAAAATCCACCCTACAACCTATATTGTCTCTACAATCATTTGAAAAATGGAGCATTTACTTTTTTAGGTTGATTAGTTCAGTGGTTTGAGGAACTAAAGCATGATTTATCATCAATGTGTAGAGAATGTTATACCAAATGGGTTAAGGCCTGTGCTATCACAAAGGCTGATGCCAGTGCAATGACCAAATTCCTTTATGAGAATATTATTATTAGATTTGGGTGTCCACTCAAACTAGTAATAAGCAATAGAGGAACTCACTTCATCAATGACGTAATCAAGTTTCTATTCATGGTAGTGCATCACCCTGCTACCCCAAGCTAATGGTTAGGTGGAAAACACTAATAAGATTATATGTGCTATCCTAACCAAGACTATGGAAGCCTCATGCAATAACTAGCCCTAGAGGTTACCAGCTTCTCTTTGGGCTTACATAGAGTGGAATACAAGGTAGCCATCCACATGACACTTTTAACTTGACATATTGAAGAAACACCATCATGCCCATGGAATTCTTAGTACCAAGCTTATGAAATTTTCTCATCAAGGAAGGTTAAGAGAGGGAATGTACTGATTACTTGAACTTGAGTGCTTGGAAAAGCCAGACTATGCACTATAATGATAGCTGATGTGCAAGAAATGGTTTGATGGAAAGCTCAAAGACAAAGTTATTGAAGTTGAAGACATAGTTATCATGTACAACATAAAAAACCAAAATCACAAGCTAAAGTATAAGGGATAGGATTGTTCCTCATGTGTTCTATATTGTGTGAAGAAGTGCTCCTCAGATGAGGATGGATGGGCATAATCGATGCTAAATAGACTAGGACTTGTGAACTGCTACCTTGCAACTAGCAGGTAGATAGATGAGGAGCCCATTTGTTATCAAACTTCAACATCAAAGAACTATTCTCCCATCAAATAAGTGCTTCAATCCTCACTCATCCAAAAATAACCCATCAAACTTCAACATCAAAGAACCATTCTCCCATCAAGTAAGTGCTTCAATCCTCACCCATTCAAAAACACTCCACACTCTAGCCATGCTACCTTAAAAGAGGCCTATCCTATACTTGACAGCAAGGTTGAGTAACCAAGATCCAATAAAAGCTTCACCTAAGTAGGATCAACCTTTTTCATCGAGTACCCCTCGACACAAATAGCCTCTCCAAAAACTAACCCCACTAACATCACTATTGTTAACGTATCAAACCTTGTAGAATTAGGACCACCCACCATTAGTCCCAAGAAACCCTAATGTTTTCATAATAAGGGCACCAAAGTGGTGGGTAGTATTAAAAGTAATGCTCTGAGCACAAGTTTACTAAGAAGGGTAGAGGAAAATTTGGGTACCCAAGAGGAAGGTCCAACATGCGTCAGCAGTCCAAACCACACCACCAACTTGACCACATAGCACAACATTGAACCCCAACCCAAACCAAAAATATGGTTCATTAAAAGGGAGATGGTTCATCAGAAGGGATTTATTGGAGGCCCAAGGCTACTATGTCTAATAAAAAAAACTTTGGCTGGTGCCGAAAGCAGCATAGTCCGCACACTAACCTATCGAACAAAAGATGACCTCCACAAAAATATGCTACCCAAAGATGGTGGATACCCGACATGTTTCTAGTGGACCAAGGGTTTTATGAAGATAACATAAGAATTTAGTTCCCTACGATTACACAATTGGTTCCTCCAACCTCTTTAAATATAACAAAAAGAGTTACCAAGGTGAGATTGCAATGGTAGCCTAAGGTTACCAGTAACACAAAAACCCTAGTAGGTGCAACCCAACAAAGGGTAAGGTAAAAGTTGACCAATTCATGGAGCCCCATGACCATCTCCAAACATACCTAGGATAGGATATTCCTTTTCCCTCAAACTCCATAGCTTTTGATGCATTCAATGGACCACCCACTTCCCTACTATAACCATCCTCCCTCTTAAGCCTCACTAAGAGGGCCAAAAATAGGTACCTCACCGATGCTAGATGAAGAGGGATACCAATGATAAAAACTCATAAAATATATTGAAGAAATTGGAACAAGGCGTCGGGGAAAGTAGTGAGCAATGAAGAAAGCAAAAACATAAGAAAGCAGCGCGACGAGGAAGGAAACTTGGGAAGGAGAGTCGACAAGGACGCCAGCACTATTTATGTAAAATGGTTCTCTAATAACTCTAGCCTTCTAGATACATATCAGGATAGGGAAGCCATGGTGGGTGAAAACATGGCACATGGTCTCCCATGGTACATCCCATTGCTTTGATTGCTAGTGATCAAGATACCATGTTTTCACCTACCATGGCCCATGGTCCATCATCTCAGGATGGGGAGGCCATGGTAGGTGAAAACCTGGCATGGTACAGCTAATCTCCTTGATTATTAGTGATTATAATACCACTAACTAAGGTACTCTTTCACTAAAAAAAACCTCTGTAAGATATGCATGCACATTTTCATCTGTGTACGCACGTTTTCATCTATACACACATTTTCATAAATAATGCACATTTATAGTTTCTATATACACATGTTTCCGTCTTCTATGAATGCATATTTTAATCTATGTATGCACGTTTTCATTTGTGCGTCCACATTCACATCTCAGCACACCTTCGGAGTTCTGAATGCATACATGTTGTTCTATGTGTGCACATTCCCAAGAATTTTCTACGAACTTACATACCCACTATGTATGTACATTCCCAAGTAAAATACTAAAAAAACAAAGGCCCCCTTATCATTTTCCACTATTTTCTCTCTAGCTAGCCAAACTCTTACCAATTTTAGCCAGAATTCTCCCTATTTTCTAGCTCTCTACATCATCCACCATCAGCCTAGTGAGGCTGTTGATGGGACATTTGAGACCTCTTTTGATATTGTGCTCCTTACTCCCACCAAGAAAAGGAAGACCACTAAAGTCGCCAAGCTCTAAACCCTAAACCCTCTTTAGATATTGAGCTCCTTACTCCCACCAAGAAGAGGAAGGTCACCAAAGTCTCCAAGCTCTTGGAATACCACCAAACTTTCGACCTAGCTCTTTCGGTATTGTGCCCCTTACTCCCACCAATAAGAGGAAGGCCACCAAAGTTGCCAACCTCTTGGAATACCAAGTAGGTGCCATCAATTCTCCCCACAATGAAATCATAGTTTTTAAGATATATTATTAACTAACTAATAATTACTACATATTTACACTATTAAGTAAACTATAACATATGGATGCATGGCAACGCTTCTTCAAATCTAACTGCTAATGTCCAAGACCACATCCCCTTGCTAACCTCTCGAGGATTTTTAAAAATCCATCATTTTATTTACACACAAAGAATTTATTCTATTATTCATGGAGTATGCTTAAAGGTGGCTTGAATATATGCTTAAGGATGGCATAGATTGCTTAGTAGCCAAGATGCTTCTCCATAATACCGTTCTCTAGAGCCTGGCATGTTTTATTGTTGCATCTATATCTAATCTTCATAGCCCTAAAGTTTTTCACCAATGTTGTCAAGGAAAGAAGCCCCCATGTTCTACTTTGATTTCCTTCATGAAGTGTTTTCTTGTTGCATTCTATGATGTAGCCCTTGCCATGTTGGCAATTACATTCTATGATGTAGCCCTTGCCATGTTGGCAATTACATTCTTCATTTCTAGGGACCTTGTCTTTGGATTGGGCATCGTTTCTAGAGTATCTACATGAGTACTTGTCAAAGAACATTAAAACAATAATTACTGTTGTAGAATGAAATTCATTATAAAATGCCAAGAATAATGAAAAAACTCGAGCATTTTAAAAAGTCATGGAAGCATTCTTTTGCATATACAATCAAATTACACCTTGTAAACATTCAAACTAGGATATAAAAGATCTCCTCTGACATGATAAAAGATCTTATCTTTTAGTGGGTTGCTATGACATTTGTCTCTCTTTCCTTTTTCTTTCTAACATGGTAAAAGATCTTAGCTCTTAGTGGGTTGCTGTGACATGTCTCTCTTCCCTTTTCTTTTTGACATGATAAACCATATAGTATCCTAACCTTAGTGGTGGGTTACCATGACATCTATCTCTCTTCCCATCTTCTTTTTGACATGACAAATATGCATTAGGGCCAAAATTAAAAAAAAGATCATGTAAGAATTGGATTAACTTTCTTAATCAAAGTGATTTAACTAAAATAGTAGAGACAAATAGCTATATTAAATGTACCTCTTTTACCTATATTTAGAGGAGAGTGTCTTTAATATGCCATCCATCATATATCTATAGTCTTCAATTCACCTATCCTTTTGGTGGCCCTCTTACCTAGTACACGTTTTCTAAAATTAGCTAATTTCAAATATTTGAATACATAACATACTTCTCTCTTCCATAGGGCATGACGGGAGTTTTTTCCTCTCTTTTCTTTCTACTGTCTTTTTTCTCTCCCCCACAATCTCTTGCTTTCTCTTTGGATCATTTTTATTGCTCGACTCCAAGAGTTAATCCACACTTAAAGAAAAGACACCATATCAACTTAGTATTGGACAAAGAATATTGCACCTGGAGAATTATTCATCACAAAGCTCTACATGATGAGGCTGAAGCTCAAAGGCTACATGTAGAAGGAAAGGAGCATGTAGATTTGTGGGTTCAAGGAGGTCTATACCCGCTTGACCCATCAAATGGTAAGCCTCCATCATTTATCACCTTGCATGATCTTGTTAGATTCATTGGGGATGGTAAAAAGGCTTATTTAGATATTGCTCAAGATATTGAATAATCAAGTTACTATTTTCAAGCAAACTATGCTTGGTGTGTACAAGTAATGTATTAAAGGACTAGAAGATATCATGATCTCACAAACTCAAGGTGTAAATGAGTTGGAAAGGCTACTTCAGTCATCTCAAGAAGAGGTAACAAAGCTTAGAAAAACTAACCAAAAATTAGAGAAACATGCACTCCAAAAAACCCAACTGAAAAGCACTCCTTTTAGGTTAAGAGTGAGATCTAGATAGTTTAGACGTGTTACATGCCTAGCCATACATGGGGGTGCTAAGAAGTAATGGATAAGGCTTGCTCGAAGCTACATGAATAGTGTGGCAGGTTTTTGCTTGGATAATCCTCTAGATAGAATTTCTATGATCAAATCTTCTATAAAAAACAATGACATGATTGAAATACTCAAGCTCTCGGAGTGTACAGCAGGGCTTTGAAGGAAGGTAGTCAAGGAAGTTTGCAATGACTTTCACGACTTGGTCAAGCCTGATGAGGTGGTGGAGGCAAGTGACAAGGTTTCAATAAGCAGAAAGGGATATAGAGCCATATCAAAGCTACTCATCCAAGGTATGAAGCCTCATCGTTTTTGTATGTTCGGCTTACCCCGACCACATACCGTAGTAATGACACAACACCAACAAAATTTGGCTATTCCAAGGTTCATAGGTGAATACAAACACATTGACGGTTTAATGACTATAGAGAAGCCAAAAAAAATCAATATTCAACTATGACATGTATTATTTTTGTTATCAAGCTTGATGAGGCACAAATTCTCAAACATCAAAAAATTGAAAGAATCAGTATAGGGCTGATGAACAAAGCTTTAAATTATGCCCAAGGTAAGGAAGACCAACCATTACATAGCGCACAGTCAGATATGGAACTATGGTACAGGGTGGTTGCAAGATGAGGGTACTCACTTTCGTTCACTCTCTCTAAAATTGGGACATCCATGCATCTCGGGCGGAGTACCTCGATCGTGATAGTGCCGCGAATTAAAAGACGACACGTGCCTCCCGAGCCTAAATCGACATATCTCGATCGAGATGCCAACTAATGCCACGCTAGCAGGTCCGGGTTTCCAGGCATCATCCATGTCACCAATACATGTCACCGCCACCACAATATCTCGATCGAGATATCTATGCCACTCGGATCCACATCAGGGCCATGCTGTATCCCCGTAGGCATATTTGACTAGCACATCTCCATCGTCCACGTATCTCGAACGAGAAATTTACATCCAATCGCGACCATTCATTGTTCGAGGTAATGGGATACAATCTCCACCGTCCCCATATCTCGATCGAGATACTGAGTTCAAATCTCAGCCGTCCAAATATCTCGATCGAGATACAGAGATTCAATCTGCACCGTCCAAATATCTCGATCGAGATACGTAGATGCAATATCCACCGTCCAATTATCTCGATCGAGATACGAAAACGCAATCTATACCGTCCATTCACGTACGTTAAAAGATGCGATCTCGGCCGTTTAAATATCTCGATCGAGGTATATAATGAATCTTGACCGTCGAGATACCTTGTCGTGGTAATGCCTTTAAATCGTGGCCGTCCATGTACCTCGAACGAGATAGTAATATCAAATCTCAGCTGTCGATCCTTCCCCAACCCTAAAATTAGGTGTGTATCTTGGCCGTATGTTGCACTAACCCTAATATCCAGAGCGTTAATCTTGCAAACCCTAAATTGCATGATGTTACCGAACCTCGATCGAGGTTATAAAACCGGAAAACTTTTTTTTTGCCTCATTTTCACAAGTCGTTTTCACTCTCCTTGCTCTCTTGATTTGGATTAGTATTAGTGAGCCCATTAGCTTTATTTTTAGCTTCATTAGTGCTACTTAGCACTAAGCATTAGACCCTTCACATTAGACCCTTCACATTGGACCCTTCACATTTGGCTTAGGTTTTAGCATGGAGGGCCACGAGGAGGGCCGCTCATCTATTGCGGACCTCATCGCGGAGATAGACCGCGAGTTAGCGGCTATCCGTAGGAGTGCTAGAGACACTCCGTCTACATTACATATCGTGGCAGACTTGGAGGCGATGCTTGCGTCCCTTCGTAGCCTTCACGATATTGTTTATGTAGATGAGTGGATAGCCCACCATCGCGCTGCTCCTGTGTCACATGGCTTGACATATCGTCAGGTCTGTGATCTTGCTCCTATTAGGGATGGAGCTTACCTAGATCTTTTCCTCGATAGTCGTGGGATGAGGCCTGGGGCGGGCAAGCCCCTCACTATTTCGCGGTGTTCGCATCCTCGTATGGCGGCACATATCTATAGTCGATATGTTGCCGCATATGGGAGGATGCCGAACAACCGCCAGATTCCCATATACTTTGCAAAGCAGTTATATGCGGAGTTTGTCTTAGGGGAGGAGGTCGATTACACCAGCCATCGTCCGGGTGGTGGTGCTGGCCGAGGCCGTCTCCAGGACCAGGGTAGGCGGCCTCCACCAGCCCTTCGTGTAGCACCTACCACAGATCCTTCATTTGTGCCATTGTCGACAGTAGAGGCTCTTGGCACGCAGGTCGGCATTGACGTACGGAGTACCACGGAGAGCATCCAGCACGTGGTGCGCCTATTCTCACGATCTATACCGACGACAGATGTGGAGGTATTTACATATATATTACGTCTTAAGTTTTTTTGGTCATTTATCTTCATGTTTATATGTACTTTTCTATATTTTTACCTGAGCAGCATGGTTGATTGTGTCACGCAGGTTCCCATACCTACCACTGAGAGGCTCACTCAGGAGTTGGTAGAGGCGAGAGCGGAGATTGACCGCCTCCAAGCTACATTACAGATGGCAGAGGCAGCTACTGCAGAGGCACAGCATCTGAGAGAGTCCGACATCCAGCAGGTAGGTTTCTCTTGCACGTAAAAGAGTTATAATTAAGGTCCTAAGTTATAAATTTCTTTAAGTAATACCTAATAAGAGACTAATCAATTATTTTAATGCTTTACTTTTTTGCGTAGGCTCGGACCGAGGTAGAGAGCTCCAGAGCTGAGGCACAGCATCATCAGATTATGGAGCAGATTGCCCAGCACAGGGCAGAGCAGCTGATGCTGCATGTTCGAGAGTATCGTAGATCCTCGGACGTGACAGTGCCTTACCTACTGTTATATCCACAGCCTGTCACACAGAGGTTTTTCGACGACCTCTCCTGCAGGATGCACCACCCTTCCTACGTGATGCGTGCTGCTGTTTATGTATCGAGGACATTGATAGTACAGGAGGATATGCCCTGGGATGTGGACATATTTTCCACTTGTCTTGCATCACCCAGGAGCTAGTCCGGTTCTCAGCATGCCCATCCTGCCGTGCACGCGTCGACCTAGCGACGTACAGTGTATTGGGCATCGATGATCTTCACCCAGGCCTTGTTCGAGTAGATGCCAGGACTGGCAGGCCTGTCGACTTTACATCAGCTATGGACTTGGGACTCGACGCCTTCGACGATAGAGCCCAGGAGCCTGAGGTGCCTCCTGAGATAGAGTGGAGCTCACATGAGTTCGACGCTTACCAGAGAGTCCTACATGAGAGCCAGGTCATAGCATATGAGCGCGTGGGTGGTGCTGGCCCTAGTGGCGGGTGATGGTGCTAGC
Source organism: Cibotium barometz (assembly GCF_041138505.1). NCBI lineage: Eukaryota > Viridiplantae > Streptophyta > Polypodiopsida > Cyatheales > Cibotiaceae > Cibotium > Cibotium barometz. The sequence continues at coordinate 6,889,213 of NC_141058.1, forward strand.
AGCAGTGCTGCTTCTCATGAGCAGCGTGTCCTTACAGCAGAGGAGCTTACACGAGCAGAGTGGCAGACACGCACCATTGCAGATTATAGATTTTGGGTTTACAGACAGAGGCGTCTTGCATTAGCACGACGTAGAGAGAGAGAGAGGGCCATAGCAGCTTTTGGGACTCGTGAGCTCCCGAGTACACCGGCACCAGCTCACGATCCTGCCTTTGAGGCAGACCTCCCCGCAGACATTCGACGACCCCCGCAGCCGGCACAGCCTCCTCGACGTGCACAGCAGCCTCGACGTACACGTCGACCGGCAGTTAGAGATGACGATTTTGATTGGGTTGCTGTTGATAGTGACTAAACTCAGACTAGCTGGGTTAGCTCACTTACATTGTACTTAGATTTTTGGGCAGTGACTAACCTCAAACTAGCTGGGGTAGCTCATTTTCATTCTGATGTACTTATTTGATGTTTATATCATTATGAGTTTTCTCATTATTGAGTATCATTACATTTTAGTTGATGTTCTTGATTTTATTATATTTTTTAACACTTTGGCTATCATATTGTTTGTTGAAAATCTCCATGCCATCGTACCCAAACGTGCTCTGATGGGGACCAAACTTTGCAAGCATGGGGAGGGGACCCACCCCCACATGCTTGCAAAGTTTAGTCACAATCAGAACATGTTTGGATTGGTAATTGGCGCCCAGTGCAGGTTTTTGAAGTCTCTTGGGGCTTAAGAGGCCATGGAAAATCCGGGCCTTCCCCATACCATCGTACCCAAACATGACCAAACTTTGCAAGCATGAGGGGGTGGGTCCTCCCCACATGCTTGCAAAGTTTGGTCACAATCAGAGCATGTTTGGATTGGTAATTGGCGCCCAGTGCGGGTTTTTCAAGTCTCTTGGTGCTTAAGAGGCCATGGAAAATCCGGGCCTTCCCCATACCATCGTACCCAAACATGCTCCGATGGGGACCAAACTTTGCAAGCATGTGGGGGTGGATCCCCCCCACATGCTTGCAAAGTTTGGTCACAATCAGAGCATGTTTGGATTGGCAATTAGTGCCCAGTGCGGGTTTTTCAAGTCTCTTGGTGCTTAAGAGGCCATGGAAAATCCGGGCCTTCCCCATACCATCGTACCCAAACATGCTCTGATGGGGACCAAACTTTGCAAGCATGGGGAGGGGACCCACCCCCACATGCTTGCAAAGTTTGGTCACAATCAGAACATGTTTGGATTGGTAATTAGCGCCCAGTGCGGGTTTTTGAAGTCTCTTGGTGCTTAAGAGGCCATGGAAAATCCGGGCCTTCCCCATACCATCGTACCCAAACATGCTCCAATGGGGACCAAACTTTGCAAGCATGTGGGGGTGGGTCCCCCCCACAATGCTTGCAAAGTTTGGTCACAATCAGAGCATGTTTGGATTGGCAATTAGCGCCCAGTGCGGGTTTTTCAAGTCTGTTGGTGCTTAAGAGGCCATGGAAAATCCGGGCCTTCCCCATACCATCGTACCCAAACATGCTCCGATGGGGACCAAACTTTGCAAGCATGTGAGGGTGGTCCCCCCCACATGCTTGCAAAGTTTGGTCACAATCAGAGCATGTTTGGATTGGCAGTTAGCGCCCAGTGCGGGTTTTTCAAGTCTCTTGGTGCTTAAGAGGCCATGGAAAATCCGGGCCTTCCCCATACCATCGTACCCAAACATGCTCCGATGGGGACCAAACTTTGCTCCGATGTGGGGGTGGGTCCCCCCCACATGCTTGCAAAGTTTGGTCACAATCAGAGCATGTTTGGATTGGCAATTAGCACCCAGTGCGGGTTTTTCAAGTCTCTTGGTGCTTAAGAGGCCATGGAAAATCCGGGCCTTCCCCATACCATCGTACCCAAACATGCTCTGATGGGGACCAAACTTTGCAAGCATGGGGAGGGGACTCACCCCCACATGCTTGCAAAGTTTGGTCACAATCAGAGCATGTTTGGATTGGTAATTGGCGCCCAGTGCGGGTTTTTCAAGTCTCTTGGTGCTTAAGAGGCCATGGAAAATCCGGGCCTTCCCCATACCATCGTACCCAAACATGCTCCGATGGGGACCAAACTTTGCAAGCATGTGGGGGTGGGTCCCCCCCACATGCTTGCAAAGTTTGGTCACAATCAGAGCATGTTTGGATTGGCAATTAGCGCCCAGTGCGGGTTTTTCAAGTCTCTTGGTGCTTAAGAGGCCATGGAAAATCCGGGCCTTCCCCATACCATCGTACCCAAACATGCTCCGATGGGGACCAAACTTTACAAGCATGTGGGGGTTGTCCCCCCCCACATGCTTGCAAAGTTTGGTCACAATCAGAGCATGTTTGGATTGGCAATTAGCGCCCAGTGCGGGTTTTTCAAGTCTCTTGGTGCTTAAGAGGCCATGGAAAATCCGGGCCTTCCCCATACCATCGTACCCAAACATGCTCTGATGGGGACCAAACTTTGCAAGCATGTGGGGGTGGGTCCCCCCCACATGCTTGCAAAGTTTGGTCACAATCAGAGCATGTTTGGATTGGCAATTGGCGCCCAGTGCGGGTTTTTCAAGTCTCTTGGTGCTTAAGAGGCCATGGAAAATCCGGGCCTTCCCCATACCATCATACCCAAACATGCTCCGATGGGGACCAAGCTTTGCAAGCATGTGGGGGTCCCCCCCACATGCTTGCAAAGTTTGGTCCCAAGCAGAGCATGTTTGGGTACGATGGTATGGGGAAGGCCCGGATGTTCCATGGCCTCTTAAGCACCAAGAGACTTGAAAAACCCGCACTGGGCGCTAATTGCCAATCGAAACATGCTCTGATTGTGACCAAACTTTGCAAGCATGTGGGGGGGACCCACCCCCACATGCTTGCAAAGTTTGGTCCCCATCGGAGCATGTTTGGGTACGATGGTATGGGGAAGGCCCGGATTTTCCATGGCCTCTTAAGCACCAAGAGACTTGAAAAACCCGCACTGGGCGCCAATTACCAATCCAAACATGCTCTGATTGTGACCAAACTTTGCAAGCATGTGGGGGGGACCCACCCCCACATGCTTGCAAAGTTTGGTCCCCATCGGAGCATGTTTGGGTACGATGGTATGGGGAAGGCCCGGATTTTCCATGGCCTCTTAAGCACCAAGAGACTTCAAAAACCCGCACTGGGCGCTAATTACCAATCCAAACATGTTCTGATTGTGACCAAACTTTGCAAGCATGTGGGAGTGGGTCCCCTCCCCATGCTTGCAAAGTTTGGTCCCCATCAGAGCATGTTTGGGTACGATGGTATGGGGAAGGCCCGGATTTTGCATGGCCTCTTAAGCACCAAGAGACTTGAAAAACCCGCACTGGGCGCCAATTGCCAATCCAAACATGTTCTGATTGTGACTAAACTTTGCAAGCATGTGGGGGTGGGTCCCCTCCTCATGCTTGCAAAGTTTGGTCCCCATCAGAGCATGTTTGGGTACGATGGCATGGAGATTTTCAACAAACAATATGATAGCCAAAGTGTTAAAAAATATAATAAAATCAAGAACATCAACTAAAATGTAATGATACTCAATAATGAGAAAACTCATAATGATATAAACATCAAATAAGTACATCAGAATGAAAATGAGCTACCCCAGCTAGTCTGAGGTTAGTCACTGCCCAAAAATCTAAGTACAATGTAAGTGAGCTAACCCAGCTAGTCTGAGTTTAGTCACTATCAAGATAGAGATCTAGTCAGCAGCACCCTCTCTAGCTCTCAACTGCTCTAGAATGCTCTCATGGTCATCCACTCGAAGCCGAAAACGAGGGTGAGAACTGTGTTTTCAGCTCTGTACTCGAACAAGAGTGAGCCTGGTAGCAACCGCTAGATGAGAGAACTGAAATGCCTCTAACTCCCACTTCCACTGCTGGAACTCAAGACTCCCCCGATGAAGTCGAATCTGCTGGTAGAACCGGCCTGCCACAATCATGCTATGGGCGTCATAAGAAAACCCATGATCATCCACTGTATCCTGGTCAAGCATGCACTTTGGCCTAGTGCAACTCATCAGATAGTAGTCTACTCCCTCGCTATTTTCCTCACTGGCAATAACAGCAAATACATCACCCTCCTGTAGCAAATCTGTCAGGTCATCATAACTGACCATGAACGCAGGACCTGTGTGCTCATCAGACACCACTGTGGATGTGAAGGATGCTCGGGGGAGAGGAATGTCTGTATCCATGCATCTGCCCATCCTCTCGAGGCACAATGTGACCAATCGCCATCCATACATGCTCCACAGAAGCATGCAAACCGTCGTGTGTAAATCGTGGGGGCCGCCATGCACGTGCTCCTGATGGAATGTAAGCCCAAGGTGCCAGGTACTATGTCACAATCATGGGAGGCTCTACGGTCAATCGTGCCACCATCCACATGCCAAAAAAATCTCCTGACAATCCGAGCATCACATTTGGGGTACGATGATGCTGCACTCCCACACAAATGTTGGGAGCACCACTCGACTACGTGGCCCGCATCTCTGAACCGCTGAGCATCCTGCCTCGCAGTTGATGACGCCTCAAGGCACGTTTCACACACGCGCCTGCACCATCATGCTCACCCTTCCCGTGACCAGTCTCAAAGAATGACCAAATCACTGGGATACTAGACTGCACATGCCACCTATAAATCCATAAAAGATAGTCTTAGTTATTGTTTTCTTTAAGATGTTCTAGTGAATTTAGTTTAATTGTAAATGTAAGAAAGCCATAAGTACAACCTGTAGAGCCAATAGAATTGACGTGATGACTTGAACTGTGCGCCACAACCATCCGACCAAACCCATCGCTGGACATGTCTGATCCCACAATCTCCTAAAAAATCGTCATGGAGACGAAAACAGTGTTGCACAAAATGTGCATCATGTGAACGATCATCACTGATATAGAAATGATACTCTCGAATAATGACACGGGTCTCGGGGGTACTCGCTATCCCATCTACATGAGCCTCTGCATGTCGATAGCTAATGTGGACCAAAATAGCAACCTGGTGAGGTAAGCAATACATATGTTTAGGACACAAAAAATCAATTAAGTAATGTAGCTCAAACATAAAACAAATATTACAAAATATAACCATTACCTGCTCTGAGAAGTAATACTCAGATTGTATCTCCTGAAAAAAGTGTAGTTCTCTGCAAAATCAATCACAGAGACGACCACACCAATAGGAAACTCTGCTAGGCATGCTCGGAACTGACGATCCTGCCACTTGGCACAATGACTGTGCCGTATGTAGGGGTAGATCTGCTCCCTAAATGTGGCTGTGAAGTGACAACGTGGTGTATGTTTGTCCACGAGCTGCAACTTCCTGGACTGTCCACCACTCTGGAGCTGGTGTGTCACATACTCATAACGTTGCCATGCCACTATCTCTTGGTCACTTGCATCAAGATCTACCATCTGTAGATGTGCAAGTGAACCACATGATGTGCAATTGCTCTCCACACAAGGCATCCTATGGAACTGGGCATCCTCCGTGCGTGCACACAAAAGAGAGTGGATGAAATCACGTGGACTACGAGGCAACTCTCTATGCCCACTAAGAGAACGGAACACATCATAAAAAAGTTTGAACTCAACATGGTAGCGACAACAACATGTGTCACGCTGACGTGAGTACCTCACAAACCAAGGCTTACACCCCTCAAATGACCTTTGCCCAATTTTAAGCTCTGGATACGAAGCCACAAACTGAGAATACAACTCAGTTTGGGACATTTCAAGAAAGCAAGCACCGTGCTCAATGAACACTCCTCTTGTCACTCTCTTACGCAAAGCTTTCTTGAAAACTAGCGATGCACGACAATTCTCCTCCCAAAAACTTTCTATCAAGGTTCTAGTGGTTTCATCTAGTAGGCGATCATGCCTAGCTACACGACCACTACTCGCCCACATAGCACTAACCTCATTGGCATCTAAACTTTGTCGCCTAATAGACCCAACTCTAAGTGCGTGTGGTGCTATGGAAAGGATGCGAGATGTGGCACTAACCTTACCCTTCATTTGGGAGCTACTTATGGCTGCCACAATAGCCCGTCGAGCAGCCAAAGCGTCCGCAGAGTTCCTCTTCTTGTTAACTATATAGGAATGACGAACACTTTGTAGCACCGCCATGCCAGCTCTCCTCTCTCTTCGACCTCCAATGTCGGAAAGCGCCCTGCAGTTGGCCATGTTGGGCAGATCAATCAAAGCATCAAGCACACATGCCTGTGATGAAGACGTGAGGTCTTTGAAATAGGAATGGAAGATTGCATGGGCACGACGATGTGCCCCTGACTTTGATAGTTCTTTCCTATCCACACGAAGGGCACCCAAAGGAGGGGGGTGGGTTCTTGTAGAAGAGAGGACTCGAGAAGGGAGGGTTCATGTGGATTATCTAAACTAAGGGGTAGTGGGGGGGAAGAGGGCGAAGGGAGAGGAAGTGGAAGAGGAGGAGCAAGGCTTGGATCATCGCCAACGGAAGGTGTTGCTCGTTGACGTGCTCTCCACTCTCTCTTTCTCTCACGAGCTACCCTTCTCCTCTCCTCCTCTTGAACTTGGTGGATGGGGGGGAGTCTAGTCCTATCACGTTTTCGACTCCTACGACTTTGAGAACCCATTCTCAAGGAAGCTAAGAGAGAAAATATTATAAAGGCTCAATGATGGGATAGTACTAGAGATAAGTGTGGGATAGTACTAGAGATGTGTGATGCCACGTGTCACAAACGTGCATGACACGTGGCATTCTCTTGACATGTGGCACTATTATGGTTGATGTGGCAATTCCATGATGTGGCATGCCATGTCACCATGTGCGAGGTGGCATGCAAAGGTGGCAAGATGATATGGCATTAATGATGACTAGGATGATGAGGTGGGGAGTCAACTAGGTTGACCATGTTGACATGGAGGGTGGAGGTGGCAAGCTGAGGTGGCAAGCTGCTTATGTGGATCCTCTCGATGCTCACGTGGACATAAAGTGGCATGCATATATAAGGTTTGGGCCTACCCAAGCCTCACACATGGAATGAAACCTAAGCTGTGAAGTTTACCAAGCCTAGATTTCCAAACCTAACTAGGATTGGTTTTAGACTTGAAAAGGGGAGAGTGGACACAATATGGGAATTTTCACTTGGGAGGATTGAAAATGGACCTTCCCATACTCAAATCAAGCCAAACTTTTTTTAATAAATTCATGGCAACAAGAGTATTGATCCCTTGAGTTTTTAGATTGAAAGATTCAATATTTAATTTTCTAGAATTAAATTACTATTGATTTAATGGGCCTCTAACAGTCATAATAAATTTTCCAAAGTAAATCCACAAAAATCAAACCGTTAGATTTGTAATTTTACCTTATACCCACATTATACTAATCTTTCCCAATCTAATCATCACTAGATCCATACAATTTGAGCATCTTAAATGGTAGATGTGGTGGGAGGATAAAATAGTATGTTTTTTAACAATTCTAATATCTTTTAAATAATATAGAAAATAGTAGAACGCATCAAAAATTACTCGATAAATCAAGTTAAGCTCTATGTTATTTGTATTTGTGATATGCAAAGTGGGAACATCATATGAGTAATAATGTAAAAGTTATAGGCAATTTACTCACATTCACTATACCTGTCTAAACCTAGGACAGGGCCTGTATACAAACTTGGTTCCCAAAGAAAAGGGGATTTGCAATTATTGGATATTCGATCAGATTATAGTTTTAGGTGCCCAACTTTGCATATGATGTTTCATTAGAAGACCTTGAAGTGAAACTCCTTGGCTAACTATGAGAGATTGGCTATTCTTCTTGAAAAAATGCCTGTTTTTCAGCTAAAGCCAAGGGCGCCCACGACATGAAACTAGATAACCTCATCTTGCAACCACCCTACATAGGGGTGGTTGCAGTTGCAGTGCCAGATGAGAGTCACGATACTCTCAAATGGTTGTTTTGACACACAGAAATTCCAAGCATCATTGATGCTCAGAATAAAGGAGAGATTCTTGTGGTGGATGGGGTAGGAAACTTTACGGTTGAGTGGCACATGAGTGTCGATTTGAAAGCATTATTGAAGTACATGTATGGGGTGTGTGGTGGTCCTAGATGTGCAAACCCTTGCCTCTATTGCATGGCAAGAATGAATAGTCCGAATTGGTATAACCCTACAATGGATTATACAAAGCCTCCATCTAAAGACAAGACAAAGCAAGTAACTGGTGATAAAGACCAAACCAAGGCTAAAGAGAAATTAAAGACTAGGAGTAAGAGAAAGTCAACAAAAATAGCTAAATTCAAGGGTGAACCATGTATTGTGCCTAAGGATCCCAATTGGGATCCCATACTTCCTATTAAGCTAGAGAGAGTTCACATTGTAGTTCACATGCAAAAATTACAATACTGAATAAGCTATTAAAGCTTCATCTTAAGTATGCTCATTCCAAGATACGTCCCTTCCAATGGTATTGTACTAAGCCTCTTCTTTGCCTTTTTATCCTATGAGAACATTTGCATGATGATTGCATAGTCACCCAATCGTTTAATTTGAAGTTTATACCATTCCACACACCCTGATCATCTTTAACATTATGGAAAATGCATGATGAAATGGCATTAGAAGTGCGCCTCGGGTCAAACTGTTGTCTTGACATTGTTAGATGATGAATAGAGGAGATGATGATACAAAACGATGACTAGAAAGATGCCCCTCAAATAGATTAGGGAATTCAAATGTATTTACTCATTTTGGGAAAACCTAAATTTCAAATTTTTACTTTTTGAAGTAGTGATATTTGGCACGTGAGGACAGGCCCTTGAAGTTGGAACCCAATAAAGTGATGTTGGAACCCACTAAAGTGATGTTGAAACAGTTGTGTCGTATCATATTAAAGTGGGGAGATAACCCACTAACATAGCCAAAACTAGTGAATTTAGTAAAAAGTGAATATGACACCCAATGTCATATTTATGGTTGAATGTCACATTTTTATTGGTCCAAAACTTAATCTAAATCCGATACAAGTGATTAAAATGCGGCCCTTTTTAGCGTTTTTGGCCCTAATAGTACAAACCATATAGTATAAATCATCCTCTCTTCCCTTTTTCCTTTTGACATAACAAATCATATAATACAAACCATATATAATCTTCCAATATTCCAAATTGTGCTAAATGCCATCATGCAGACCCACTTTCAATTATGTTGTCCTTATGTTCTTTCAACACCCTTCTATTATAATTGGACAATTGATGTATTTCACTTTTCTTCATGTGACCCCACTTTAAATTATGTTGTCTTATGTTCTCTCAAACTTCCTTCTCTTGGACAATCAATTTATTTCACTTCATCTACCTCTACCTCGTCTTACAAATTAGTTGTTGTTGGTTGTACTTAAAGTATTATGGTTATGGAAGGCACCATATATATATTTGAGAATAACACCACCACAATGATCCACAACATACTTAGTGATGAAGTGAATGTGAAGCGTTGGATCCTCATCCACCTTGTGTACTTGTGGTGTTGTAGAGGTTTGGGAAGAGGGAAAGATGGGAGGGGTTGAAGGCTAGTTCGCTTCATAAGTGAAGCGAACTAGCCTTCAACCACCCTCTGAATGAAAGAAGGGGGAGAAGAGGATGGTTGATCAAGGTGGTTGAACTTCCTTGAATGAAGTAGTCCCTTCAAAACAACATATGGGTGGTTGAAAAAGCAACCCTCAATTATCTTCTCATTGTATCCAATGTATCCGAGCTTTCATATTACTCCATTTATGTCATGGTGTGCACAGTGGGTATCTACCGTGTGCTATACGCATGCAAGACTAGTTTCGAGGCTTGGGGAAGCTTGGAACTAGGCAGGCTGATTGACGAGCTGAGTTAGGGATATACTAACGAGCGGGCACCCAAGTATGGACGGGCGAGCGGCCAAGTGTGGATGCCCGATGACCAGCCAAGAGCCTATAAAAGGGTGGCCAAGGTTAGTTATTGTATTATAGAGAGTCTCGCGAGTTTATGAGAGCTCTATGGTCTTGGAGCCTAGATCTAGTGCAGACGTGCACCTGCTTTAGCCGAGGCTGACAGCAATCTCGAGGCCCGCGAGGGCAGCTTCGTGGCGGTATGGGACGTCGCGAGGAGGAGATTGGTCGGTACGTCAACCTAGTTAGCTCAGCTCGTGGCTCGGTGGGGACAGCCAAGATTGTGGGCTTGCCCACGGCTGTCATGGTTGGGAGGTGAGTCAGACATGCACCCCCATGCTTGTTTGTTGTTCATTTGTTTGCAGGATTTGAGTTTCGAACCAAGATCGATCACGAGGGGATCCGTGGGGATTTGACAGTGGTATCAGAGCATACCTCGTGAACGAGCAAGTCGGTAGGTAGAGAAGAAGAGGTTGAAGAATGGTATGTGTTAAAAACACTTGCTGTTTTTCTGTGCATATTGCAGTTTTCAGATTTTGTATGTGTTTTTTCTTCAAAGAACCCCATGTTGATGGGAGATGGTAGTGTAAGTAGGGTTGAGTGTTTTTGCAAAGAAGAGGAAAGATGTTGTGCAGTCGCATAACCTGCAGTGAGAGAAAACAAAAAAAAAACGAAAAAAAGCACGTTTGCTTTTCAGATTCGAACAAGAGAGAGAGAGCCTGAGAAGAATGGGATTGTGTATTGAGTTGGCGCGTGGGCATGCTGGCTGGTTAGCGTTGGACGCGTGTGGTTGGTCGTGTATATGTCGATGCTGTTGGCGGCCAGGCCTGCCAAGTCAGGTGGCCAGGCTTGCATGGCCAGCTCTGCGCAGCCAGCCCAGGCCTACGCTAGGCATGTGGCCAGGCCTGGGCCTGCGCAGCCAGCCCAGGCCTACGCTAGGCATATGGCCAGGCTAAGGCAGCCAGCCCAAGCGGCGCCTAGGCCAAGCGGGCAGCGCCCAGGCCTACGCAGGTGCCCCAGCTAGGCAGCGCCCAGTCCAGGCCTGCGCAGCCAACCCAGGCAACGCCCAGGCGCACGTGGACGGGTGACCCCCCCTATGCAGGGCTGGCGCGCAGGTGCACACGCAGACCAGATTAAGGAGATATCCTTGCACAACAAGAAGGATGATGATGGTGCTTGGGTGGGAGAGGCATTTCGTAAGAGCGCTTAGGTTTATCTACAGCCTGCTGCTGCCTGCAATCAGGGGCCTCACCGAGTTCTACGGCGAAATGTACTAGATCACCATTGGAAAGGTCATTTACAAGGCTTCAAGAAGGCAAGCGATGAAAAACTAGTGGGTGGCCAAATGGTACAACATGTTTACAAGGCTTCAAGAAGGCAAGCGATGGAAAACTAGTGGCCAAATGGTACATGTTTACACAGCACGAGATATCCATCTTCGCCAACAAACTCAATTTTCATACAATCGTAAGTATCGCAGGTAGAAAGGGACATGTGAGATTTTTTGACAGAGATGTTTCAATCTAAGTCAACTTATTTCTTATTTGCTGATATTTTTCCTTCAAACATTATAAAGGAGCAGCCATTGGAAAGCCTTACCGGAACATTTCAAGCATTACATGCAGACATTGGTCAAGCAATGTTTTCTTGTAAAACAAGTACATAACTTCTTAAGGAAAATGTCTTATTTTACCGGCACTCATATTTGGTGCCAAAGCAGGACGGTGGGTTTGGTAAGCTAGATATAATCACATCTCCAGCCCTATCTTCTATAGAATGGGACAGGGTCCCACACTCGTCAGGGCCTCGCCCACACGGATATCCAGACAAGAGGCTAATCCATCGGTTCTTTCAAAACCGAACTCGAAAAAACTCCCCTTGCCCGGAAAGCACAGGTGATTTCTCCAGGATAACTTTTCTCTAACGTAGTCAAAAGCCTTAACTAACTGAACTGATCTGACCCAACCCGTAAGTCCATAGTCAGATCAAGGGAAAGATTACACTTGGATCATAGAGACCAACACTGAGAGGCACAGCCGTTGATTCTATTACTTCATGTATCGTACCAAGAGAAATTTAGTCTCATTTTAGGGATTTACTTCATGTATCGTACCAAGAGAAATTTAGTCTCATTTTAGGGATCCATCAGTCTAGCCTAACCCCATCCAATCCCATGGGTTAGCCAACCGCCCAACCACTGTAGTGATGAGATCCAATTAGGAATTTGGTTAGGTTTTGTCCCGGGTACCAGGGAGAAAAGAGTTCCCACGCCCCCTAGCCGGAAATTCATGCAAACTTAAAAATAGTCACACCAAACATAATAGAGTATATACAAGAAGTCCATAATGTGAACATGCTAAGTGGAGTGGGTAGGTGTAGACTAGTCAGTGTAGTCTAGCTGTAGAATCTTTGGCAAAGATATGTCGGTGCCAACTACCAAACCTACCAGTGGTGTAAATGTCGAACGGTCATACAAGCGCCTCGTGAGTGTCAGCTCATGTTGAGCTTAACATCTTAACACTCCCCCTCAAGCTCATGAACTCCAAGCATATCTCAAAATTTGCAAAGCTTCTCAGCTTCCAAGGCCTTCGTGAAGATGTCAACGACCTAATCCTATATCGATGTCACCTACCAAGACTCTCTTCTTGATAAAGTGGTAATGTACTTCAATGTGTTTCATCTGCACATTGAAAATTGTGTTCCTAGTCAACTGTATACTGCTAAAATTATCACAATATATGACAACCTTTCTCTCCACATGCAACCCCAAATCAACAAGTAACTTGCGTAACCAAGCTACCTCACACATTGCCACCGCAGCTCCTTTGTACTCTTGCCTCTATACTCGACAAGGCAACTGTGGGTTTCTTCTTGCTACTCCATGTCACAACAACACTCCCCAATGAAAACATAAATCCACTGGTAAATCTCCTGTCTGAGATGCTACTAGCACAATCTACATCTATGTACCCATATAGCTCCAATGGCACACTTGCTTCATAAAACAATGCATAGTCAGCAGTGGCCCTCAAATACCAAAGTGTGTATCGCACACTGTCAAGATGTGGTTTGTGTAAAACTTGCATAAACTAGCTCTCTAAGCCAATAGTGTAACTCAAATCTTGCATGCTGATCGTGACATAAATCAAACTCCCCACAATCTTTCTATACATAGTGGGATCCTCCAACACATAACCTGCATCCACACTAAGCTTGCCATTTTGATCTAATGGCACTAAGATTGACTTAGAATCAGCCATCCCATACTTGGACAACATGTCCAATACATACTGTCTCTATGACAACCAAATACCATTAGGTGTGCAAATGACAATTCTCAAAAAATAGTGCAGATCTCGCAAATACTTCATCTCAAACTTCCTTTTGAGAAGACTTTTCACAAGCTCAATCACAAGTTGTCACCCCCAACAATAAGATCATCTACATGGATGGTGATGATCACAATACCCTTATCACTCTTGTGCACATACAAAGAGTGATCTACATCTACCATATGAAAACCAATAGTGTCAAGATACTCAGCAATCTTGTCATGCCATGCTCGTGGAACTTGCTTCAGCCCATACAAAGCCTTACGAAGCTTATATACATACTTTGGGTGACCTGTATCCTCAAAACTAGGTGGCTGATCCATATACACTTCTTCTTGCAAGTCACCATGCAAGAATGCATTTTTTACATCCATCTGATGTAAAAACCAGTCTTTAGCAACCATTGCAATCACATCTCTCACGGTTGCCATCTTTGCAACCAGGGCAAATGTGTCCTCGTAATCAATCCCATGTGTGCGCAAATCCTTTGGCTACTAATCTAGCCTCATACCTGCTTATGCTACCATCACTATTATGTTTCACCTTATACACCCACTTACAACCAATAGCTCGCATGTCACTCTGTTTCATATAGCAATCTGCCTGCACATGTTCAGGCTTACCATGGTAAAAACAGTCTCGTGTATCATTATGCTACCTTTGCTAATTACCATGACCTCATTGACTCCCCATGCCTCTAAACTGGCCTCTTCCACCTGTATGTTGTTGTTGCGAATCTTGGGATTATTGCTACTACTGCTGACCATAATTCTGATTACCTGTTCGTCCACCACCTTGGCCATGTCCACGACCTCTACCTCGTCCTCTACTTGAACTTGTGTAGAACGCCTCTACTGCTCTAAACTGTTTTTGTTTTGTGAAGACTGTTAATCTTCACCCAAATTCTTCTCTTCAATAATCAGCATTGACACCAAATGTGTGAAGTTAGGAATGTTCTCCCGAGTCTGAATAGACGTCTTAAACGCTTTGTATTGTGGCCCGAGACCACGTAGACTCATCATCAACAGAAACACCAAATGATGCCAAGGATTCCACAATGCCCTTGATCTTCAAGGCATAATCATTCACAGATATATTTTTCTTCTCCATAGTATGAAGCTTATTCTTCAACTGAATCTAACTGAATCTTTGTGCCTTGGTGTTAGTTTCATATAGCTTCACCAAGGTGTCCCATGCCTCCTTAGGTGACTTGGCATCCTGTATATGCCCAATCACTTTCCTTGCTCCTTGATTCCAATCCTCGAATTCTTTTACATCTGCAAACAGTTGGATTAATCTCCAGTATGTTTATCTGAAGGGAATCCTTGTAGAACTAAACCGAATGAATTTGGTTAGACTACGAGAGGGATGGATAGTAAACTTACATATCCATCTCTCGATTCGAATCAAGTAAAAACTTCGTGAGTGACCAATTCCAGTTTCTAATCACAAAGAATAGACTACCGGAACTAAACTAGTTTTTCCGACGAACTCACCAAGAATCTAGTTGGACAATCAGACCGAATGATGGGTAGATTACCCTGTTGAGAGATCAAGGATCCTCATTATGAAACTGGAAATTATGGAAAAAGGGATTTTGGAACCAATCTCAAATTAGAATTTTACTTGCATTGGAACCTCTATTTTTTTTAATTCAAAGGACTATTTTACGCCACAATGTTGGAGGAAGCATTTGGCTTATGTTTTTCTAAGAGGAGGTTCGTTGTTGGAATAGCTGGCAGGGAGTCGTCAAGAGACTTGCGGTAAAGCTTGCCGAGGTCTTGACCAGCCTCGGTACGGTTAAAATGGTGCACTTCCGGTATGATGGGCGAGGACCGACGAAGCGGTCCCTGAGTGAAGTGCTAGGACACCTAAGGAGGATCCTAGAGGGTTCTGACTAGGCGATGCACGGGCTCGCGGTTTGCTAGGACACCCATGCGTATGTTGAGGAAGATTTTGGATGGACTAAAAGGAAAGATTTTTTGGAACCAAATTTTGATACTGGATCTCGTTGGTTGGCCAGTTGGTCTTCAATGGAGAGTCCAGAGGATATTATTGTAATACAATGGACTTGGAATACAATGGACTCGGAATTTTGGAAAATAATGATCATAAATATTATGATTTCTATTGAAGGATTGTTTTAAAGCCACTCGAATCTGTTATAAATGGTAATTTCATATTTATTGGGTGTGTACGTGGTATGTCTACCTTAATTTTTGCATGAATCGCTGGCTAGGGGGCCTGGGAACTCTTTTCCTCGGTACCCGGGCAAAAACACAACCAAATCTTTATAAAGGAATCCCACCAATATAGTGGTCAAGTGGTTGGCTAACCCATGGGCCAGATGTTGGATCGGAGGATTCCTGAGAAACAACTAGATACGATTAGTTACGTTAATTAGTTTAAATCTTGAGAAGATCTTGTTGTGTGGTAGGGAATCAGCGGCTCTGCCTTGTAAATGAGGAAAAAAGCAGTGATTCCATGGACCAAGTGCAAGTCTCCTCTTGATCTGACTATGTGACTTCAGGTTCCAGAGATGGTTAGGTAGGTTTATTGTTCGTCCCTCTTGTAGTCTAACCAAATTCATTCGGTTTAGTTCTACAAGGATTCCCTTCAGATAAACATCTAGTTTTGGGTAAATATCCATTTAGTAATTTTACCAATTAAAATATCCAAAGATATTCCTTCTATCACATAATTTTCTAACCTTAATTCATTAGGTAGAAATATGGTGGAAATTCATCTTTTGACACTAAAATTTAATTCAAATCCATCTTTTCTTAATTATCATAAAAATTCTTCTTTTAACTAAATATCATACCTTTTTTTTTTGAATAAACTTGAAATCCCTCTTTTTCTCATTTTAATGAGTGCAATCCAATTATCATGGGATTTCCTCTTTTACCATAAATTCAATCTATTTAAAATTCTTCTTAAAAATTACCTAAAAATATCCATTCATTCAATTAAGCTAGAAATTCCACTTTTCTCATTTAAATATTTGAATTCCAATATAGTGGTAATTCCTCTTTCATCATTTAAACTTATCTATGCAAAAAGATAAATTTAACTAAATTTTCTCTTAAAATTTAAATAAAAATCTCCATTAATTCCTTTACACTAGGAATTACACTTTCCTTATTTAAATATTTGAATTCCAATATGGTGGGAATTCATCTTTCACCATTTAAATTTATCTACACAAAAAGATAAATTGAACTAAAATCCTTCTTTAATTTTTAAATAAAATATACATTATTTTAGCATCCCAATTTTTCTCTTACTTCATTGGAATACATGGATTTTCATTGTCATGGGGATTACTCTTTTAACATAAAAATGGATTACTAGAAATTCCTCTTTTTTTTAATTAACTATTTATGCATAAATATAAAAATTATTTTTTCCATGATTATAATGAGAATCATTCAATTAATCTAGGATGATTAATCCTAGAATATGGTAGGAAGTCCTCTTTTCATATTATGAATGAAAATGATTTCTGTGTTAATTTTTTAGAAATTTTGCCATAGCTCCGCTGCTATTATTGATAAATATCAATAATTTGAAAGCATAAAGTTTAGTAATATACCTATGATTAGAATAACCATTAATTGGATCAATATCCAATTATGGACTTGATTCTTAATTTTTCCATAAATTAAATAGCATAAAAGCATTAAAAAGCCACTTATTTGGCCTCTAATTTGACAAGCATAGAAATTACTTTTAGATTAGAGAATTGCTTCACGAGAAGCTTCATTTGAATATAGAATAGGTCATAGGAATGACCATTCTTTGTGGAAGAGAGATAAATGCTTTAAAAAAAACATTGTAATTTAAGCATAAATGAAAATTTATGTGTTTTATCACTACAATTCATTAAAGAACTTCAATTGTATTAAAAAGCCATTCAGTTGAATGCTTCTCAAGCTTGAGAGGGGTTGAGAAGAGAGAAACATTTGGAGATTTAAGAAAAAAAGACCATAAACCACATTTTACCTCCTAGATTGCTTGATTCTTTGATCAAAGTAGAGGCCCCCAACCAATCAATTGGTTTGGTATGTTGAAGTCTCCAAGGAAGATTGAAGAGAGAGAGAAGCTCCAATCTCTTCAATTTGTAGAGGATTTTTAGAGGATAATAAAAAATAAGCTTATCTTAGAGTAATACCGGCATAATTTAGTTCATAGATGAGAATACAAAAGAATGAGGCCGAGGAACCCAGTTTTCCATGCGTGGATGAAACACACATTACCACTTTATCTCAGGAAGAGATTCTTGGTAGGCGAAATGACTTGCCCTACATGAGCACACAAGATCAGGTTACTAACATCTTCACAAAGGCCTTGGGAGCTAAGAAGTCCCATGCAGATTTCGAGATATGCTTGGAGTTCATGAGCTGGAGTTGAGCTTGAGGGGGAGTGTTGTGATGTCAAGCTCAACATGAGTTGACACTCACGAGGCGCCTGCATGATTGTTTGACATTTATATCACTTCGACGTATCTTTACCATAGATTCTATAGCTGGACCACACTGACTAGTCTACACCTACCCACTCTACTTAGCATGTTCACATTATTGACTACTTGTATATACTCTATTATGTGTGTTAGTCACTTTATCTTCTTTGTAGACCTCTTTTGTTGTGTGAAGAAGAAGATGATTTTTCAACCTCTCACCTTGTGTGTTCTCTTCTAGGGTTTGTATGAGTGTGTGTGTGCTTGCAAGAGCTCAAGCTCTCTTCTCCCTTGCATCTTTTCATAGCTCTCGGAGCTACCGAGGGGTGTTGTACACCTAAACCAATAAGGGAAAGAGATGGTGATCCTCTTACCTGTGCACAGCTTCCTTCCTTGCTTATTCTTGCCTCTTGCTTTCCTCCTTAGCTCTCATGCAAGCCGAAGCTCTGATACCATAAAGGGAATGTGAGGGAGAGAGAGAGCGTGAGTTACTTGTAAAAAAACACACACACACAAGAGAGCCTGTCACCTTGTGTGTTCTCTTCTAGGGTTTGTGTGAGTGTGTGTGTGCTTGCAACAAGAGCTCAAGCTCTCTTCTCCCCTGCATCTTTTCATAGCTCCTGGAGAGCTACCGAGGGATGTTGTACACCTAAACCACTAAGGGAAAGAGATGGTGATGCTCTTACCTGTGCACAGCTTCCTTTCTTACTTATTCTTGCCTCTTGCTTTCCTCCTTAGCTCTCATGCGAATTGGAGCTCTGATACCATAAAGAGAATGTGAGGGAGAGAGAAAGAGCGTGAGTTACTTGTAAGAAAAACACACACACACACAAGAGAGCCTCTCACCTTGTGTGTTCTCTTCTAGGGTTTGTGTGAGTGTGTGTGTACTTGCAAGAGCTCAATCTCTCTTCTCCCTAGCATCTTTTCATAGCTCCCGGAGCTACCGAGGGGTGTTGTACACCTATAGGCTACGTAGGAATACGTGCTGGCCATGGAGCACCTCGGGGGTTTATATAGCTGTGGGGTACGGGCGTGGGCACTGCGCAAAGTACGGTCAAAAGGACAATGTACCGTCAGAGGACGTGGATCAGTGGTCTGCATGGGCATGGGGAAAGGTACGGTGGCAACGGTGAACAGGGAAAGGAGTGGTACGCATGTACCCTATTTGGTTAGAGGTAGCATGGGTGTCCACATAGCGGTGCGTGTGAACCACACAGTGGGTGGCCGACCTTTGGTCCTTGTGTGGCCATAGTACGGGTGCCCTGGTGAGTGTGTACGATCCTTTTTTGGGGTGGGGTCCCTAAATTTGGGGTGTTGACCTCGATTTGCATGCCGGACCGCCTCGAGGGGTGAAATTTGTTTTTCAACGAAAATGTCTGGGATGTTCCCTTGGTTGTTGGGGTGTAGACCATTCGTCAATCGGACGCCTGGTCACGCATTTATTAAGGTTTAAAGGTCGTCATTTTTAACTAAGAATAACCAAAATTTGCGTATAAGCTTGATCCGGTGTCCGTTTTGGATGCTGTAAAATCCTATACTAGGGTAAAATCGCATGCAAATTCTAAATTTGGGCTTGAAATTTGAAGATTCTAAGTAAAAATGGATCATTTAATAAAATCATTGATTTTTATACCATAAAAACTCATAAATTCATCTATTACATGACATTTCTTTATTAATGAAGATGGGTATGTTACAACCCATGTATATGAGGCAAACCGTGCCTGAGCTTGTGTGCTCAAAGAGAGATGTGTATTCACCCATTGGTATGAGGGTTACCCTCCCTGAGCTCATCGAGAAGCTCAAAATGGTTTTCGTGATGTGTGCACGAGCGATGCATGTGTAAGGTGCATGCGCATGGGTTGGTTCCCACCTGAATTTCTATGTTCAAATTGGACTCAGTGGTCCCATTGTGAGCGAGTCAGCTCAAAATGGACTAGGTGTCTAAGATGGTAGACATGTGCACATAAGTTTGTTTGATGGACACTCCAATGTATCATTGAGGGGGAGTGTTGAGCGGTAGCGATTGCAGTTGTGTGATGCTACATTGATGGGTGATGGGTGAGTTGTGGAACACCTTGATTAAGAGGGGGTGTTGAGAAATGTAATCGCGATGTTGTGTGTATGTAGGAAAGCACCCTAGAGGTGCAAGATATTGTGGTAAGATAATAATGCCACATGTAATATTGTATGGTGTGTGAGTGTTGACCAAAAGAGTGGAAAAGGAGTTTCCATATGGATGATGACATGTAAAGTGGGATAAGGCTAGAGGGCCTATATCATTGTATGGTTCAATTGAGATATGTAATAGATCTTGTGTCTTGAGTGTGCAATCTTTGTCTCTTTCTTATGGAGTTCTTAGTGTGGTTTAATCCACCTTAATTTATGTTGCTTAATCTATTTCTATCACCATGATCAATCCCATATTAGGATTGTTTAACACTAGAACCCTTGAAGGAAAGCATCACAGATGGCATCATAATTGGGGGAATGGTTGTACTCATATTGAGCCACCCAGAGAGTGGAAGTCTTCTGGAGGAGTGTCTAGATAAACGTGACCTTTTTGAGGTGCTGGTCCACCGGGGGCCGGGTACATTCACATGCCAAGCATTATCAAACAACAGTGTGAGACCCCTACCCTCCTCTACAACCTATCAGAATAATGCTAGCAGCGGAATAGCAACTACACAGGGTAGAGTATTCCACTTGGGGCCTCGCCTACGTCTATCCGAGTAAGAGACTATCCGGTGACTCTTCCCTAAGCCAAACCCCAAAAATTTTCTTGCTAGGAAAACATGGGCGAGGAAAATCTAACACAAACTATCTAACGTGGTCATTTAATCTACTGGTCTACTAATCTAGATTGTGTCATGTTGTTGAGTGACCTAGACCGTAAGAGGAGAAAGTCTTGCACTTGGTTCAAAGAGATCAACACTTTTTCCCCTCGAGTGAGGCATAATTGTTGATCCGATCCCCTAAAACAAGACTTTTTCGGGTTCTCTATCTACCGTACGTATCTTGAACTAAACTTCTACCCTTGATTTATTTATATTTCAACTATAAGGAATTCCACCGATGTAGTCTAACAGTCCCATGGTTTAGCCGACCGCCCAACCATTGTATTGGTGGAAATTCAATTACTCACCCCCATAATTGAAATGCCATTTTGCTTTCGAAGACAAATACACACACACACTCCTCTTAGACATTTATGCACACACTCCTCTTAAGACAAGGATGAGTAATCATACATCAGTGTACCAATACATTTTCACAACTTGAATATACCAAATTCCATCTTTTTCAAAGCATAAGTATCATTCCAGATGCCCCGTTGAAGGTCTGTAGACCAACCAACGAGTTCTAGATTCAGTTTCCAAAAATTCATTTCTTATTCGTAAAACTTCTAGCCAATCCTATGAAGATCTCCCTCGTCATATGCATGGGTGTCATCCTTGGTGATCGTGAGCCCGAGCATCGCATCCTCCTTAGGTGTCCTAGCACTTCACTTGGGGACTGCTTTGTTGGCCCCTCGCCCATCGAGAGCACACCATTTTAATCTTATCGAGGGTGGTCAAGACCTCAGCAGACTTTCCCACGTGGGACATCCTCCAATGACTCCTCGTCGACTGTTGCAATAGAAGCTCTTTTTAGGTCCACGACCTTATTTAATCAATAAACCAAATGCTCTCCCCCCAACATTCTGACGTAAAACATTCCTTTTATCAAAACAAGTTTCTATGCAAGTAAAGATTTCCCGTGAGATTGACTATATTTTCACAAATAGGATTTTTCAACTAAGATTTCTAAGTTTTTATTCTCACGAGATCTTTTATTTCAATTTTTGGACATTCCCAAAGGAATAGTCACAAATTTCCTCTTTCGCTTAATCAATCTACTATTTTCGAGTGGGTTTGAATTCATACTATTCTAGAACGAACTCATCTTTATTTTGCACCCTTAATTGGGTAAATGTTTTAACATTTAACCCTTACTTGCGTGATTATGGCCTTTTGGTCAGGTCTGGGTCTTGACATGATAACCACTATGAACTCCCTATATTCTTCCTTCTCTTAACAACTTATTTTTATAGGTCCAAAAGGGGTATTCTCAAGTTAGGCTATTTCTACTATGAATTAGAGAATTCTGAGGTCAAATTTGGAATCAACACCATCACAATACCCTAGTCTCCCATTTTTTTGGGACTCAAACGGGTACTCGGAACTACTTTAATCATGATGGAAATTTATAATCTGACGGCTCACCGTCTAAGATAAAAGGTCATCCAATTGTCTATTCGTCGAGACAAGGGAAGTACCCTTATGGTCAGGATAGTGCCAGGCATTTTTACAAAAATCACTCTCGATAGCTGTCAGAGTGTGCCGGGTGGTACTTAGAGAGGTTTGTTTTGACCACCGCCCAACAAGGTGGTCATCCCATAGAAACACTTGTTTCTTATACTAAGACCCATTTTATATGATCATGATATTATACCGAACTCTATGTGTCTTCTAAATAACTAAATATAAATCTCAAGAATTTTCTTTATTTAATTTCCAAAGAAAACCTTATGAATAAATAATAAATAATACAAAAATTTTATTTATTTTCTAATAAGTATAAGAAAATCCCCTTTCTAGAAAAATGTAGAGAACAATCTTTTTCTAAAGATAATGATGATGAATATATCTTTTTAATACCCATCCAATAATATAGAGGAAGTTCAATAAATGAATATTTTTACATACTCCATGTGATAAATTCTTATCCATGAAAATGAAAACAAAGGAAATTTCTCTAACCTTTCTCTATTTATTTAATTTAAACTATTGAGGCATAAACATGCTATGAATGTATGCATGAAAATGGAACCGAACATCTTCCTTTAGCATCTATATGAATCATGCATAAGCATGCCATGAATATGAACATGAAAATGTAACCAGACATCCTCTTTTGACATCTATGGCATTCATGCATAAGCATACCATGAATGTGAACATGAAAATGTAACTAAAATTCCTCTTTTGACATCTATAACATTCATGCATAAGCATGCCATGAATGTGAACATGAAAATGTAACTAAAATTCCTCTTTTGACATCTAGAACATTCATGTTTACACATAACATGAAAATGTAACTAAAATTCCTCTTTTGACATCTAGAACATTCATGTTTACACATAACATGAATATGAATGTGAAAATGTGACTAAACATCCTCTTTTAGCATCTATATGATTCATGTATACACATACATGAACATGAATATGGATTTATGACAAAACTTCTTCTTTTTAGCATGTGACATGATTCATACTTAAACATGAAGATATATAGATAAGCTCTACATGGTTTAGAAGAAGAACCATGGAGTGGAGATCTTCCAAAGCATGTGGAAGAGAAGAGTGAAAGTCCTAATGATTAAGAAGAGATTAAAGATCTAAAAGAGCTCATAAACATGACTTAGAGAAGGAAACCATGATTTCCATGCTTCCAAAGCATTACAAAAGAGAAGAAGAGAGTATAAGAATCATGGTTTAGGCTTACCCTTAGTGTGAGCTTGCTTCTTGAGCTTGGAGGGAAGAGTGTAGCCTTCAAGAAGAGGTAGCCTTCAAGAGAAGAAGAAGGTGCCTTCAAAAGAGGGTTCACCTTTAAGAGAAGAGGCTAGACCACCATGGAGAGGAGTAGGCTTCAAGAAAAGAGAGAGCCATGGCCACCATGGAGAGGATTAGGGCAA
Source organism: Cibotium barometz (assembly GCF_041138505.1). Classification (NCBI taxonomy): domain Eukaryota; kingdom Viridiplantae; phylum Streptophyta; class Polypodiopsida; order Cyatheales; family Cibotiaceae; genus Cibotium; species Cibotium barometz. Next base: position 6,912,675 of record NC_141058.1, read on the forward strand.
GATGAAGTGAAGTGGTTTAGTGAAGCCCCAAAGCTTCCACCAAGGGAAAGGAAGGGAGAAATGAAGAAAATACATTAGAATGAGGTTTACACTAACTTTTTACTACAAAAGAGGAGGCTCTATTTATAGGGGAGATGGGGGTGCCCTCTAAGTTTAGAGGTTCCCATTTGATCTAGCTTAATTTTAATCAAAATTGGCCTAGTTATGCCTATCTAAAAAAAAGAGGAAATATCTAGCCACCTCATGTATGTTTTTGAATAAAAAAATGGCCCATTGATGTGATTTCTAGGTGCCCCCTTAAAGTGTGATTCCTTCTCCTTGCAAGGTGTCAATTTGCTCATTATGACAATAGTCACACTCTCCCAAGTCTATGCCACCACTTGCCATTTGTTTGCCACCTCATCATGCTTGAATATTTTATGTTTTTTATGATAACTATCTTCTCTTTTCCCAATATTCCACATTTTCCATGTGTGTAATTATTGATATCTAGAAAGATCTCTTATTTTTGGCCTTTGAAAATTTTTACACTATCATTTTTGAATAAGGGTGTGTTTCCATGCACCCACCGTCCAAGATTTTAACCCAATCTATAAATCCTTTTTGGTTTCTAATCGGTTGATCTATATTATAGAGCCTAGAAGAATATTTTCCATCAAAAGGATTTATTAAAATTCCACTAGACTTTATTCTTACCTTATGTGCAATGTGCATCCACGATCCAAAAATATCTCTCAACTGAAAATCCTTTTTAAGATACTGCTTTGAGGGATGTGATCATAAAGTTTGGGACAATTTCTCCATCAAAAATATTTCCAAGATGTGTTCTTCTCTCTCTGAAGAACTTTGTCTCTCTAGGTTAGAATAGGGTAAACAAAGTCTTTCATTGCACAAAAGAGAGGGGGTGATCACTGGGGATTGAGGGAATGTGTCATACACCTTTAGAGGCTAGAGGAGGAATCTTACAAACAGGATGTGAGCATTTGCATCCTCCAAGGTTCTCTTGAAGAACTTGGGGTACTTCACAGTGACAAAAACCGATCGCTACAACATGGTGTAGTTGAGGATACGGGGTTGTGGGGGTGGTGGTGGTGGAGGTGGTATGAACAATGGTGTTGAGTTTCTTCTGATTGGGAGTTGGGTTGTTCTAGTTTAGATTTAGCAGGTTGGTCTTTAGGGTTGACAGCAGACAAGAATTGCTGAGCTTGGTTGTGCTCCAAGTAACGCCTTTCATGTGCTAACATAAAGGACGGGTTTGAAAATAGTTACATTAATTAGTTTAAAATCTTGAGAAGACCTTGTTCTATGGGAGGGGATCAGCGGCGGCTGTGCCTTGTAAGTGAGGAAAAAAGCGGTGACTCCATGGACCAAGTGCAAGTCTCTTCTTGATCTAACTATGTGACTTCAGGTTCGGTCAGATCAGTTAAAACTAGTTAAGACTTTGAATCATTAGAGTAATTCCCCCGTTAGAAGATTTTTCCGCCCGCCGTGCCTTTCGAGCAAGGGGAGTCTTCGGGCCCGGTCTCGGAGGGACCGCCCAGGCTAGCCTCTTGTCCCGGACATCCGCGACGGACGAGGCCCTGAGTGTGGATCCCTGCCCCTTGCGGGAGGCCGGCGCTGTTTCCCCACCGGCCGGGCACCGCGGAGGGGGACCTCATAGATTGGCTCCACAAAAATCAAGCTGACATTCACTGTCACAATGGAACCATTTCCTTTCGTGACCGTCAGGAAACAAGTTCAAGGAACTGGAATTTCTGGATCCCCAGATCTGCAACAATTAGTAAAAGCTTCTAGGTTACTGAAAGGACTTAGAAAGAAGCAGCTCATTTATGTTGTCAAAATGAATCCGGTAGACACAAAGTTAAAGGCTAAAGGACCAAAATGGTTAAGTGAGTATGATGATTTATTCCCAGCAAAGCTAACTGAGATGCCTCCAATTCAGGAAGTAGATCATGAGATAGAATTGACCCTCGGAGCTCACCCACCAGTAGCCCAGCGCACGTACAAAATTCCAGTCCCTGAAGCCATTGAACTCAAGGAACAGTTTAGGTAGCTGTTAGAACAAGGGTTTGTAAGACCCAATGTTTCACCTTGGTGAGCACCAATTCTCTTTTAGAAAAAGGAGGATGGAACGTTAAGACTCTGTGTGGATTACAGAGGTCTCAATCAGCTGACAATTAAGAATAAGTATCCTATCCCCAGAATTGATGAGCTTCTGGACAGGCTAAATGGAGCCCAGATCTTCACAAACATAGATCTCAAATCAAGGTATTACTAGATCGGGATTAATGATCAAGATATCCCGACGAAGACAGCCATCAATACTTGCTTTGGGCCATTATGAATTTACTATCATGCCGTTTGGATTGAAAAATGCCCCAGCTACATTCAATCGCCTAATGCAGGACATTCTCAGAGAATACTTGGATGATTTTGTTCTTGTTTTCTTTGATGATATTTTGATTTACACAAAGAATGCAGCTGACCACCATGAAGCTCACGTCCGTAAAGTTCTTGAGATTCACCAACTCTTTGCAAAAAAGAGCAAATGCACTTTCTCTGTCGAGACCATGTTGAATACTTGGGTTTTTTGATATACAAAGACGGAATTTCTCCAGATTCCGTAAACGTCCAAGTAGTCATAGATTGGCCTGAACCAAAGATAGTGAAAGAAGTCAGAGGATTCTTGGGATTAATTGGCTGGTATATAGAATTTTTATACCTAAGTATGCTCTCATAGCTTCCCCCCTGACTAATCTTCTCAAGAAGAATACCTCGTTTCAATGGTCTGCTAGGTGTCATAGCGCTTTTGATAAGCTAAAGACCGCCTTGGTAACCAATCCCGTTCTGAATTTGCCAAATTTCTTTCTACCCTTTCAGGTAGTAACTGATGCCAGTGGTGGTTGCCCTGGGAGGTGCGCTCATGCAGTGGCCTATGAATCTTGAAAACTCAGAACTCATGAGAGAAGTTATGCTGTCCATGACCTAGAGCTACTTTCAGTAGTCTATGCCCTGAAGTTGTGGAGACATTACCTACTGGGTCAAAGATTCACTTTGATGAAAGATCATCAGAGCTTAAAGTGGATCTTCATTCAGAAGGATCTCATCATGCGCCAAAGAAGGTGGATGCAGACCCTGCAGGAATTTGATTTTGAAACCAAGTACCGCCTAGGCAAAGAAAATGTGGTAGCAGATGAACTCGGCAGAAAACCCTCCTTGCTTTGCAATCATAGTGGTGTCAAATCCATTGATTAATGAAGCAAGAGAGAAGATCATACAGGATTAATTCTTTGGCCCTATTGCTACCCTACTTATGCAGGAAAGCAAAACTCCTCAGGAGTTGAACCGAGTTCAAGGGTATAGCCTGGATGAAGGAATTATGTATTATAATAGCAGGCTATGCATTCCCAACGATGAGGGGACTAAGGATCAAATTCTGAATGAAGCCCATGATAGCCTTATAGCAGGACATCCAGGTTTCATCAAGACTTACATGTCTCTAAAGAAAAGCTTCTTTTGGCCTGGACTAAAAAAGGATGTACTTAATCATGTACGTCAATGCCTGATATGTCAGAAAGTCAAAGACGAGAGAGTAAAAATGCCTAGGAAGTTACATCCATTAGACATCCCCCAGATGAAGTGGGAATGTATCAGTATGGATTTTATTACTACTGGACTACCTTTAGTGCAATCAGGTTACAACTCCATCTTCGTGGTAGTTGAGAGACTAACCAAAGTTGCCCATTTGATTCCAGTAAAAGAAACCTACAATGCAGTAGATGTGGCCAGAGTGTTCCTCAAGGAAATCTTCAAATTGCATGGCCTACCCAGGAGAATAGTAAGTGATCGAGGTCCCAAATTCACGTCAAGATTTTGGACTGCATTCTTCAAACCAGTAGGAACTTTCTTGGATCTCAGCACAGCTTACCACCCCGAGATTGATGGTCAAACAGAAAGGGTGAACCAAGTAATCAAAGATATACTTTGGTCATGCTATGGCAGGGAACCCAAGAAGTGGCTAAGCTATCTGCACCTAGTCGAATTTGCCTACAATGCTTCTTATCACCAAAGTATCGGGATGAGCCCTTTCAAAGCTCTGTATGGACAAGGCTGCCTAACACCATTAACTTGAGATAGATGCTTGATGACATGGAGTAGCAGATGCAGTCAATCCGTAAGGATATAAAAGCTACCCAGGATAGACAGAAGCAGTAAGCAGATAAGAAGAGGTCAGACAGAAAATTCAAAGAAGCAAATATGGTGTTCATTTGAGTATGCCCCAAAAGAAGTTCTCTATCTCTTGAGAAGTACAAGAAGTCATCCCCCAGATACTGTGGGCCATTTCTGATTACAAAGAAAGTAGATGACTTAGCCTATGAACTCCTTTTGCCTCCTCATCTCAAAGTACATAATGTATTTCATGTCAGCCTACTTAAGAAGTATGTACCGAGCCCGAATCATGTGCTTAATGATGAACTCTTAACTTCTTCAACCCAAGGGCGGATGGAACTCCAACCTAAAGAAATCCTTGATGTTCGGGGAGAAGGTTTTTATAAATAGAATTTTGAGAGAATTATTAGTCAAATGGAAGTTCTATCCTTTTGAAGACGCCACGTGGGAGAAAGAAGCCGAACTGATGCGGGATTACCCCCAGTTTGCGAGATGAGGACATCTCACATTTTTCAAGTGGGAGAGAATGTAAGATTCCTCCCCAACCCCTCAAGATGTCCAGTTTCTTTCCCTGTAATCAATTGCCTTTTTAGAATAATAAGAGATCTTGTTTCTACCTGTTTTGGGCTAGAGAGAGGCAATTCAATTTTTAGATATCTTTGGATAGAAAAATATCCCTTCTTATTAAAATAAATTCCCCCGAAACAGAAGTTTAAAAAGAAATTCCTAAGGTGCATTAGAAATAAATTATAATGTGCACAAAAGACCTTACCCTAAGGGTCAAGATTTTCTGAAAATTTTGGATTAAGGTTCTTATGGACCAATAAGATTAATCCAAATGTAGGGAGGAGATAAATTGAAGAATAAAATAAAACCCCCCAAAAATGAGTAAATGCTCACATAAGATGAAGAGTGGACTAAGGACCAAAGAAAAGAGTAAAAAAACTGAATTTTGACACCTCAGAGTAGGGATCTCCCCTCATGAAGTAGGCGCCTTTTTTCTCATCATTACCCCCAATTTTTAAATCAATAAAATGAGATATTTTTATCTCTCCTCTCTCCTGTTCAAAACTAGATCCAAAAAGTAAGCTGAACTAACCCAAAAATGGTCAAAAATTGACCAAACTGATCTGGAAAAATCTAGAATTAGTTTGCTTGGTTAGAGGCTCACTTTTTCCTATAAATAGAAGCCTCCCCCTTTGTAAAAGCTTAATGGTGTTTATGCACTGTTACTCTATTCTTGTGCTGAGTCATCTACATTGAATTTCTTAATGATTCAATTGTTTTTGGCCTAATCCTCTACAAAGTGAATTGGTGGCCACTCTTGCTTCAAACAAGAGTAGACCCCTTAATCCCTCAAGCCAAAGGAGAGCTTGCAAGCTCCATGTAAGCTAATTTTCTTACTTATTTACAAATTTTAAATCTATGGTTTTCTTGATTTTTATGTTTTACAGTTGATTGAATTAAATTCAAATGCTATGCCTTTGAGGAAAAGGCCACCCCCTTCTCTTCTTTACATTCCAGCCTTTCTTAATCCTAGAAAGATTAACTAAGGGATTAATTAAACTCTTCTTATTGTTTACTCTCTTGAATTTAGAAAATTGTGTAGATTAGAGTTCTATGAATCTAATTTGGGATAATTTAAGTTAAATAAAGAATGATAAAAATGAGAAATGGTCGGCCATACAAAGGAGGTTATGGTAAAATTTTCCAGAATTTTGTGGAAAAGAAAGTTGTTTTTATGTTATTCCAAAAAAAGTAATTCCCACCATTTTTGCATCTAAAAGAAATATTCTAATTACTCCATATACATATTCACGTATGAATATGCATGGATATCACTAATATTAATTATTAAAATTGATTTCTATGCATAGAAAGATGCATAATGAAAATTTTTATTATAAAAGTGTTATTCTCATTAAATTTGATTTTTATGCATAGAAAGATGCATAAAGGAAATTTTTTATTATAAAAGTGTTATTCTCATTAAATTTGATTTTTATGCATAGAAAGATGCATAAAGGAATTTTTTTATTATAAAAGTGCTATTCTCATTAAATTTGATTTTTATGCATATAAAAATGCATAAAGAAAATTTTTTATTGTAAAAGTGTTATTCTTATTAAATTTGATTTTTATGCATAGAAAGATGCATAAAGGAAATGCAAGTAAAATTCCAATTTGAGATTGGTTCCAAAAACCCTTTTTCCATAATTCCCAGTTTCATAATGAGGATCCTTGATCTCTCAACAGGGTAATCTACCCATCATTCAGTCTAATTGTCCAACTAGATTCTCAGTGAGTTTGGTCAGAAAAACTAGTTTAGTTCCGGTAGTCTATTCTTTGTGATTAGAAATTGGAATTGCAAAGTTTTTACTTGATTCAGATTGAGAGATGGTTAAGTAGGTTTACTGTCCGTCCCTCTCGTAGTCTAACCAAATTCATTCGGTTTAGTTCTACAAGGATTCCCTTCAGATAAACATCTAGTTTTGGGTAAATATCCATTTAGTAATTTTACCAATTAAAATATCCAAAGATATTCCTTCTATCACATAATTTCCCAACCTTAATTCATTAGGTAGAATTATGGTGGAAATTCATCTTTTGACACTAAAATTTAATTCAAATCCATATTTTCTTAATTATCATAAAAATTCTTCTTTTAACTAAATATCATACCTTTTTTTTGAATAAACTTGAAATCCCTCTTTTTCTCATTTTAATGAGTGCAATCCAATTATCATGGGAATTCATCTTTTACAATAAATTAAATCTATTTAAAATTCTTATTAAAAATTACTTAAAAATATCCATTCATTCAATTAAGCTAGAAATTTCACTTTTTTCATTTAAATATTTGAATTCCAATATGGTCGGATTTCTTCTTTCATCATTTAAACTTATCTATGCAAAAAGATAAATTTAACTAAATTTTCTCTTAAAATTTAAATAAAAATCTCTATTAATTCCTTTACACTAGGAATTACACTTTCCTCATTTAAATATTTGAATTCCAATATGGTGGGAATTCCTCTTTCATCATTTAAATTTATCTATGCAAAAAGATAGATTTAACTAAAATCCTTCTTTAATTTTTAAATAAAATATACATTATTTTAGCATCCCAATTTTTCTCTTACTTCATTGGAATACATGGATTTCCATTGTCATGTGGGGATTACTCTTTTAACATAAAAATGGATTACTAGAAATTTCTCTTTTTTCTAATTAACTATTTATGCATAAACATAAAAATTATTTTTTCATGATTATAATGAGAATCATTCAATTAATCTAGGATGATTAATCCTAGAATATGGTAGGAAGTCCTCTTTTCATATTGTGAATGAAAATGATTTATGTGTTAAGTTTTTAAAAATTTTACCATAGCTCCACTGCTATTACTGATAAATCTCAATAATTTGAAAGCATAAGCTTAGTAATATCCCTATGATTAAAATAACCATTAATTGGATCAATATCCAATTATGGACTTGATTCTTAATTTTTCCATAAATTAAATAACATAAAAGCATTAAAAAGCCACTTATTTGGCCTCTAATTTGACAAGCATAGAAATTACTTTTAAATTAGAGAATTGCTTCATGAGAAGCTTCATTTGAATATAGAATAGGTCATAGGAATGACCATTCTCTGGGGGAGAGAGAGAAATGCTTTAAAAAAACATTATAATTTAAGCATAAATGGAAATTTATGTGTTTTATCACTACAATTCATTAAAGAACTTCAATTGTATTAAAAAGCCATTCAATTGAATGCTTCTCAAGCTTGAGAGGGGTTGAGAAGAGAGAAACATTTGGAGATTAAAGAAAAAAAGACCATAAACCCCATTTTACCTCCTAGATTGCTTGATTCTTTGATCAAAGTAGAGGCCCCCAACCAATCAATTGGTTTGGTATGTTGATGAAGTCTCGAAGGAAGATTGAAGAGAGAGAGAAGCTCCAATCTCTTCAATTTGTAGAGGATTTTAAGAGGATAATAGAAAATAAGCTTATCTTAGAGTAGTACTGACATAGTTTAGTTCACAGATGAGAATACAAAAGAATGAGGTCTATTTATAGGTGAGGGAGGCCACTAACTGAGTCCAATCCCTCACCTATAAATGAGGGTCTATTTATAGGTAAGGGAGGCCACCAACTGAGTTCTAGAATTTTCAAGCTTCAGTTTGGCTGAATTTGAACAAGTTTTGGACCAGTTTGGCTCCCTCTTTGATTTGATCCAAGAGAGAGGAGAGATAAAAATATCCTATCCTTTTTTATTTGATTTGGTTTGATCCAAGAGAGAGGAGAGATAAAAATATCCTATTATTTTTGAGTTTAAAACTCATCCACACATGTGAAATAGGCATGTCCTTGAAGGGCCCCCTTCTCCTTACCAATGTGTCAAAAATGAATGATTACTCCAAAATATCTCATTTTTTTATTAATACTTCATAATTTTTAACTAATAAATCTAGTACTTAGTCAACTCTTCATCTTATGTGGGCATTTACTCATTTTTGGGTATTTTATTTTATTCTTTGGATTTATCTTATCCCAACACTTGGATTAATCTTATTGGTCCATAGGAACCTTAATCCAAAATTTTCAAAAAATCTTGACACTTAGGCTAAGGTCTTCTAAATCATTTTTAATTAATTCCAATTGCACGTTCAAAAATCTATTTTGATTTTCTGTTTCAAGAAAACATTTTTTTGATACTTGTAGAATTTATTTATCTAAAAATATCCTAATATTGATTTACCACTTGTCAGGCTAAAATCTGAGAGGGTTTTTTGGTTAGTGTACATATGGTGCGTGTGGCGTGTGAATAAAATTTGCCCTGAATGCCCTGGCAAGTGTACAGGCCGAGTGGTTTTGTTGTGAGCTGGTTTATGCACGTGTTTCTTCCGGAGAAAATGCTGGTGATCTGGGAGTTTTATTGCAACATATGGTGTGCAGATGGTTACTAAATGCAGGGCACCGACGACTGGAATGGTTGTGTTTGGAGATGATAATGATGCTGACGAAGACGGGGGGCAGCTCTCGCTCTTATTTTGGAAAATTATGGCCGCGGCGTGATGATCCGAAGTGCAAGGAAAAGGAAAGTTTTTTAGCATTAGTGTGGCCATTACTTTGTGGCTTTGAGGCTTTTTGAAAAACAATAAAAATATAATGTAATATGGCCAATTAAAAAAAAAGCCACGTGAAGGCATGGGTGGTCGCCAGCTTAGAGCTCTAGAAGCTGGTGAAGGTGTCGAAGGCGTGAATGAAGGAGGTGGCCGTTTTCAAAAAAAAGAAGGGTCCAGTAGCGGGTAGCACGGGGGAGGCGCTGCAGAAAAGGGTCGGCCGCCTTGTACATGAGGAACACAACTGGCGCTGTGGAAGAAAAAGGCATGCGAATAGCCAGTTGTGGACGCCGACGAGGGAAATTCTGCAGGCGTGAGGAGGGAGAGCCAAAGCAAGTGGTCGCCTTTGTAAAGGGGCTGCAACGGAGGGGGGGTCCAAAAGATGACGCTTGCTGGAGTTGTGCAGACAGAGGCCGCCTAGTTGTGTGAAGAGCTGGGGTCCTCGGGTGTGTGTGCAGCGAGGAGCGCAGAGAGGCTGGTGGACAACGTGTGTGGAGCCTCCCCTTGTTTAGTGCAAACAGCGCAGAGAGTAGGTAAGCTGCGGCAGCTCCTAAAGAAGGCCAGGTCGTCAGCCGCTTTGAAGGAGAGCTGGGGGCCTCGTAGGTGTTGAAGTGTGAAGCGCTGGAGATTACTGGGACCGGAAGTAGAGGCCTGGATGGGCACTTGTGGAAACAGACACTGGAGTGAAAAGGAAGTCGCCAGAGCTAGGGCTGCCAGATAGAAAAAACGACCTTGCAGAGGCACAGTAGAGACGACGGCTGGCTGAGTTGAAGGTGAGCTGCAGACAGAGATTAAGAGTGTTCCCGCCTTGCAGTAGAAGTACTGAGGCAGCTCTGGTGATTCTGAAGAAGGCTGGATGCAGGTAAAGAAGAGGCTGCAGGTCTCTTGGGTGATCGTGATAGTATGGGTTGATGATTGAAGCAGCATGAGGGCTGCTGTGAGGAAGGGTACGTGAGATGTGGCTTAGGCTAGATATCTGGTGATGCTGTGTTGAGCTGTTGGGTTCGTGGTGCTAAGGATTGTGCAGAGGCTCTGGTGGTTGGTGAAGCTGCTGGTCACGACATACAGAGAGTGGGAGCTGCTGAGTGAAGGTTAGCTGGTGTGGGCGCCTTCTGGAGAGAGTAGCTGGTCTTGTGTGGGCGATGATTGCAGGCAGTGCGTGGATGCTGACCAGAGAGGGAGCCTTGGGTTCTTGGGTGAGATGGGGTGCTGATGTGTGGGCTGGAGACAGTGGGGCTCGCCTACGACAATTGGCAGGTAGCAGCTGGAGACAGAGAGTAGCCGAGCTACAGAGAAAGTGAAGAAGGGTTGCTGGTGTGGGCGCCCTGTGGAGATTGCAGAGATCGGGAGACAGAGGCTTGGTCGTCAGACGCAAGGGTGTATTCCCTTGGCAGTAAATCCTGGCCAGAGTCCTGGTCTTTGGTGTATTTGCTGTGTTTATACAGTGTGTATGGTGCTGTGTGTTTTGCTGAATGATCATCTGTCCTTCGTGGTTCTGAGCTGTCTTATGGTGTGGGTGGGTGGCGAATGTTGAGAGAGTGTTCCAGCCGGTGGCTGGTGGTGCCCCGTTCGTGGTAGTTTTTCCAAGTTTGGGAGGTGGAAGAGCTATAGAGGGAGGTTCTTTCTTCTTTTTTTCACCTCACATCCTTCTGGTGCCCCCACTGAGGATCTGCTCAGACATTGTGTCACTGAGGAGTGGCTCTTTCTGGTATTGTTTGACTGAGGATTGCTCAGGGATTTCTCTTACGAGGGTGTATGCCCCAGAGTGAGAGATTGAAGGAAGGTGTTTTTGGGTTTTTGCTTGGGATTGGAAGTGAAGTTTGGGGATCAAGATGATGTCTTACCCAGAGTTTTATGGTGGTCCGAATGAGGATGTGGCAGACTTCTTGGAAAGGATGGAGGTTGCATGTATAAGCAACCATATTAATGAGTCGGTACAGGTGTTGCGGCTGTTGAGCATCTGTTTGAAGGGAGATGCAAGGACTTGGTACAAGACTTATGAGGAGTCATTAAGGGATGCTGTTCCACGCATTGAGATGACTGAGGATGGACTGAAGACAGCACTTAGCAACAGGTTCAAGAAGGTAGAAGACCCCGACAAGGTTTGGCATGAGGTGCAAGCTCTGACACAAGGTGAGTTTGAATCAATAGATGATTATATGAAGAAATTTTCTTTGCTATGGGAGACTCTATGCAGGGCTTTAGGGGAAGACCAGGTGCCGCCTGATATGATGAAGAAGAACAAGTTTGTAGCTGGACTTAAGAGGAGTATTCGCTGGAAAGTGGAATTGAAGAAGCCCAGGTCTTTTGAGGATGCGGTGGAGATTGCTAAGTCAAAAGATTGGAAACTGGAGTGGATGAATCAGCTGGGGATGATTCCAGTTGTAGCACAGCCGGAGATTCGTAGAGTGGAGGCTACACCTATGAATGCTGTGATTGAGAGGATGAAGCCCACTGAAGCCCAAGCTATGCAGATGGTGCCTCAAGCTAGTCAGGGAGTACCTATGGTTTCTGCAAGTTCTGATGAGGGATTGCGACAGGATATGAAGCAGATGGTTGATCTTATGAAGAATTTGAGCTTGAATTTAATGGGAAGTACAGGTGGTGGACGTGGTAGAGGCCGTGGCAATAATTATGAGGGGGGAGATGGACAAGCAGGATATGGACGTGGTCGCGGTAGGGGCCGTCATTTCATTCCTACATGCTGGAACTGTGGTGAGCTTGGTCATCTGAGTACAGATTGTGATAAACCTCAGTGTATGGGTGGTGATATGTACCCACTACCTTCACAGCTACTTGACAGGTCAAATGATTATGGTATTGATATCCAGTGGAATTACAGCTGAAGAGAAAGGAAAAACTAAGGTGATAGATGTGGTCACCCTTGAGAAAACGAAAGTGGCAGAAGCTGATGTGATGCCTTTGGGGAAACGGATGCCCCAGGAAAGGGAAAGCAAGGATGCTGCAGGGCCTAGCAAGAAGAAAGGAAAAGTGAAGGAAGGAGAGGATGTGAAGGTCAAGCAGAAGAGGAGGTCTCGTAGGAAGTTTCAGGTAACTGATTTTCCACTAGGGGGTGGGCAGGATAGCTACAGTTTACAGGAGGACATGGCTGGAAGGAAGGCTAACATCACTTTTGGGCAATTGATAGAGTTAGCGCCCAATTTGAAGCGTCAGTGGAAAAGACTTGTGAACAAGAGAGAGAAGGAGCCGGCCAAAGGGATAGTGACTGTTCTATCTGTTCAGGAGTTACTTGATATATGTCCTGTGGTGAATGTGTGGTATAAAGGGAAGAATCTGGGAGAGGCATACATAGATGGTGGAGCACAGATTTGTGTGATCACATTGGCAGCTATGGAGAGACTTGGTCTTGATTTTACTGAAGCATCTGGATTTCGTATTCGGCTGGCTAATCATCAGAAAGTCAAATGCTTAGGTATGGTTAAGGAATTAGAATTGGAAGCTTTTGATGTGAAGGTGCTTGTAGATTGTCATGTTATGCCTGCAGGAATGGGTGCATTCCCCATTATTTTGGGAAGACCATGGCTGAGAGCAGTGAAGGCTGTTCAGGATTGGAGGAAAGGGGTCATTAATCTGTATGACAGGAGAGGTGATAAGAAGCAGTTTAATATGGATAACCAGAAGCCTGTCAATGATGAAGAGGAGAGTGAAGTTGATTCGAGTGATGACACAACCAGTACCACTACTAGTGAGATATCTGAGGATACTTCATCGAGTGAGGAGGATGCAGAGATGGATGCTGTGGTTATTGATGAAGAAGTGCTTGGTGATGAAGTTGCTGAACAAGAAGAAGCCATACATGAGGAATGCGAGGAGGTTCAAGTGGATCATGAACAAAGGTATGCTTGTGATGTGAAAGAGATTACTTTTAAGTCTTTGGATGATGAACCTGTGTGGGATGAGTGGGAAATAGACAGTCTACAGGATGAGGAGCCGGAGTTGGAGCTGGATGACCAGATGTGCATGAATGTTAAAAAAGCCATGACCAGAATTGAGGCTATGAAGGAAGAGAAACAGCAGAAGACTTTGAATGATGCTGCTGTTATAGATGAGACTATGGATGCTGTAATGGATGAATCTCTTGGTGGCCTTGATGAAGATGAGCATACAGGAACTGAGGTGGATGCTTTGACAATAGTGTCGGTTGAAGGGGAGTTTGTTTTGCCTGTGGTAGCTGGTTTTGATGGTGAAGATTCTTATGCTAATGGACAGGGAAGTGTTATGGCACAACAGGTTTTTTTTGACGAAGCTTTCATCAATTTTTACTCTCAGCAGGAGTTGCTGCACTGGTTCTCCGATATTGGTGCTGATCGTATCAGGGATTTTGGGATTGACATGAGACGGGATGGTGTGTATGTCAGGAGCTTTGTCTCGAGAGGTTCTGGTGATATGTTGTGGGATGCGGGATGGCAAGACATGCCTTGGGAGGATGACAGAGTTTCTTGGATCACCTGGAATAGAGATGTGTTAGTTACACTGTATGATGCTCAGAGAATTGATGGAGGGAAACATGGTCATATGCTTTCTGCTGATCATAAATGATTCAGCAGGCTAGGGGTTGGGCAAAGTATGTCAGGCTAAAATCTGAGAGGGTTTTTTGGTCAGTGTACATATGGTGCATGTGGCGTGTGAATAAAATTTGCCCTGAATGCCCTGGCAAGTGTACAGGCCGAGTGGTTTTGTTGTGAGCTGGTTTATGCACGTGTTTCATCTGGAGAAAATGCTGGTGATCTGGGAGTTTTATTGCAACATATGGTGTGCAGATGGTTACTAAATGCAGGGCACCGACGACTGGAATGGTTGTGTTTGGAGATGATAATGATGCTGACGAAGACGGGGGGCAGCTCTCGCTCTTATTTTGGAAAATTATGGCCGCGGCGTGATGATCCGAAGTGCAAGGAAAAGGAAAGTTTTTTAGCATTAGTGTGGCCATTACTTTGTGGCTTTGAGGCTTTTTGAAAAACAATAAATATATAATGTAATATAGCCAATTAAAAAAAGCCACGTGAAGGCATGGGTGGTCGCCAGCTTAGAGCTCTAGAAGTTGGTGAAGGTGTCGAAGGCGTGAATGAAGGAGGTGGCCGTTTTCGAAAAAAAGAAGGGTCCAGTAGCGGGTAGCACGGGGGAGGCGCTGCAGAAAAGGGTCGGCCGCCTTGTACATGAGGAACACAACTGGCGCTGCGGAAGAAAAAGGCATGCGAATAGCCAGTTGTGGACGCCGACGAGGGAAATTCTGCAGGCGTGAGGAGGGAGAGCCAAAGCAAGTGGTCGCCTTTGTAAAGGGGCTGCAACGGAGGGGGGGTCCAAAAGATGACGCTTGCTGGAGTTGTGCAAACAGAGGGTAGCCACCTAGTTGTGTGAAGAGCTGGGGTCCTCGGGTGTGTGTGCAGCGAGGAGCGCAGAGAGGCTGGTGGACAACGTGTGTGGAGCCTCCCCTTGTTTAGTGCAAACAGCGCAGAGAGTAGGTAAGCTGCGGCGGCAGCTCCTAAAGAAGGCCAGGTCGTCAGCCGCTTTGATGAAGGAGAGCTGGGGGCCTCGTAGGTGTTGAAGTGTGAAGTGCTGGAGATTACTGGGACCGGAAGTAGAGGCCTGGATGGGCACTTGTGGAAACAGACACTGGAGTGAAAAGGAAGTCGCCAGAGCTAGGGCCGCCAGATAGAAAAAACGACCTTGCAGAGGCACAGTAGAGACGACGGTTGGCTGAGTTGAAGGTGAGCTGCAGACAGAGATTAAGAGTGTTCCCGCCTTGCAGTAGAAGTACTGAGGCGGCTCTGGTGATTCTGAAGAAGGCTGGATGCAGGTAAAGAAGAGGCTGCAGGTCTCTTGGGTGATCGTGATAGTATGGGTTGATGATTGAAGCAGCATGAGGGTTGCTGTGAGGAAGGGTACGTGAGATGTGGCTTAGGCTAGATATCTGGTGATGCTGTGTTGAGCTGTTGGGTTCGTGTTGCTAAGGATTGTGCAGAGGCTCTGGTGGTTGGTGAAGCTGCTGGTCACGATATACAGAGAGTGGGAGCTGCTGAGTGAAGGTTAGCTGGTGTGGGCGCCTTCTGGAGAGAGTAGCTGGTCTTGTGTGGGCGATGATTGCAGGCAGTGCGTGGATGCTGACCAGAGAGGGAGCCTTGGGTTCTTGGGTGAGATGGGGTGCTGATGTGTGGGCTGGAGACCGTGGGGCTCGCCTACGACAATTGGCAGGTAGCAGCTGGAGACAGAGAGTAGCCGAGCTACAGAGAAAGTGAAGAAGGGTTGCTGGTGTGGGCGCCCTGTGGAGATTGCAGAGATCGGGAGCCAGAGGCTTGGTCGTCAGACGCAAGGGTGTATTCCCTTGGCAGTAAATCCTGGCCAGAGTCCTGGTCTTTGGTGTATTTGCTGTGTTTATACAGTGTGTATGGTGCTGTGTGTTTTGCTGAATGATCATCTGTCCTTCGTGGGAAGTTTCAGGTAACTAATTTTCCACTAGGGGGTGGGCAGGATAGCTACAGTTTACAGGAGGACATGGCTGGAAGGAAGGCTAACATTACTTTTGGGCAATTGATAGAGTTAGCGCCCAATTTGAAGCGTCAGTGGAAAAGACTTGTGAACCCGAGAGAGAAGGAGCCGGCCAAAGGGATAGTGACTGTTCTATCTGTTCAGGAGTTACCTGATATATGTCCTGTGGTGAATGTGTGGTATAAAGGGAAGAATCTGGGAGAGGCAACAGGTTTTTTTTGACGAAGCTTTCATCAATTTTTACTCTCAGCAGGAGTTGCTGCACTGGTTCTCCGATATTGGTGCTGATCGTATCAGGGATTTTGGGATTGAGATGAGACGGGATGGTGTGTATGTCAGGAGCTTTGTCTCAAGAGGTTCTGGTGATATGTTGTGGGATGCGGGATGGCAAGACATGCCTTGGGAGGATGACAGAGTTTCTTGGATCACCTGGAATAGAGATGTGTTAGTTACACTGTATGATGCTCAGAGAATTGATGGAGGGAAACGTGGTCATATGCTTTCTGCTGATCATAAATGATTCAGCAGGCTAGGGGTTGGGCAAAGTATGTCAGGATAAAATCTGAGAGGGTTTTTTGGTTAGTGTACATATGGTGCGTGTGGCGTGTGAATAAAATTTGCCCTGAATGCCCTGGCAAGTGTACAGGCCGAGTGGTTTTGTTGTGAGCTGGTTTATGCACGTGTTTCATCTGGAGAAAATGCTGGTGATCTGGGAGTTTTATTGCAACATATGGTGTGCAGATGGTTACTAAATGCAAGGCACCGACGACTGGAATGGTTGTGTTTGGAGATGATAATGATGCTGACGAAGACGGGGGGCAGCTCTCGCTCTTATTTTGGAAAATTATGGCCGTGGCGTGATGATCCGAAGTGCAAGGAAAAGGAAAGTTTTTTAGCATTAGTGTGGCCATTACTTTGTGGCTTTGAGGCTTTTTGAAAAACAATAAAAATATAATGTAATATAGCCAGTTAAAAAAAGCCACGTGAAGGCATGGGTGGTCGCCAGCTTAGAGCTCTAGAAGCTGGTGAAGGTGTCGAAGGCGTGAATGAAGGAGATGGCCGTTTTCAAAAAAAAGAAGGGTCCAGTAGCGGGTAGCACGGGGGAGGCGCTGCAGAAAAGGGTCGGCCGCCTTGTACATGAGGAACACAACTGGCGCTGCGGAAGAAAAAGGCATGCGAATAGCCAGTTGTGGACGCCGACGAGGGAAATTCTGCAGGCGTGAGGAGGGAGAGCCAAAGCAAGTGGTCGCCTTTGTAAAGGGGCTGCAACGGAGGGGGGTCCAAAAGATGACGCTTGTTGGAGTTGTGCAGACAGAGGGTAGCCGCCTAGTTGTGTGAAGAGCTGGGGTCCTCGGGTGTGTGTGCAGCGAGGAGCGCAGAGAGGTTGGTGGACAACGTGTGTGGAGCCTCCCCTTGTTTAGTGCAAACAGCGCAGAGAGTAGGTAAGCTGCGGCAGCTCCTAAAGAAGGCCAGGTCGTCAGCCGCTTTGATGAAGGAGAGCTGGGGGCCTCGTAGGTGTTGAAGTGTGAAGTGCTGGAGATTACTGGGACCGGAAGTAGAGGCCTGGATGGGCACTTGTGGAAACAGACACTGGAGTGAAAAGGAAGTCGCCAGAGCTAGGGCCGCCAGATAGAAAAAACGACCTTACAGAGGCACAGTAGAGGCGACGGTTGGCTGAGTTGAAGGTGAGCTGCAGACAGAGATTAAGAGTGTTCCCGCCTTGCAATAGAAGTACTGAGGCGGCTCTGGTGATTCTGAAGAAGGCTGGATGCAGGTAAAGAAGAGGCTGCAGGTCTCTTGGGTGATCGTGATAGTATGGGTTGATGATTGAAGCAGCATTGAAGCAGCATGAGGGCTGCTGTGAGGAAGGGTACGTGAGATGTGGCTTAGGCTAGATATCTGGTGATGCTGTGTTGAGCTGTTGGGTTCGTGGTGCTAAGGATTGTGCAGAGGCTCTGGTGGTTGGTGAAGCTGCTGGTCACGACATACAGAGAGTGGGAGCTGCTGAGTGAAGGTTAGCTGGTGTGGGCGCCTTCTGGAGAGAGTAGCTGGTCTTGTGTGGGCGATGATTGCAGGCAGTGCGTGGATGCTGACCAGAGAGGGAGCCTTGGGTTCTTGGGTGTGTTGGATGCAGAAGTGGTGCTGATGTGTGGGCTGGAGACAGTGGGGCTCGCCTACGACAATTGGCAGGTAGCAGCTGGAGACAGAGAGTAGCCGAGCTACAGAGAAAGTGAAGAAGGGTTGCTGGTGTGGGCGCCCTCTGGAGATTGCAGAGATCGGGAGACAGAGGCTTGGTCGTCAGACACAAGGGTGTATTCCCTTAGCAGTAAATCCTGGCCAGAGTCCTGGTCTTTGGTGTATTTGCTGTGTTTATACAGTGTGTATGGTGCTGTGTGTTTTGCTGAATGATCATCTGTCCTTCGTGGTTCTGAGCTGTCTTATGGTGTGGGTGGGTGGCGAATGTTGAGAGTGTTCCAGCCGGTGGTGGCTGGTGGTGCCCCGTTCGTGGTAGTTTTTCCAAGTTTGGGAGGTGGAAGAGCTATAGAGGCAGGTTCTTTCTTCTTTTTTTCACCTCACACCACTCTCTAGAAATTTTTATCTCACTAGGCCAAACAAGGAAAAATAATATTTTCTTGTATTCAGAAACATAGAATGATTACAAGGGATTGAAGTAGAGGCTTATTTGTTATTCAAGCTGAGGAGGAATCTTACATCCTCTCCCACTTGAAAAACGCAAGATGTCCTCATCTCGCAAAGTGGGGATAATCCTTTGCCAACTCTTCTTCTTTCTCCCAGGTGGCGTCTTGTAGAGGGAAGAACTTCCACTTTACTAAGAATTCTCTGACGACTCTGCACCTGAGAATCTTCTCCCAAACATCAAGGATTTCCTCCAGGTTGGGAGAAGATTCTCAGGTGCAGAGTCGTCAAAGAATCCTTGAGAAAGTGGGCGATCTAGCCTACAAACTTCTTCTTCCTCCCCATCTCAAGGTACATGATGTATTCCATGTCAGTTTGCCTAAGAAGTATGTACGTAGTCTGAGTCACATGCTTGATGATGAACAATTGATCTCTTCGACTCAAGGCTGTGCTGAGATCCAAGAAAGTTCTTACTGCTTCAAAGAACGCAGTCCAAAATTTCGATGTGAATTTGGGATCTCTGTCACACTTACTATCCTCCTGGGTAAACCATGCAATCTGAAGATCTCCTTAAGGAAAACTCTGGCAACATCCACTGTAGAGTATGTTTCTTTCATCACTAGAATCAGATGGCCAACTAAGTCTGTCAACTACCACGAAAATGGAGTTGTGACCTGATTGCACTGAAGGTAATCCAGTGAAAAAGTCCATATTGATGCATTCCCACTTCATCTGTGGAATGTGTAGAGGCTGCACTTTCCTTGGCATCTTGACTCTCTCTGCCTTGACTCTTTGACACATCAAGCATTTCCGCACATGATCAAGTACATCCTTCTTGAGTCCTAGCCAGAAGAAGCTTTTCTTCACAGACATATAGGTTTTTATAAACCCTGGATGTCCAGCTATCAGGCTATCATGGGCTTCTCTCAGAATTCTTCCCTTTATTCCCTCATCATTGGGGATACATAGCCGATTATTATAATACATGCATCCTTCATCCAGTTTGTATCCAAGAACTTGACTCATTTCCTAAGGAGTCTTGCTTTCTTGCATCAGAGGGGTAGCAACAGGGGGCAAAGAATTTGTCCTGCAAGATTTTCTCCTTTGCTTCATTGATCAATGGATTTGACACCACTGTTATTGCAAGCAAAGAGGCTTTTTTGCTAAGCGCATCTGCAACCACATTTTCTTTCCCCGACTGATACTTTATTTCAAAATCAAATTCCTGTAGGGTTTTCATCCATCTCCTTTAATGCATGTTGAGATCCCTTTGGGTGAAGATCCACTTCTGAAAGATCCCTGCCCCCTCCACGCAACAAATTCGGGGGTGCTAGCAGCAAAAAGTAGCACTTTCTTGCGCGGGCTAGGATCCTTCACTCGGGGCCTCGCCCACGGATATCCGGTCAAGAGACTAATCCCTTGTTTCTTCAAAAACCGAACTCGAAAAAACTTCCCCCTACCGAAAAGCACGGGCGATTCCACCAGGATATTTGTACTCTACTGTAGACAGGGTCATTACTGACCAAACTGATCCGACCAAACCTGTGAGAGTCACTTGGTCAGATCAAGGAAGAAACTTGCACTTGGATCATAGAAACCAACGCTTTTTTCCCCATCGAGAGGAGGCATAGCCATTGATTCTTTTTCCACGGAGCAATTACTATCCGAGATTTACTTCATCTATCATACTATAACAAAATTGAGTCTCATTTTGATCCATCAGCCCAGCCTAACCCCCATCCAGTCCCATGGGTTAGCCAATCGCCCAACCACTGTATAGTGATGGGATCCAATTAGGAATTTGGTTTAGGTTTTGTCCCGTGTACCAGGGAAAAGAGTTCCCAGGCCCCCTAGCCGAATATTCATGCAAATTTAACGCCAGTCACACCACTTACATGCCCAATATGAAATTGCCTTTTTCACATATTCAGCTATCTTTAAAACAATCATTTAATGAAATCATAGTGTCACTGATCATAATCCTCCAAAATATCCGGTTGAATCGTAATTTCCAATCATTCCTTCATCATCGGTGTAGCTATGGCATCATTGGCAACCAGAACGCTCACCATTTGTCCCTCAGGGGCCTTTTCGATAGTTCCTAGCTCATAACACCCGACAATATATTCACTTATAAAAATCAAGATGGAATCTCCATTGAAGATCAGCAAGATCAACCAACAGATCCATATAAAAAAGCCATGGACACATCCGTTTTGAGGACCAACAAGGTCAATCAACCGGATCCATGTCCGGTTTTAGAAAACAACTCTTACTCCTTGTTCCAATATCTTCCGCTATGCACATGTGGTATCTTTGGCAACCCAGAGCCCGAGCACCATATGGTTGAAAAGATGCAGGGGGGAAGAGAGCTTGAGCTCTTGCAAGCACACACACACACTCACAAAACCCTAATAGAGAACACACAAGGTGAGAGGCTGAAAATCTTCTTCTTCTCTACTCAACACTCAACACACCATATACAAGAATAAGAGTACACACAATATGAAAGGTACTCAACCAATACATACACGGGTTCTCTATAGTGTGAACCCGACTAAATGAGCTGGCGCTATAACTATGCCAGTCTCTAGATTGGCTGTCACACAGCCTGTCATCCCACTGGCCGCATATCACCCAAGATCTCACCAACCATGCCAGTGGTGTAAGTGCGGGGCCTATCCCCCAGGCGGGTCATCAGTGTCCACCGCCTCACTAGAGCTCGATATCTCAACACTCCCCCTCGAGCTCAACTCTATCTCATGTACACCAAGCGAAGCCCTGAATCTGCGGAGCTTCTCTGTACCCAATGCTTTGGTGAAGATGTCAGCTACCTGATCCTCTGTGCTGACATAAACAAGGTCAAGGTCTCCTGCCAAGACCCTCTCTCTGATGAAGTGGTAGTGGACCTCTATGTGCTTCGTACGAGCATGAAAGACTGGGTTCCTGGCCAACTGTATACTGCTAATGTTGTCACAGAAAATGACAACTTGTCTATCCACTGATAGACCCAAATCTCCAAGTAGCTTTCTCAACCAAGCTACCTCACAGGCTGCCATAGCAGCTCCTCTGTACTCGGCCTCTGTACTCGATAGAGCAACCGTAGGCTGCTTCTTACTGCTCCAAGTCACAGCAGCACTCCCCAAAGAAAACATGAATCCACTGGTAGATCTTCTGTCTGAGATACTACCAGCCCAATCAGCATCTGTGTACCCATGTACACATATCTCTGTCCCAGTCTCATAGAATAGTCCACACTGTAAAGTAGACTTCACATACCTCAGTATGCGTCTCACAGCATCCAAATGCGGTTTCCGTGGAACCTGCATAAACTGACTCACCAACCCAACAGCATAGCTCAAATCTGGTCTGGTGATCGTCATGTAGATCAAACTTCCTACTATGCTCCTGTACATAGTAGGATCCTCCAAGATCTCTCCTGAATCTGCACTCAACTTGCCATTCTGATCCAATGGCACAGAAATAGGCTTACAGCCTGTCATACCATACTTGGACAACATGTCCAAGCCATACTGTCTCTGCAGTAATCCAATACCATGTGGTGACCTAATCACCTCAATGCCCAAGAAATATCTGAGCTCCCCCAGATCCTTCATCTCGAACTTCTGTTTAAGCAAGATCTTTACATCAAAGATCTCTGCATCATGGTCCCCCGTAATGATCAAGTCATCTACATAGATGACAACAAGCACAACTCCTCTATCACCATGTCTCACATACAATGAGAAATCTGCATTGGCTACATGAAAGCCAATAGTGACAAGATATTCCGAAATCTTGTCAGACCATGCTCTTGGTGCTTGCTTTAAGCCATACAAGGCTTTCTTCAACCTGCAAACATGCTCGGGGTGACCCACATCTTCATAACCAGGTGGCTGCAACATATACACCTCTTCTTGCAAATCCCCATGCAAGAATGCATTCTTTACATCCATCTGATGTAAAGACCATTGCTTTGACGCAGCCACTGCTATCACAACTCTCACCGTTGCCATCTTGGCAACTGGGCTGAAAGTTTCCTCATAATCAATCCCATATGTCTGCGCATATCCTTTGGCTACCAATCTAGCCTTGTACCTGTTTATGCTTCCATCACTGTTATGTTTAACTTTGTACACCCACTTGCATCCAATGGCTTTCTTGCCTTCTGGCAATTGCACTAAATCCCAAGTCTCATTTCCATATAGTGCATCCATCTCCTCATCCATAGCTTTCTCCCAACACACATTTCCAACAGCCTCATCAATGCATGTGGGCTCAACAACCTGCACAACCTTTGCCATATATGCATAGTGATGTGCCACATAACCATCATAGGTAAATCTCTGCACAGGATTCTTCACTCTCCCTGATCTTCGTAGCTTTTCATTCATGGCTTCCATAGCCTTCTTTACACCAGGTGTTCTCATAGCTGGGATCCCAAGCTCCTCATCAAGGCTCATATCTGAGCCACTAGACTCTCCATCAACATGAGAATGCCCTGCAGAAATGTCAGGCATACCAAGGGGCTCAACCACTTTCTCTTTTCCTTTACGTGATGTACTAATCACATTTGCAGGGCTAGTATTATGACGCAGCCTGCCACTCCATGGTCTATCAATAGACCCACTAGATGAGGACTCTCCTGGTCCACTCAAAGACTGTGATTGCTGACCTGCATTCTGTGCAACCACACTTCCACTCACATCAGCCCCAACAGCTTCTTTTTCAGCAGCATACCAGCTGCTCATCTCATCAAAAACAACATCCCTGCTTACCCTCAACTCACGTGTAGTAGGGTTATAACACCTGTATCCCTTTTGCTCAAGGGAATATCCAATAAACACACATTTTTCAGCTTTCGGGTCCAGCTTAGTTCTCAGCTCATCTGGCACATGCACATATGCAATGCATCCAAAAACTTTCAGATGAGACAAATCTGGTTTTTTGCCAGTAAACCTCTCCTCTGGAGTTACATCATGTATGGCTGCAGTTGGAGTCCTGTTCATGATATATACTGCTGTAGAAACAGCCTCAGCCCAATAGCAATGCGGCATATTCTTCTCTTCCATCAATGCTCGCGCAATCTCAGCAATGTGCCTGTTTTTCCGCTCAGCAACTCCATTTTGCTGCGGAGTGTATCTGCATGTATACTGTCTCCGAATACCATTCTTCTTCAAATATTCAGAGAACTCATTGGAGAAGTACTCTCCCCCTCCATCTGACCTTAGGCACTTGACATATTTTCCTGCTTGCTTTTCAACCAAAACTCTGAAATTCTGAAAGTGAGTGAACACCTCACTCTTCTCCTTCATGAAATATACCCACACTTTCCTTGTGTGGTCATCAATGAAAGTGACATAGTACCTGCAGCCTCCCATAGACACGGTCTTCGTAGGACCCCATACATCTGAATGCACAAGATCTAGTGCATTTCTGCTCACATATCTGTTACGTGGAAACACATGCTTTGTTTGCTTCCCAAACTGGCATGCTTCACAGATTTTCTGCATACCTTCCACTTTAAATTTTGGCAGCCCTGTCACAATTCCTTTTGTCTGCATAGACTTCAATCTCTGCACATTTACATGTCCAATTCTTTTATGCCATATGTCTGTGTCTGCAACAACTCCTGAACCATTTGCAAACATTGCAGCACTCATCTCAGGCATGTCTACATCCAACGTAAACATTCTGCCCACTCTGTTGCCTTTTGCAACCAACCTGCACTTGTCTTTGAAATCTTCAACATAACACCCATCAGGGTTAAACCGAACCTGCAACCCCTGCTCAATCATCTGCTGGCCAACTGAAACCAGATTCTTTGTTATGTTCGGTACATGAAGTACATCTGCAAGGTACTTCACTTTGCCATCCTGCATAGATAATGGCACATCTCCAACGTGGGCAATTGGATGAGCAGTGTCATCCCCTGTTTCCACAAAACCTGGTCTTTCCGGGTTCTTCATCTCCTTGAACCACTCCCCATGACTCGTCATGTGGTTCGAAGCGCCTGAATCCACATACCATACATTATCTTTTTGTGCTGCATCAACATTTTCAGACATGGCATTCACAACATGCTGCATAACAAACAACCTTTCATTGTCCTCATTATTTCTGCTTGAGGATGCATAGTTGTTTTGCTGCACTTTCCCATTTTGCATGTCAGCTTGCTTCTTATAACATTCTGACTGCACATGTCCTGGCTTACCACAATAGTAGCATTCACGTGCATCATTATATTGCCTTTGCCAATTTCCACGGCCTCTTTGGCTCCCCCTGCCTCTGAATTTGCCTCTTCCACCTGTGTGTTGTTGTTGTTGTTGATTCTGGGACTGTTGTTGTTGCTGCTGCTGCTGGCCATAATTCTGATTACCTGTTCGGCCACCTCCTTGACCGCGTCCACGGCCTCCTCTACCTCGTCCTCTTCCTGAACTCGTGTAGAAGGCCTGTTGCTCTGAACTGTTTTTGCTTTGTGAAGACTGTTGGTCTTCACCCAAGCTCTTCTCTTCGATAATCAGCATAGACACCAAATCTGTAAAGTTGGGAATGTTTTCCCAAGTCTGAATAGACGTCTTAAACGCCTTGTATTGTGGCCCGAGACCACGTAAACAGACTTCCACCTTGTCATCATCATCTACTGACACACCAATAGATGCAAGGGATTCCACAATACCCTTTATCTTCAGCGCATAATCATTCACAGACATGCTCTTTTTCTCCACAGTATGAAGTTCATTCTTCAACTGTATCTTACGTGCCTTGGTATTTGTTTCATAAAGCTTTACCAAGGTGTCCCACGCCTCCTTGGGGGACTTGGCATCCTGAATGTGCCCAATCATGGTGTCCTGTATGCTAATGGATAGCCAATACATAACCTTCCTGGCTCCTTGGTTCCAGTCTTTAAACTCTTTCACATCTGCAGCAGTAGGATTTATGTCCGGTATCTCCGGTGCCTCTTCATGCTCACCTTCTATGTAGTCCCAATAGCCTTTTCCCATCAGGAAATTCGTCAACCTGAACCTCCAAGCATGGAAGTTATTCTTATCCAGCTTCTCAGCCACAATCTGTGTTATGCCATCATTAGACATCTTGCCAAACACACAACTTTACCAGAAACTGTACTCTGGTTTTTCTACACAAATGCTGTATTTTCTGCACAGCGGTACTGCAGTATTCTCAAATGTCACAACCAGTGACTTCAATGCACATACATACACCCAATGGCAACTGTAGACCTCTTTGCAGCACCCACAGTGTCTGCACAGTCAATCTGTCTTCCTGCAGTTCTTAAAACAGAGTTCTGCAGAGAATCGATGACTTACCCGCAGTGCTCGAAATCGCCTGCTTTCTGAAAAACGGAGGTCCAGACGCGCCCGAAACGTGTTTTCGGCCCGAAAATTTTAGTCCGAAGGACTGTATAGTTGCCCTGTAGCTTCACTCCCGCGAAGAAAGCTCCTCAATCGGAGATCGTTTGCCGGTGCCTCCCGTAGAGCTCCCGACAAGGGTGTAGTCACCAACACAATAGGGAAGAGTAGTTGAAGCTCTTACCCTCGTACCGCTTCCTGTGGTTCTCTTGCTTGCAGCTCAGCCCTTAGCACGAACCAGGCTCTGATACCATGAAAAGATGCAGGGGGGAAGAGAGCTTGAGCTCTTGCAAGTACACACACACACTCACAAAACCCTAATAGAGAACACACAAGGTGAGAGGCTGAAAATCTTCTTCTTCTCTACTCAACACTCAACACACCATATACAAGAATAAGAGTACACACAATATGAAAGGTACTCAACCAATACATACACGGGTTCTCTATAGTGTGAACCCGACTAAATGAGCTGGCGCTATAACTATGCCAGTCTCTAGATTGGCTGTCACACAGCCTGTCATCCCACTGGCCGCATATCACCCAAGATCTCACCAACCATGCCAGTGGTGTAAGTGCGGGGCCTATCCCCCAGGCGGGTCATCAGTGTCCACCGCCTCACTAGAGCTCGATATCTCAACAATGGTCAGCACCCTCTCTAAGATCCTTCGCAGGTGACCTAGCGCTTCACTCATAGGCCGCTTCCTTGGTCCCTCATCCACTGTACCGGAAGCTCACCATTTAAATCGAACTGAGGCTAGTCAAGACCTCGGCCGACCTTGCTACGCGAGACATCCTCCATTGACTCTCCATGAGCTATTGCAACTTTATCAGTTAGGTCACCACGACCTCATTCACAAGACGGTCAAAAATGCTTTCCCAGCATTTTTGACATAAAACAGTCATTTTAAAACAAGTCATAAATACAGTTCCTATAATGAACTCTCGTCTTTCACATTGTTCCACATCCATCCACATTACTTAATCCATATCCAATTCATATGTATACCCATTCTCATCCAATCACATCATTTTTCATCTCATCACATCTTTCCTCATTTATTCTCATCCACTCGCATCAACCCATATTCACATCCCATCACATCTCATTCATTTCACATCTATCTCAATTTACATCACATCTCATCCATTCACATCCCATATCATACATTTACATCCCCGATTCGCATGACATCACATCTCATTCATTCACATCGCGATTTACATCACATCACATTCATTCACTCACATCGATATCACATCCTTTCACATTCACATCACATTCATCCCGATTCACATCACATCTCATTCATTCACTCACATCGATATCACATCCTTTCACACACACATCCACATCCATTCTTCCACATACACATCCGTATCCATTCTTCCACATACACAACCACATCCATTCTTCCACATACACATCCGTATCCATTCTTCTACATACACATCCACATCCATTCTTCCACATACACATCCACATTCATTCTTCCGCATACACATCCACATACATTCTTTCGCATATACATCTACATCCATTCTTCCACATACACATCCACATGCATTCTTCCAAATACACATCCATATTCATTATTCCGCATACACATCCACATTCATTCTTCCACATACATTCTTCCGCATACACATCCACATCCATTCTTCCACATACACATTCACATACATTACTTAATCCATATCCAATTCATATGTATACCCATTCTCATCCAATCACATCATTTTTCATCTCATCACATCTTTCCTCATTTATTCTCATCACATCTCATCCACTCGCATCAACCCATATTCACATCCTATCACACCTCATTCATTTCACATCTGTCTCAATTTACATCACATCTCATCTCATTCATTTCACATCTCATCTCATTCATTCTTATCCCAATTCACATCACATCACATCTCATATCATACATTTACATCCGATTCGCATCACATCACATCTCATTCATTCACATCCCGATTCAGATCACATCACATCTCATTCATTCACTCACATCGATATCACATCCTTTCACATACACATCCACATCCATTCTTCCACATACACATCCGCATCCATTCTTCCACATACACATCCGCATCCATTCTTCCACATACACATCCACATTCATTCTTCCACATACACATCCACATCCATTCTTCCACATACACATCCACATTCATTCTTCCACATATGCATCCACATTCATTCTTCCACATGTACATACACATCCACATTCATTCTTCCACATACATATCCACATTAATTCTTCCACATACACATCCACATACATTCTTTTGCATACACATCCACATCCATTCTTCCACATACACATCCACAATCATTCTTCCACATACACATCCACATACATTCTTATACATTTTAGCACATCCACATACATTCTTATACATTTTAGCACATCCACATACATTCTCATCCTATCGCATCTCGTTTACATCTTAGCACATCCTATCACATCCCATACACATCTTATCGCATCCTATTTTCACCTTATCTCATCCATTCACATGCTATTCCATTTAATAGCTTTTTCTAGGTTGATCCCGATAATGGGACTTTTTGTAAATTTCTGCCAATTGCTTGGCCTAATTTAAGGTTCTTTTTCTCGACGACTATTTCATATTCATTCTCAATTTCTCAAATGAATTATATTCAATATTCCTCTTTTGAATAAAAGAGTTCATGGGATTTACATAAATCAATTCTACCCATATTTCCACTTTTGATAATTAATCTCATAAATTGAATTATACGAAAAATTCCTCTTCTTCTCATTTAATTTCTTGGATCTCAAATACCATGGGAATTCCTCTAAAGTTTTGCATTAAATTAATTGCATTCCAATGTCATGGGTATTCCTCTTTTATCATCAAATATTTCTTATAAAGTAATTTCATCTAAAATAAAATACCCATTAATTCAATATGCTAGGAATTTCTCTTTCCCATCTAAATGATGGAACTCCAATTGTCATAGGAATTCCTCTTTTAACATTTAAATATTTCTCATAGATAAAATTAATTTATCTAAATTTTATCTTTGAATTTAATTAAAATACTCATTAACTCCAATATGCTAGGAATTTCTCTTTTCCCATCTAAATGATGGAATTCCAAATGTCATAGGAATTCCTCTTTTATCATTTAAATTTATATATGCAAAAAGATAAATTTAACTAAAATATTTTTTTTAATTTTTAAGTAAAATATACATTATTTTAGCATCTCAATTTTTCTCTTACTTCATTGGAATACATGGATTTCCATTTTCATGGGGATTACTCTTTTAACATAAAAATGGATTACTAGAAATTTCTCTTTTTTCTAATTAACTATTTATGCATAAACATAAAAATCAAATTTTTCATGATTATAATGAGAATCATTCAATTAATCTAGGATGATTAATCCTAGAATATGGTAGGAAGTCCTCTTTTCATATTATGAATGAAGATGATTTATGTGGTAATTTTTCAAAAATTTTACCATAGCTCCGCTGTTATTAACTGATAATTCTCAATAATTTGAAAGCATAAGTTTAGTAATATCCCTATGATTAGAATAACCATTAATTGGATCAATATCCAATTATGGACTTGATTCTTAATTTTTTCATAAATTAAATAGCATAAAAGAATTAAAAAGCCACTTATTTGGCCTCTAATTTGAGAAGCATAGAAATTACTTTTAGATTAGAGAATTGCTTCATGAGAAGCTTCATTTGAATATAGAATAGGTCATAGGAATGACCATTCTTTGGGGGAGAGAGAGACATGCTTAAAAAAACATTTAATTTAAGCATAAATGGAATTTTATGTGTTATATCACCACAATTCATTAAAGAACTTCAATTGTATTAAAAAGCCATTCAATTGAATGTTTCTCAAGATTGAGAGGGGTTGAGAAGAGAGAAACATTTGGAGATTAAAGAAAAAAGACCATAAACCACAATTTACCTCCTAGATTGCTTGATTCTTTGATCGAAGTAGAGGCCCCCAACCAACGAATTGGTTTGGTATGTTGATGAAGTCTCCAAGGAAGATTGAAGAGAGAGAGAAGCTCCAATCTTTTCAATTTATAGAGGATTTTTAGAGGATAATAGAAAATATCATTATTTCAGTATAATACTGGCATGGTATATTTCTCATATTTTTTTACAAAGAGCTAAGGATCTATTTATAGGTGAAGGAGGCCTCTAACCAAGTCCAACTAGTTTCTAGAATTTTCCAAGTTCAGTTTGGCTGAATTTGGACAAGATTTGGACCTAGTTTGGCTGCCTTTTGATTTGGTTTGATCTAGGCAAGAGGAGAGAAAAAAATATCACAATATTTTTGAGTTTAAAACTCCACCACACATGTGAAATAGGCACCTCCTTGAAGAGTCCCCTTCTCCTTACCAAGGTATCAAAATTGAATCATTATACGCAAAATATCTCATTTTTTTAGTAATACTCATAGTTTTTTACTAATAAACCTTGTCCTTAGTCAACTCTTCATCTTATGTGAGCATTTACTCATTTTTGGGGGTTTTTCTTTTATAAATTGGATTTATCTCCTCCCCACACTTGGATTGATCCTATTGGCCCATAGGAACCTTAATTGGAGCATAATTCAAAAATTCTGGACCCTTAGGCTAAGGTCCTTTTTACCTATTTTCAATTAATTCCAATTGCATATTGGAAAGTTCTTTTTGAATTTCTGTTTCAGGGGAAACCATTTTAGACACTAGGAGGATTTTTATATCCAAAAATATCTCAATTTTAGATTACCTCTCTCTAGATATTTTCTCTCTCTAGGTCAAAACATGGTAAAACAAAATCTTTCTTTTATTTCAAAGAGGGGAATAATTACAAGATCAGAAGGGGAGGTTCTTACACTTGTACACCTCAAAAGCTAGAGAGAGGAATCTTACATCCTATCCCACTTAAAAAAACACGATGTCCTCATCTCATAGGTCAAGTGTGATCTCTTTCATCTTCTTCTTCTTCTTCAATCACTTCCAGCTTTACTACCTTGGAAGTGGACAGTCGATTTGGAAACATCACTCTTTGACTTCCCCTATTCTGAGGCGGAGGTCTTACATTACTTTGGATTAAAACTGCAGGTTGGTTAGAGGAGCTACTTCTGGGATTTCTCTGATTTTGGTGGAAAGAATCCTGATTACTCTGGAAGGAAGGAGCTGGAGTCTGGAATCTTGATCCCTGATTTTCCCGCCCTGAAAACCTTGTTTCAAAAGGAGTTGGGCAATCCATACTGCGATGTCCAAATCCTTGACAGTTATAGCATTTCACTTCCTTGTTCAAGGGTGGAACTTCTGAAGTTGAATTCCAAGGAATTGAGTTCCGGAAAAAGGACATTTCTTCCATTCTGGAACTTCCCATATCCTGGGCTTGACCCTTATATCTCTTAGACGATGAAAGGTTGGAATCACCTTTTGGAGCTAAAAACCTTTTGAAAGGGGATGGTGGTGGCTTCGGCAGGACCTTGACATCAAAGGCATTGGCGAAATCCTTCGCCACCATCCGCATTGCTTTGGCCATGGAAACTAGCTTGGCATTCTTCACTAAGATATTCAAAGGTTTGTTCAGTCCCTGAATGAGCTTGGCCATCAGGTGTTCTTCATCCAGTGGTGGCGAGTATTTGAGGAGAGCAAACGCTTGATGATATACTTCAATAGTTCTGCTCCCCTGGGTTAACTCTAAGAATTCGTTCATCTTTGTTTCCAAAAAGCTGGGAGGACATAATCTCTTCCTTAGGTAAATTTTGAGATTATTCCATGTCTGAGTGTTTTGATTTTCACACAGTTTGTCTCGCAGTGGTTTCTCCATGCTACTCTGGCTGTTTCTACTATCTTCACCCTTGCAGCCATTTTTCTCTTCTCATTTACCCGATGACATCGAAGTACTCTTCCATTGCTTTGATCCACTTCTCCATAGTCTCGCCCCCAAGTTTTTCCCTTCACCCTTGAAAGGTCCAGGCTGTGATCTATGAAGAGTTTTACGAACATCCAAGTCGAGCTCTTCCTCATCGAGTTGGGGGTTATCATTCCTACCACGACGACCTCGACCCATGATCCCATCGATACGAAAATTCTTGTTAAGTCCTTTTATTTATAATTCAAATCCGACTTTAGACCCAATTGATTCTGGGGTTCTTTAGATTGGTCAGCTTTCCACAGAATCATGGGATAAAGATCCCTTATATAGAACTCACTATCAAATAACAATTCATTCAGAACACATCATTCATATTCTTAACACAATAATGGTCCATCAAACCAAAAATTCCATCTGAACATTCCTCCATGGAAGTTTCAGTTATGCAGGTTTTTAATTTGTCATCCCTTAAAACTAGATCCACTAGGTCAAGTGTTAACAGTAGCAATCTGTCACAAATCTCGTAGTGATTTGCTGAAGTCATTATCGTCATTCTAGTTACAAACATCATCATAGGGACTCGTCCCATTCATTCTCATTGTGGCTTTGCTCAGCTTATTACATTTCAACCAAAATTCAGGAATCATCATTTTTCAATCAGAATCCAAATCAACTCATCAGTTCTCAACCAGAATTTTAAAATCATATCAACCACATTCAAATTCATCATCTGGATAGCATTTATGCTTATAATTTCAAGTCTTAGATTTACTCGTATATACTGCCAGTAAAGAGCTACAGTTATACTCTCGGTATATACGGGTAGTCACAGTCCTTGGAATTATAAGGTAAATACCATCATGTCTAGGCCTCAAGCAAGTCAGGGATTCCATACAATTGTGGAACTTCCATCTGAAGACCCAATTACCAATTTATGAATTTCAATCTGAATATCAATTTGTATGAATTTCATCACACAATTCCAACCTTTTACTGATACTTCATAAATTTTTGACATTTTTGGCTTCTTAGTTGATTCACTTTAGTCGATTCGCTCTGATAACCAGCTGAAAGATCCCTACCCCCTCCGCGGAACGAATTTGGGGATGCTAGTAGCGAAAGTAGCACTTCTTGCGCGGGCCAGGATCCTTCACTCGGGGCCTCGCCCACGGATATCCGGTCAAGAGACTAATCCCTTGGTTCTTCAAAAACCGAACATGAAAAAACTTCCCCCTACCGAAAAGCACAGGCGATTCTACCAGGATATTTGTACTCTAACGTAGACAGGGTCATTACTGACCAAACTGATCCGACCAAACCTGTGAGTCACTTGGTGTCAGATCAAGGAAGAAACTTGCACTTGGATCATAGAAACCAACGCTTTTTTCCCCATCGAGAGGAGGCACAGCCATTGATTCTTTTTCCATAGAGCAATTACTAATCGGGATTTACTTCATCTATCATACTATAACAAAATTGAGTCTCAATTTGATCCATCAGCCCAGCCTAACCCCCATCCAGTCCCATGGGTTAGCCAATGGCTCAACCACTGTATAGTGATGGGATCCAATTAGGAATTTGGTTTAGGTTTTGTCCCGTGTACCATGGAAAAGAGTTCCCAGGCCCCCTAGCCGGATATTCATGCAAATTTAACGCCAGTCACACCACTTACATGCCCAATATGAAATTGCCTTTTTCACATATTTAGCTATCTTTAAAACAATCATTTAATGAAATCATAGTGTCACTGATCATAATCCTCCAAAATATCCGGTTGAATCGTAATTTCCAATCATTCCTTCATCGGTGTAGCTATGGTATCATTGGCAAACCAGAACGCTCACCATCTGTCCCTCAGCAGGGGCCTTTTCGATAGTTCCTAGCTCATAGTACCCGACAATATATTCACTTATAAAAATAAAGATGGAATTTTCGTTGAAGATCAGCAAGATCAACCAACAGATCCATATAAAAAAGCCATGGACTCATCCGTTTTGAGGACCAACAAGGTAAATCAACCAGACTAACCAAGTTCATTCGGTTTAGTTCTATAAGGATTCCCTTCAGATAAACATCTAGTTTTTCGGTAAATATCCATTTAGCGATTTTATCAATTAAAATATCCAAAGATATTCTTTATGCCACATAATTTCTCGACCTTAATTCATTAGGTAGAATTATGGTGGAAATTCATTTTTGACACTAAGATTTAATTCAAATCCCTCTTTTCTTCTTAAATATCATAAAAATTCTTCTTTTAACTAAATACCAATACCTATTTTTTTGAATAAACTTAAAATCCCTCTTTTTCTCATTTAATGAGTGCAATCCAATTATCATGGGAATTCCTCTTTTACCATAAATTAAATCTATCTAAAATTCTTCTTAAAAATTATATAAAAATATCCATTAATTCCATTAAGCTAGAAATTTCACTTTTCTCATTCTGATGATTGAATTCCAATTATGGTGGAAATTCATGTTTTATCATTTAAATTTATCTATGCAAAAAGGTAAATTTAACTAAATTTTCTCTTAAAATTTAAATAAAAATCTCCATTAATTCCTTTACACTAGGAATTACACTTTTCTCATTTAAATATTTGAATTCCAATATGGTGGTAATTCCTCTTTCATCATTTAAATTTATCTATGCAAAAAGATAAATTTAACTAAATTTTCTCTTAAAATTTAAATAAAAATCTCCATTAATTCTTTTACACTAGGAATTACACTTTCCTCATTTAAATATTTGAATTCCAATACGGTGGAAATTCCTCTTTCATTATTTAAACTTATCTATGCAAAAAGATAAATTTAATTAAAATTTCTCTTAAAATTTAAATAAAAATCTCCATTAATTCCTTTACACTAGGAATTACACTTTTCTCATTGAAATATTTGAATTTCAATATGGTGGGAATTCCTCTTTTATCATTTAAACTTATCTATGCAAAAAGATAAATTTAACTAAAATCCTTCTTTAATTTTTAAATAAAATATACATTATTTTAGCATCACAATTTCTCTATTACTTCATTGGAATACATGGATTTCCATTGTCATAGGGATTACTCTTTTAACTTAAAAATGAATTACTAGAAATTTCTCTTTTTCCTAATTAACTATGTATGCATAAACATAAAAATCAAAATTTTCATGATTATAATCTAGGATGATTAATCATAGAATATGGTAGGAAGTCCTCTTTTCATATTATGAATGAAAATCATTTATGTGTTAATTTTTTAAAAATTTTACCATAGCTCCACTGTTATTACTCATAATTCTCAATAATTTTGAAAACATAAAGTTTAGTAATATCATATGATAGAATAACCATTAATTGGATCAATATCCAATTATGGACTTGTTTCCTAATTTTTCCATGAATTAAATAGCATAAAAGAATTAAAAAGCCACTTATTTGGCCTCAATTTGACAAGCATAGAAATTACTTTAGATTAGAGAATTGCTTCATGAGAAGCTTCATTTGAATATAGAATAGGTCATAGGAATGACCATTCTTTAGGGGAGAGAGAAATGCTTTAAAAAAACATTATAATTTAAGCATAAATGAAAATTTATGTGTTTTATTACTACAATTCATTAAAGAACTTCAATTGTATTAAAAAGCCATTCAATTGAATGCTTCTCAAGCTTGAAAGGGGTTGAGAAGAGAGAAACATTTGGAGATTAAAAAAAAAGAAGACCATAAACCACACTTTACCTCCTAGATTGCTTGATTCTTTAATCAAAGTAGAGGCCCCCAACCAATCAATTGGTTTGGTATGTTGATGAAGACTCCAAGGAAGATTTAAGAGAGAGAGAAGATCCAATCTCTTCAATTTATAGAGGATTTTTAGAGGATAATAGAAAATAAGCTTCTTTTAGAGTAATACCGACATAGTTTAGTTCACAGATGAGAATACAAAAGAATGAGGGTCTATTTATAGGTGAGGGAGGCCACTAACTGAGTCCAACTGAGTTCTAGAATTTTCCAGTTCAGTTTGGTTGAATTTGGACAAGATTTGGACCAGTTTGGCTCCCTTTTTTATTTGGTTTGATCCAGGAAAGAGGAGAGATAAAAATACCCATAATTGAATGCCTCTCTTAACTTTTGCTTTCGAATATAGATATGCACACATTCCTCTTAAAAACTTTAACTTATAAAACAATCCATTGACAAACAGTTATTGGTTGCAGATGTCATAACTCAAAAATTCCATCCAGTCCCTTGTTTCTCAAAAAACAGTATCACTCTAGACTCTCCGTTTTGAGACCAACTGGTCAGCAACCAACGAGATCCAGTAATAGATTATAATAACCATTTCGTCCATCATACAATCTTCTATGACATACGCATGGGTGTCCTAGTAGGAACCGCCTGGTCAAAACCCTCCAAGATCCTCTCCTTAGGTGTCCTGGCACTTCACTCTTCTCAACCTCCATAGCTATTCTGCACCAGCCATCAGTAGAGGATGTGGGGAGGACTGTAGAAGGCATTTTAGCCTCTGATTTCTTCTGGAGATATCATCCCTAGCCCAAGGCGCATCAGTCCAGCTACTCACAGAGCCGCGACATTCACGTTGTACAGCCCGGCATTGCGCTATTAGCAGGCAGGCACATTTTTTCATCAAGTCTGGATGTCGTACACACATATGCCGTCTGTGCTGCAGTGTAAGCTACATTAGCTTAGGGCTTTTGAAGCCCTAAGACTCACGACTTTACAGCCAGAATCTTAGCTGCAATGGATGCGTAAAATGCTCGTGGGAGGCAAAAGACCAGGGCTGCAGCTTTTTTTTCTCCATGGAAGCTTGCTCAAGCTTATGATAATAGTGTTTATAAACACTAATAGTGTTGATTAACACTAATAATGCTACTAATCTAGCAAAGGGGAGCTACTTAAGAGTTTTTCTTAACACTAAGTGTGTTCTTGTGAACACTAATGTGAATCTAATCACCAACACAAGTATCATTAGATGCTAAAAATGTGCTCTTAAGCACTAATAGTGTTGCTAAACACTAATGATGATCTTAATCACCAAAGAAAGTGTTCCTTGACACTAATGAAGCTCTCTCCATTAGTATTTGTGGTTGGGCACAAACCCTAAGTGCTAAACCATAAGCTTCACCATCTTAATCTCCTTTTTTATGCAACATCCTTGGCTTGATTAAGGGTTGTTGCACTCTCATAAGCCTTTCTCTTTCTACTTAAGCCAAAACATAAAAAATTTCTGGTTTTTTTCTTCATAAATCAGCCCATTACTCTCTAGTAATTCAATACCCAATGTCAAAGGACAACACCCAAATTAAGAAGTTCTCAGGAGAGGGCTTCCACACTTGGCAAGTCCTTGTCAAGTACAAGATGATGTCCAAAGGTTTTTGGCCATTCATCTTCGGCACTAAGGTTATTGATCGAACTAAGGCTGATGATATTGAAGATGATGAGAGGACACAAGCCATCATCATGCTTCATCTTGATGAGGCTCTCATTCACCATGTGGACCAGCTTCCGACTGCAAAGGAGAAATGGGATGAGCTTGATAAGCTCTATGGAGGAGCTCGCGGTAAGAATTCCAAGATCTCACTTAAAATTGATTTTTTCAGCTTGGAACTCAAAGAGGGAGACGGCATTGGAGCCTTCATCTCTCACTTGAAGGGCCTTATGTCTCAACTTGCATCAGTGAATGCGAGAATGGATGAAGATGATGCAGTGGCTGTTTTACTAAAAGCAGTCAAGAAGGTGTACCCCACCTTAGTCACCACCCTGAAGAACATACCTAATCCCACCCTTGAAGGAGTCATTCAATCTTGTCATGAGTGATGAAGAAAAGAGGCCAAAGGAAGGAGCAAAATCTTCAAATGCAACAACTTCATCGAATATCCAACAAGCTTTGTCACATCAAGTGATCAAAGTAAGATGTGTCCATTGCAAAAAGGTGGGTCATTTGGCAAATAATTGTTGGATCAAATATCCCAACAAAATGAAATGTAACAAGTGTAAACAAATGGGACATATCACTTCTAAATGTCCTAACAAAGAGTCAAAGGCTAACTTTGTATCAGCCTCTAACTCCACTGAGAAATTGTTTTAAATCTCAATGTAACCACACCTATATTCCTAACCTTGTACACCTAATGTTATAAAGGCAACCTATGTCGAATACCACCTATTCCAATTTTCTTTCATAGTTGGTATTGAGGGGGGTATTAAGAGACTAAGGTTATGTAAAAGGGGAGGAGAAGGGTGTGTGTGTGAATGGACTTATGGTCCATTAGCTCACCTATTTAAAGGTGGAGCTAGAAGGCATTGTATGGAGCAAGAAGCCTAGTTGTATTTTGAGCAACTTAATAAGCAAGATATTATCTTGTATTTTGCGACTCTCTCTCCTCCACATATCTTGTTCAACCATGTTTTTCTCAACAATCTAGAGGCAGGGGGAGCCAAAGAGGCCGAGGTGGTTGGTAAAGAAATCAAAATGCAAATAGCATAGAGTGCTATTATTGTGGCAAACCAGGACACATGGCAAAGGATTGCTACAAAAAATAGAATGACATTAAAAGTGGGAAGTTGCAGCAAGGCAACTATGCATCATCTAGCAAACATGGAGGTGATGACAGAAGTGAGCAGTTATTTGTGATGCAGCACATGCTTAGTTCCATAACAGGGAATGTGTCAGGATCTCAAGATATATGGTATGTGGATTCTCGCACCTCTAACCACATGACCAATCATGCTTGACTGTTTTAGAGATATGTACAAAATGGAAAAACCAGGTTATGTAGAAACATGTGATGATACTGCGCATCCCATTGCGCATGTTGGTAAAGTGGCATTGTCTATGCAGAGGATGGAAAAATAAAGTACTTGGTTGATGTACTTCATGTTTTGAATATTACAAAGAACCTAGTTTCTGTTGGACAGATGGTTGAGCAGGGTTTGCAAGTGAGGTTTAATCCTCAAGGATGTTTTGTGGAAGACTTAAAAACTAAGTGTCGCTAAGTTGTGCAAAGGGTAATAGAAACGGTAGGATGTTTACTTTAGATGTGAACATGTTTGAGATAAAGGCCGTCATGTTTGAGATAAAGGCAGCCATGTTTACTTTGGATGTGAACATGTTTGAGATAAAGGCAACCATGTTTACTTTGGATGTGAACATGTTTGAGATAAAGGCAACCATGTTTGCGCATGAAACACGTGCCATTATAGATATTGACATATGGCACAAGCGCATTGGTCATGTGAATGTACAACGATTGAAGTCTATGCAGGCTCAAAATATTGTTGCAAGTTTGCCAGAGTTTAAGGTTGACGGTATGCATAAGGTATGTGAAGCATGCCAACTTGGTAAGCACCCCAAACATGCTTTCCCACATGAAAAGCATGTCAGTGCAAGGCCATTGGATGTCATACATTGAGATGTATGGGGGACCGACCAAGACTGCAACAATTGCAGGCTACAGGTACTATATGTTACATTCATTGATGACCATACTAGGAAAGTGTGGGTTTATTTCATGAAGGAGAAAAGTGAGGTGTTTCCTCACTTTCAGAGATTTAAAGCCTTGGTCGAGAAGGAAAAAGGCATGCAAATAGAATGCCTAAGATCAGATGGGGGAGAATATTTCTCCAATGAGTTCAACGATTTCCTAAGAAATCAGGGAATCAAGAGGCAGTTTACGTGTAGGTACACTCTGCAAACAGAATGGTGTTGCAGAAAGGAAGACAGGCACATTGCAGAAGTGGCATGTGCCTTAATGGATGAAAAGAATATGTCATATTACTTTTGGGCAGCAGCAGTAGCAACTGCTGTATACATTATGAACAGGACACCCACTGCAGCTATTCATGGTATAACTCTTGAACAGAAGTTTATAGGCATAAGACCAGATGTGTCTCACTTGAAAGTGTTTGGGTGTATTGCATATGTACATGTTCCTGATGAAGGGAGAACAAAGTTGGATCCAAAGGTAGAGAAATGCATCTTCATTGGTTATGCTATGGAGGAAAAAGGTTATAGATGCTATAACCCTACCACTCGTGAGATGCGGGTAAGTAGAGATGTTGTCTTCGATGAGATGAGTAGCTGGTATGCACCAGTAGTGAAGGAAACAGAAGATGCAGATGTAAGAAGTGCTGATGTTGCACCAAGTGTAGAGCAACAATCACAGGTGCTGAGTGGACTTGGGGAGTCCTCGAGTAGTGGATCCAATGTTAGCACATGGTCAGGAAGGTTGAGAAATGATACAGGTACACATGTATCATGGAAAGGGAAGGGAAAGGTAGATCAACCTTTGCCTGATCTGTCAGGAGGTCACTCATATGTGGATGGTGACTCTAGTGGCTCTGAGCAGAGCCTTGATGAGGAGCTTGGCATTCCGTCATGGTTACTCTTGGTGTAAGGATAATGGCTATTTTGAGGACACCTGGTAGTGATCTAGGTGTATGCAGGTCTACAAGGGTTAGATACTCTATTGACAGGTTGAGATATGATGGATATACAACCCATCATTATTCTTACATGGTAAAATAAATACAGGAGGTTGAGCCCACTTGCTTTGAGCAGGCAATTGGAAACAAGAAATGGGAAGATGCAGTGGATGAGTAAATGGTAGCATTGGATACAAATGCAACATGGGAGTTAGTACCTTTGCCTAAGGAACAGAAGGCAAAGTGGGTGTATAAAGTCAAGAATAATGTTGATGGTTCAGTGAGCAGGTATAAGGTAAGATTGGTTGCCAAGGGCTATGTGCAGACTTATGGCATAGACTATGAGGAGACATTCAGCCCGGTTGCAAGAATGGAAACCGTGAGAGTTGTCATTGCTATGGTTGCAGCGAAGGGTTGGTCTTTACATCAAATGGATATAAAGAATGCTTTCTTGCATGGTGATTTGCAAGAAGAAGTGTACATGATATAGCCACCAGGTTATGAGAGTGATGCATATCCACATTTTGTGTGCAGGTTATGCAAAGCCTTGTATGGCTTAAAGCAAGCACCCAGAGCATGGTCAAACAAGATCGGGGAGTATCTTGTTACCATTGGATTTCAGATATCCAATGCAGATTTTTCACTATATGTGAAAAAGGCAGATAGAGGGATCATGCTATTAGTCATCTATGTGGATGACTTGATTATTACTGGTATAGTGATGCAGAAATACATGATGTCAGGATACTTTTGAAGAAGAAGTTTGAGATAAAGGATTTAGGTGAGCTGCGATATTTCTTGGGCATAGAGGTGGTGAGATCACCTCGTGGCATTTTGCTAGCAGAGGCAGTATGGCTTGGACATGTCCAAGTATGGTATGACAGGCTGTAAGCCTATTTCAGTGCCCTGGAGAAGAACACAAAGCTTTCCACAGATACAGGTGAGCTTTTGGAGGACCCCACTACATATACAGGCATGTAGTTGGGTAGTCTAATCTACATGACCATTACAAGGCCAGACTTGAGCTATGCTGTTGGACTTGTGAGTCAGTTTATGGAGACCCCTAGGAAGCCAAACTTGGATGCGGCTAGATGGATCCTCAGGTACATAAAGTCCACACTTGATTATGGAATTTTCTATGAGGCTGGTACAGAGATACAGTTGCATGGGTACACAGATGCTAATTGGGCTGGTAGTATTGCAGAAAGGAGATCTACCAGTGGTTATATGTTCTCATTTGGGAATTCTATTGTGAGTTAGAGCAGTAAGAAGTAGCCAATAGTTGCCTTGTCGAGTACAGAGGTAGAGTACAGGGGTGCTGCTATGGCAGCTTGTGAGGTAGCTTGGTTTCAGAAGCTACTTTTGGGGACATGGGAGAGCCTGTGGATAGGGCAGTTTGTCATATATTGTGACAACATGAGCAGCATATAGTTGGCGAGTAACCCAGTATATCATGCTAGAACGAAGCACATTGAGGTGCATTATCACTTTGTGAGAGAGAAGGTTCTAGCAGAAGATGTAGATCTGGTATATGTCAACAAAGAGGATCAGGTGGGTGACATCTTCACAAAGTCATTGGGCACAGAGAAGCTCCATGTGAGATCCCATTGCCCCCTCTGCACACCGGATTCCTAGATGGTAGCAGCGGAAGTAGCTTCCTCTTGCGCGCGGGGCAGGGTTTCTCACTCGGGGCCTCGCCCTCGAATGTCCGGGCACGAGACTAAGCTAGTGGTCATTCCGAAAACCAAAACCGGGAAAATTTCCCCTACCCAGAAAATGGGGATGATTCCACCATTTTTATTTTCTTAACGAATTTCTCTAACGAGGTCAAAATACTGAACTAACCTTTATTTGATTAAATCAGATGAAGGGAAACTAAATCAGATAGAAGGGAAACTAAATCAGATACAAGGGAAACTATTACAAACTTAACTTGAAGGAATCAACGCTTTTTTCCTAATTGAATCAGGCACAGTCGTTGATCTATTAATCAGAGAAGTCTTCAGGCTTTTAATTAACTACTCGAGTTCTAAGCGTATTCCTATTGATCAATTTTATTATTAAAACTCTATTGATTCTAGCCTAACCCCATCCGGCCCATGGGTTAGCCACCGCCCAACCACTGGAATTGGTAGAACTAGACAAGTACTCACCCACCCATAATTGAATGCCTTTCTTAACTTTTGCTTTAAAATACAGATACACACACACTCCTCTTTAAACTTTAACTTTTAAAACAGTCCATTGACAAACAATTATTGGTTACAGATGTCATACCTCAAAATTTCCATTCAATCCTTGTTTCTCACAAAACAGTATCACTCTGGACTCTCCGTTGAGACCAGCAGGTCAGCAAACGAGATCCAGTAATAGATTACAATAATTTTCTCGTCATCATACATATATATATCTTCCACGACATATGCATGGGTGTCCTAAAGCACCGCGAGCCCGTGCATCGCCTGGTCAAAACCCTCCAGGATCCTCCTTAGCTATCCTGGCACTTCACTCAGGGACCACTTCATCGGCCCTCACCCATCGTACCGAAAGCACACAAATTTTTCACCATACCCAGGTTGGTCAAGACCTGGGCACGTTTTTTCCACATGAGCCGTCCTTTGAACACTCCCCGCCACCTGTTGCAACCGAACTTCCCTTAGAAAAACACATATACCAAATGCTCCCTCCAGCATTCTGACGTAAGACAGTCCTTTAAGAAAACAGGATTTCTATGTAAGTTTTCAGTTTTGATTTTCTTTTGAATACAATGAGTATATCTTAATTCCGTATCCCAAGACTTCTAGATCACAGGTCTGGATTCCCAAGCAGAATTCCTCGAATTTTGTAATCTTGATCCTCAGATCAAAATCAAAGGTCTCAATTTAATTTCAGATTCAGTGGGTGATTTGATTGAATTTTCCTAAACTCGTCACATCGTCTTTTCTTGAAACTAACGAAGGAGATTAAGTCGTGGTCATAGTCTAATTAAGGGTTCGAGTTTGGAAAGGTTCTCCCTGAACTGTCTTTCTCAAAGGGTAATATTTTAATTACTATTTTACTGAATTTCATTCATTGAGTATTTTGCTTAACTGAATTCAAAACTAAACACGTATTCCTATGAGGAATAATTTAATCATTTATCTAAAATTCTGACTTCGATAGATCTTCAGAATTTTTTATTACCATCCTAGAGAATATGAAACAGTAGAATTTTCCTTCATAGAATATTTACTTATTCATTTACAAATATTCATGGGATTTAAACAATGATTAAAGAGAACTCTCATTTTGATATAAAAAAAATTATGTATGTATCTATCTATTTATGCATAAAATCCAACTTCTATGGAAATAACACTTTTATATAAAAGAAAATCCTTTTATGCATAAAAAAACAATTTTGATGAAACTAACACTTTTATAATAAAAAAATTCTTTTATGCATCTATTTATGCATAAAAATCCATTTTGATGAAAGTAACACTTTTATAGTAAAAAAAGTATTTTATGCATCTATTTATGCATAAAAATCAATATTGATGAAAGTAACACTTTTATAATAAATTTTTTTTATGCATCTATTTATGCATAAAAATCCATTTTGATGAAAGTAACACTTTTATAATAAAAAAAAGATTTTTATGCATCTATTTATGCATAAAAATCCATTTTGATGAAAGTAACACTTTTATAATAAAAATTTCTTTTATGCATCTATTTATGCATAAAAATCAATA
This sequence comes from Cibotium barometz, assembly GCF_041138505.1. NCBI lineage: Eukaryota > Viridiplantae > Streptophyta > Polypodiopsida > Cyatheales > Cibotiaceae > Cibotium > Cibotium barometz. Next base: position 6,956,560 of record NC_141058.1, read on the forward strand.
TTGATAAAAGTAACACTTTTATAATAAAAAAATTCTTTCATGCATCTATTTATGCATAAAAATCAATATTGATGAAAGTAACACTTTTATAATAAAAAATTTCTTTTATACATCTATTTATGCATAAAATCTAACTTCTATGGAAATAACACTTTTATATAAAAGAAAATCCTTTTATGCATCTATTTATGCATAAAAATCAATTTTGATGGAACTAACACTTTTATAATAAAAAAATTCTTTTATGCATCTATTTATGCATAAAAATCCATTTTGATGAAAGTAACACTTTTATAATAAAAAAAATTTCTTTTATGCATAAAAATCAATATTGATGAAAGTAATACTTTTATAATAAAAAAATTCTTTTATGCATCTATTTATGCATAAAAATCAATATTGATGAAAGTAACACTTTTATAATTTTATCACTCTTTTATAATAAAAACAAATAACCAATATGCATCTTTCTACGCATAGAATTTAAATCTAATGAAAATCACTCTTTTATAATAAAAAAGTAACCAATATGCAGCTTTCTATGCATAAAATTTAATTTTAATGGAAATAACACTTTTATAATAAAAATATTTCTACTATGCATTTTTCTATGCCTAGAATAAAAATAACACTTTTAGAATACACAAATGGTGGGGATTACTCTTTTTGAATAATAAAAGATAAAACTTATTTTACAAAATTTAAGAAAATTTTGCCATAACCTCCTTTGTATGGCTGACCATTTTTCAAAATTTCCTATCCTTAAGTCACTTAAAAATTATCCCAAAATGGTTTAAAGCATTCTAAACTAATCAAATTCAACTTTTAAAAGAGAAATAATATGAAAAGTTTAATTCCAACAATTAGATTACTTATCTAGGATAAAGAAAGGCTGATTTTAAGAATGATAGAGGGGGAAAGCCTTTCCAACAAGGCATAGCATCGTTTTACATTTCAAAGAAAACAAAAATTAGAAAACCATTAAAAAAGAATAAAGAAAAAGTATGATTTCTAGCTTACATGAATTTCTGAGAGCTTTCCTTTGGCTTGATGGTTTGAGGGATCTACTCTTGTTTGCAACAAGAGTGGCCACCAATTCTTTAGAAGAGGGAATGGTCAAAAACTAATGAATTATTAAGAAATTCACAGTTTTTGGCTCTGGGGAAGAGTAGAGTAACAGTGTGCATAAAACACTATTAAGTTTTTACAAAGGGGGAGGCTTCTAGTTATAGGAAAAAGTGAGCTTCTAACCAAACAAACTGATTCTAAAATTTTCCAGATCAATTTGGTCAATTTTTGACCATTTTTGGGTCAGTTTAGCTTACTTTCTGGCACTAGACTTGAATTAAGAGAGACGAGAGATGAAATATCTCAATATTTGAGAATGTAAAACTCCACCACACATGTGAAATAGGCGCCTCTTTTATGAGGGGGAATTCCCACTCTTGAGGTATCAAAAATTTATTTTTTTAGTATTTCCTTTGGTCCTTAGTCCACTCTTCATCTTATCTGAGTATTTACTCATTTTGGGTGGCTTTTCTTTATTTCTTCTATTTATCTCCTCCCTACATTTGGATGAATCTGATTGGTCGCTCAGAACCTTAATTTAAATTTTTTCAAAAATCTAGACCCCTAGGATAAGGCCTTTTGAACAGATTATATTTGATTTCTAATGCACCTTCTGAAAATCTTTTTGAACTTCTGTTTCGAGGGAATTTATTTTAATAAGAAGAGATATTTTTCCATCCAAAAATATCTAAAATCTCAATAATCTCTCTCTAGAATATTTTCTCTCTCTAGGCAAAAATAGGTAGAAACAAGATCTTTTATATTTTTGAAGAGGGATTTGATTATACGGGAAGATACTGAGGGGCTGGGGAGGAATCTTACATTCTCTCCCACTTGAAAAATGCGAGATGTCCTCATCTTGCAAAAACTAGGGGTAATCCCGCAGCAACAATTCGGCTTCTTTCTCCCAGGTGGCATGTTCAAAAGAATAGAACTTCCATTTGACCAAGAATTCTCTTAGAAATCTGTTCCTGAGAACCTTTTCTCGAACATCAAGGATTTTTTCAAGTTGGAGTTCCATCTGCCCTTGGGTTGAAGAAGTTAAGATTTCATCATCAAGCACATGATTCGAGCTTGGTATATACTTTTTAAGAAGGCTGACATGAAATACATTATGTACTTTGAGATGAGGAGGCAGAAGAAGCTCGTAGGCTAAGTCACCTACTTTCTTTGTGATCAGATATGGTCCACAATACCTGGGGGATAACTTCTTGTACTTCCCAAGAGATAGAGAACTTCTTTTGGGGCGTACTTGAATGAAGAGACTTTTGCTGCGAAATCTAGAGAAATTCCATCTTTGGATACCAGAAAGCCCAAGTACTTAACATGGTCGGTAGAGAAAGTGCATTTGCTCTTTTTTGCAAAGAGTTGGTGCTTCCTTAGAATCTCAAGAACACTTTTTTGACATGAGCTTCATGGATGGTCAGCTGCATTCTTTGAGTAAATCAAAATATCATCAAAGAAAACAAGAACAAAATCATCCAAGTATTCTCTGAGAATGTCCTGCATTAAGCGATTGAATGTAGCTGGGGCATTTGTCAATCCAAACGGCATGACAGTTAATTTATAATGCCCATACCGAGTATTGATGGATGTCTTCTTCGGGATATCTTGCTCATTAATCCTGATTTGAGATATCTTGCTGTCTTCTTCGGGATATCTTGCTCATTAATCCTGATTTGATAATACCCTGATTTGAGATCTATCTTTGTCAAGATCTGGGCTCCACTTAGCATGTCCAGAAGCTCATCAATTCTGGGGATAGGATACTTATTCTTAACTGTCAACTGATTGAGACCTCTGTAGTCCACATAGAGTCTTAGCGTTCCATCTTTCTTTTTCTGAAAGAGAACTGGCGCACCCCAAGGTGAAATAGTGGGTCTTACAAACCCTTGCTCTAATAGAGCTGTCTACTTCCTTGAGTTTGATGGCTTCAGGAACTGGCATTTTGTACTTGCGCAGGGCTACTGGCTGACCTCCGAGGATCAATTCCATCACATGATCTACTTCCCGAATTGGAGGCATCTCTGATAATTTTGTTGGGAATAAATCATCATATTCATTTAACCATTATATCCTTTAGCTTTTAACTTTGTGTCTACTGGATTCATTTTGACAACATAAATGAGCTGCTTCTTTCTAAGTCCTTTTAGTAACTTAGAAGCCTTTACTAATTGCAAACTTGGGGATCCTGAAATTTTGGTTCCTTGAACTTGATTTTCGTGAAGATCACGGAAGGAAATGGTTCCATTTATGACACTGAATATCAACTTGATTTTTGTGGAGCCAATCCGTTCCAAGGATCCCGTCGAAAACTCCCAAAGGTATAACTCTGAACTGGCAGTCAGTTGAATTCCCATCTAGATTGAACTGAATACGATCTTTCTCAAGGTGAGTGAAAAGAATCTTCCCACTGGCCAATTCAACTTGCATAGGTTTCCCTAATTTCTGTTCCAAGACTAGCTTATGTAAGCATCCTGGGGAAATGAAAGAATGAGTACTGCCTGAAAGCTTAAAAGGCTTACCCTGATACTCAGCTGGAGTATGGATGACAAAGAATTGGCGATTTGGCCCTTGGTTTTCAATTGCTACATAAATCTATCCTCTTTTCTCTTCCACTACTTCTGCTATTGTGACTACTCTGGCTGCTGTGCAGTATGAGGCGGAACTCTTTCTCTTTGGTTGCCCCAGTTCTGGGAAGGAGTTCTGAGGCTACTCTGGATAGAGGCAGATGACTGAGCTAGAGTTCTCCTGGGATTGCCTTGATTTTGACGAGATGGATCCTGATTTGACTGATAGGAAGGGGTTGGTCTCTGCACTCTCGGTCCTTGACTTCCTTGTCCCCTTGACATGGCAGGAGTCGGGCAGTCTTTCAGCTGGTGACCAAAACCCTGACATCCAAAACACCGTTTCTCACTTTTGAGCTCATCCCTATGAATCCTTGAAAGAGGTGAGGCTCCTGAGAAAGTGTTCTGTGAGAAGGGTCTTCCTTCACTTCTGAATCTCCCAGTATCCTGATTTTGATTTGGGTCTTGCTGTCTCTTTTTTGGGGGAGGAAAGTTTGAAGTACTTCCCGGGGGGTTTGGAATCTTTTAAAATTAGATGGTGCAGGCTTTGGCGGGACCTTAACTACAAAGGCTTTGGCAAAGTCCTTTGCCATTCTTACTGCTTCGGCCATTGAGACAGGTTTGGCATTCTTCACTAAGGTGTCCAATGGCTCGTTCATTCCTCGAATGAATTTGGCCATCAGCTACTCTTCATCCAATTACGCAGGGAACATTTAAGGAGAAGGGCAAAAGCTTGATGGTACTCTTCAATTGTCCGGCTATCTTGCTTTAGTTCCAAGAACTCATTCATTTTAGTTTCAAGGAAGCTCGGAGGACAAAACCTCTTTTCTGAGGTAAGCTTTAAGATCGGTCCAGGTCTGGTATTCCGGTTGAGATGGTTAGTCTCGTAGTGGTTCCTCCAAGCGACCCTGGCCGTTTCTACAAACTTTAACTTGGCGAGAGCCATCTTGCTTCTCTCATGTTACATCAACGTATTCTTCCATTTCCTCAATCCACTTTTCCACTACTTCACCTAACTGCTCCCCTTCACCCTTGAAGGGACCAGGTTGGGATGTGTGCAGGGCTTTTTGAACATCTGGATCTAACTCTTCGTTCATCGGTTAGAGGGACCGGTTGCCTTGCACGGGCCGTGCGCCTCATGACTCTGACAAAACGAGATTTTCGTTAACTTAACTTTGACAACAGATTTATGATTATTTAATTTTTGTGATTTTTTCTTTAAACAAATAATTATTTCATCATACTTCATGAAACAAGACTTACTCTAATAATTTTATTAACCATTCATAATCATGAAAACAATTTGGATTTTTTTTTTTGTAAAACATCGTTTATTATCAAAAGTTTTCGATATATACATAGAGCATCACGGCTCCCAAAATCACTGCCTCAATCGTATATGCATAAAGAAGCGAAACTGCGAAGGAGACATGCCATGGTACACACGATTCATTACAGAAAGAGGTGCAGTAATTCTACTTCTAGGGATAAAGCGGCTGAGAAGCCTAAAAATTTGGCATGAAATTTTGAAGTTCTTGGGTGAATGATCAAAGAGTTGCACATGCTGAACAAGCCCTAGCCTTATCAAAATCATGGCTAAGGAAATATTTTGCCTGAGCCTCTGACGTTGACTGACACTGACATTAATACATCATCCTCCACACGACCACATATACCGACATCGCTCAAGAGGATCAGGAAAGTAAAGACTTTCAAAATGACGTGCGAGTCTCACGTTGCTTACTCAGGTCGTAGCAGAGTTGATGAGGTGCTCGAATGCAAAGGCTAGCATATCCTGACTCTGGGAGAGTTCAGGAATGCTAGAGTATCCATCTATAAGTTTTCAGTTCAATTTATGAGTTTTCAATTTTTAAAGTTCATTCAACATAATATTAACAAGTGAAAACATTATTTCCTAGATTTACTTTAAAAATTTAAGCAATTTCTACTGCTGTTACGTAAATTTACAATAGCGCTCTGATACCAACTGTGAGATCCCACTACCCCCTTCTGCGCACCGGCGGATTCCCGGATGGTAGCACAACAAAAGTAGCTTCCTCTTGCGCGGGGCAGGGTTTCTCAATCAGGGCCTCGCCCTCGAATGTCCCGGCACGAGACTAAGCTGGTGGTCATTCCAAAAACTGAAACCGGGAAAATTTTCCCTACCCGAAAAACGAGGATGATTCCACCTTTTTTATTTTCTTAACGAATTTCTCTAACGAGGTCAAAATATTGAACTAACCTTCATCTGATTAAATCAGATAGAAGGGAAACTATTGCAGACTTAACTTGAAGGAATCAACACTTTTTTCCTAATTGAATCACGCACAACCATTGATTTATTCATCAGAGAAGTCTTCAGGCTTTTAATTAACTACTCGAGTTCTAAGCGTATTCCTATTGATCAATTTTATTATTAAAACTAACTCTACTAATTCCAGCCTAACCCCATCCGGCCCATGGGTTAGCCACTGCCCAACCACTGGAAATGGTAGAACCAGACAAGTACTCACCCACCCATAATTGAATGCCTTTCTTAACTTTTGCTTTAGAATACAAATACGCACACACTCCTCTTTAAACTTTAACTTTTAAAATAGTTCATTGACAAACAATTATTGGTTACAGAAGTCATAACTCAAAATTTCCATTCAATCCTTGTTTCTCACAAAATAGTATCACTCTGGACTCTCCGTTTGTCAGCAACAACGAGATCCAATAATAGATTACAATAATTTTCTCGTCATCATACATATATATATCTTCCACGACATACACATGGGTGTCCTAAGCACTGCGAGCCCGTGCATCGCTTGGTCAGAACCCTCCAGGATCCTCCTTAGGTGTCCTGGCACTTCACTCAGGGACTACTTCATCGGCCCTCACCCATCGTACCAGAAGCACACCAATTTTTCACCATACCCAGGCTGGTCAAGACCTGGGCAGATTTTCGCCGCGTGAGCCATCCTTTGAACACTCCCCGCCAGCTGTTGCAACCGAACTTCCCTTAGAAAAACACATATACCAAATGCTCCCTCCAGCATTCTCTGGTGTAAGACAGTCCTTTAAGAAAACAGGGTTTCTATGCAAGTTTTTAGTTTTGATTTTCTTTTGAATACAATGAGTATATCTTTATTCCGTATCCCATGACTTCTGGATCACAGGTTTGGATTCCCAAGCAGAATTCCTCGAATTTTGTAATCTTGATCCTCAGATCAAAATCAAAGGTCTCAATTTAATTTCAGATTCAGTGGGTGATTTGATTGAATTTTCTTGATCTCGCCACATTGTCTTTTCTTGAAACTGACTTGAAACTGACGAAGAAGATTAAGTCGGGGTCATAGTCTGATTCAGGGTTCGAGTCTGGAAAGGTTCTCCCTGAACTATCTTTCTCGAAGGGTAATATTTTAATTACTACTTCACTGGATTTCATTCATTGAGTATTTTGCTTAATTGAATTTAAAACACGTATTCCTATGAGAAATAATTTAATAATTTATCTAAAATTTTGACTTCAATAGATCTTCACAATTTTCTCATTACCATCCTAGAGAATATGAAACAGTAGAATTTTCCTTCACAGAGTATTTACTTATTCATTTACCAATATTCATGGGATTTAAACAATGATTAAAGAGAACTCTCATTTTGATATAAAAAAATTATGTATGCATCTATTTATGCATAAAATCCAACTTCTATGGAAATAACACTTTTATATAAAAGAAAATCCTTTTATGCATCTATTTATGCATAAAAATCAAATTTGATGAAACTAACACTTTTATAATAAAAACAATTCTCTTATGCATCTATTTATGAATAAAAATCCATTTTGATGAAAGTAACACTTTTATAATAAAAAACATTCTATTATGCATCTATTTATGCATAAAAATCAATATTGATGAAAGTAACACTTTTATAATAAAAAAAATTCTTTTATGCATCTATTTATGCATAAAAATCCATTTTGATGAAAGTAACACTTTTATAATAAAAGACATTCTTTTATGCATCTATTTATGCATAAAAATAAATATTGATGAAAGTAACACTTTTATAATAAAAAAATTCTTTTATGCATCTATTTATGTATAAAAATCCATTTTGATGCAAGTAACACTTTTATAATAAAAAAAATCTTTTATGCATCTTATTATGCGTAAAAATCAATATTGATAAAAGTAACACTTTTATAATAAAAACATTTCTTTCATGCATCTATTTATGCATAAAAATCAATATTGATGCAAGTAACACTTTTATAATTAAAAAAATTCTTTTATGCATCTAGTTATGCATAAAATCCAACTTCTATGGAAATAACACTTTTATATAAAAGAAAATCCTTTTATGCATCTATTTATGCATAAAAATCAATTTTGATGAAACTAACACTTTTTTAATAAAAAATCTTTTATGCATAAAAATCCATTTTGATGAAAGTAACACTTTTATATTAAAAAAAATCTTTTATGCATAAAAATCAATATTGATGAAAGTAACACTTTTAAATAAAAATAAATTCTTTTATGCATCTATTTATGCATAAAAATCAATATTGATAAAAGTAACACTTTTATATTAAAAAACATTCTTTTATGCATCTATTTATGCATAAAAATCAATATTGATGAAAGTAACACTTTTATAATTTAAAAAAAATCTTTTATGTATCTATTTATGCATAAAAATCAATATTGATGAAAGTAACACTTTTATAATTAAAAAAAATTCTTTTATGCATCTATTTATGCATAAAAATCAATATTAGTGAAAGTAATACTTTTATAAAAAAAATTTAAATATGAATCTTTTTATGCATATAATTTAAATCTAATGAAAATCACTCTTGTATAATTAAAAAAATAACCAATAAGCATCTTTCTATGCATAGAATTTAACTCTAATGAAAATCACTCTTTTATAATAAAAACAAATAACCAATATGCATCTTTCTATGCACAGAATTTAAATCTAATGAAAATCACTCTTTTATAATAAAAAAAATTACCAATATGCATCTTTCTATGCATAGAATTTAATTTTAATGGAAATAACACTTTTATAGTAAAAATATTTCTACTATGCATTTTTCTATGCCTAGAATGAAAATAGCACTTTTAGAATACACAAACGGTGGGGATTACTCTTTTTGAATAATAGAAGATAAAACTTATTTTACAAAATCTAAGAAAATTTTGCTATAACCTCCTTTGTATGGCTAACCATTTTTCAAATTTTCCTATCTTTAAGTCACTTAAAAATTATCCCAAAATGGTTTAAAGCATTCTAAACTAATCAAATTTCACTTTTAAAAGAGAAATTTTCCTATCCTTAAGTCACTTAAAAATTATCCCAAAATGGTTTAAAGCATTCTAAACTAATCAAATTTCACTTTTAAAAGAGAAATAATATGAAAAGTTTAATTTCAACAATTAGATTACTTTTCTAGGATAAAGAAACGCTGAATTTAAGAATGAGAGAGGGGGAAAGCCTTTCCAACAAGGCATAGCATCGTTTTACATTTCAAAGAAAACAAAAATTAGAAAACCGTTAAAAAAGAATAAAGAAAAAGTAGGATTTCTAGCTTACATGAATTTTTGAGAGCTTTCCTTTGGCTTGATGGTTTGAGGGATCTACTCTTGTTTGCAACAAGAGTGGCCACCAATTCTTTAGAAGAGGGAATGGTCAAAAACTAATGAATTATTAAGAAATTCACAGTTTTTTGCTCTAGGAAGGAGTAGAGTACAGTGTGCATAAAACACTATTAAGTTTCTACAAAGGGGGAAGCTTCTATTTATAGGAAAAAGTGAGCTTCTAACCAAGCAAACTGATTCTAGAATTTTCCAGATCAGTTTGGTCAATTTTTGACCATTTTTGGGTCAGTTTAGCTTACTTTTTGGGGAAGAACTAGACTTGAATTAAGAGAGAGGAGAGATGAAATATCTCAATATTTGAGAATTTAAAACTCCACCACACATGTGAAATAGGCGCCTCCTTCATGAGGAGGAATCCCCACTCTTGAGGTGTCAAAAATTTATTTTTTTAGTATTTCCTTTGGTCCTTACTCCACTCTTCATCTTATGTGAGTATTTACTCATTTTTGGGTGGATTTTCTTTATTTCTTCTATTTATCTCCTCCCTACATTTGGATGAATCCGATTGGCCCCCTAGAACCTTAATTTAATTTTTTTTGAAAATCTGGACCCCTAGGATAAGGCCTTTTGAACAGATTATAATTAATTTCTAATGCACCTTTTGAAAATCTTTTTGAAATTCTGTTTCGAGGGAATTTATTTTAAGAAGAAGAGATATTTTTCCATCCAAAAATATCTAAAATTTGAATAACCTCTCTCTAGAACATTTTCTCTCTCCAGGTAGACACAAGATCTTTTATATTTCTGAAGAGGGATTTGATTACAGGGGAAGATACTGGACATCTTGAGGAGCTGGGGAGGAATCTTACACTCCACAGGTTTAGGAGCTTACTTGGAGTGCAGTGTGTGCAGTTGAGCTCGAGGGGGAGTGTTGAGATATTGAGCTCAACTAGTGCTACGGCAAACATTGATGACCCGCCTGGGGGTGATAGCTTCTGCATCTATACCACTGGCATGGTTGGTGAGATTATGGGTGATATGTGGCCAATGGGATGATAGGCTATGTGACAGCCATTTTGGATTACTAGAGACTGGCATAGTTATAGCGCCATCTTATTTAGTTGGGTTCACATTATGGACCGACCATTGTATGTTGTAGTAGTTGAGTACTAACTCGTATAGTGTGTACTCTGATCTTTATGTTATGTTGGTTGAGTAGAGAAGAAGAAAATAGAAGAAAATTTAGCTATCCATCTCTCTTGTGTGTGTGTGTGTTTGCTTGCTAGGGTTTGAATCTCTCCCTCTCGCCTACATTCTCTTTACCTTGTAGATGTACTTCATGTTTCAAACATTACAAAGAATCTGGTTTTTGTTGGCCAGATGATTGAGCAGGGTTTGATGGTGGCTGTTATGTAGCAGACTTTAAAGATAAGTGCAGGTTGGTTACAAAAGGCAACAAAGTGGGCAGAATGTTTACATTGCATGTAAATATGCCTGAAGTGAGTGCTGCAATGTTTGCAAATTGTTCAGGAGTTGTTGTAGATATAGACATTTGGCATAAGAGAATTGGGCATGTAAATGTGTAAAGAATGAAGTCTATGCAGACTAAATAAATTGTGACAAGGCTGCCTAAGTTTAAAGTTGAAGGTATGCAGAAAATTTGTGAAGCACGTCAATTTGGAAAGCAAACAAAACATGTATTTCCACATGATAAAAATGTGAGCAAGAATGTGCTAGATGTTGTGCATTTAGATGTATGGGGTCCTGCGAAGACTATGTCTATGGGGGTGGCTGGCAGTAGAGCAGGCACTATGTAACATTCATTAATGACCACACGAGGAAAGTGTGGGTGTACTTCATGAAGGAGATGAGTGAAGTGTTCACGGCAATTTCATAATTTGAGAGTTATGGCTGAAAAACAGGCAAGAAAGCATGTGAAGTGCCTAACATTGCATGGAGGGGGAGAATACTTCTCCAATGACTTCTTTGAATTCTTGCAAAAGAATGGCATTTATGTAAGATTCCTCTCCAGCCTCTCAAGATGTGCATTAGAAATCAATTATAATCTGTTCAAAAGGCCTTATCCTAGGGGTCTAGATTTTTTGAAAATTTTAAATTAAGGTTTTGAGGGGCCAATCAGATTCATCCAAATGTGTGGAGGAGATAAATAGAAGAAATAAAGAAAATCCCCCCAAAAATGAGTAAATACTCACATAAGATGAAGAGTGGACTAAGGACCAAAGGAAATACTAAAAAAATGAATTTTTGACACCTCTCAGGAGTGGGGATTCCCCCTCATGAAGGAGGCGCCTATTTCACATGTGTGGTGGAGTTTTAAATTCCCAAAAATTGAGATATTTCATCTCTCCTCTCTCCTAATTCAAGTCTAGTTCCAAAAGGTAAGCTAAACTGACCCAAAAATGGTCAAACATTGACCAAACTGATCTGGAAAATTCTAGAATCAGTTTGGTTGGTTAGAAGCTTACTTTTTCCTATAAATAGAAGCCTCCCCCTTTGTTGAAGCTTAATAGTGTTTTATGCAATGTTACTCTACTCCTTCCCAGAGCCAAAAACTGTGAATTTCTTAATAATTCATTAGTTTTTGACCATTCCCTCTTCTAAAGAATTGGTGGCCATTATTGTTGCAAACAAGAGTAGATCCCTCAAACCATCAAGCCAAAGGAAAGCTCCCAGAAATTCATGTATGTTAGAAACCCTACTTTTTCTTTATTCTTTTAATGGTTTTCTAATTTTTGTTATCTTTAAAATGATAAATTGATGCTATGCCTTGTTGGAAAGGCTTTCCCCCTCTCTCATTCTTAAAATCAGCCTTTCTTTATCCTAGATAAGTAATCTAACTGTTGGAAGTAAACTTTTCATATTGTTTCTCTTTTAAAAGTGGAATTTGATTAGTTTAGAATGCTTTAAACCATTTAGGGATAATTTTAAGTAATTTAAAGTTAGAAAAATTTACAAAATGGTCAGCCATACAAAGGAGGTTATGGTAAAATTTTCTTAAATTTTGTGAAATAATTTTTATCTTTTATTATTCAAAAAGAGTAATCCCCATCGTTTGTGTATTCTAAAAGTGTTATTTTCATTCTAGGCATAGAAAAATGCATAGTAGAAATATTTTTATTATAAAAGTGCTATTTCCATTAAAATTAAATTCTATACATAGAAAGATGCATATTGATTAGATTTTTTTAATTATAAAAGAGTGATTTTCATTAGATGTATATTGGATAATTTTTATTATTATAAAAGTGTTACTTTCATCAATATTGATTTTTATGCATAAATAGATGCATAAAAGAATTATTTTATTATAAAAGTTATAGTTTCATCAATATTGATTTTTATGCATAAATAGATGCATAAAAGAAATTTTTTTATTATAAAAGTGTTACTTTCACCAATATTGATTTTTATGCATAAATAGATGCATAAAATTTTTTATTATTATAAAAGTGTCACTTTCATCAATATTGATTTTTATGCATAAAATGATGCATAAAAGATTTTTTTTAAAAGTGTTACTTTCATCAATATTGATTTTTATGCATGAATAGATGCATAAAATAATTTTTTTAATTATAAAAGTGTTACTTTCACCAATATTGATTTTTATGCATAAATAGATGCATAAAAGAAATTTTTTTAATTATAAAAGTGTTACTTTCATCAATATTGATTTTTATGCATAAAAGAATTTCTTTTTATTATAAAAGTGTTACTTTCATCAATATTGATTTTTATGCATAAAATGATGCATAAAAGAATTTTTTAATTATAAAAGTGTTACTTTCATCAATATTGACTTTTATGCATAAATAGATGCATAAAAGAATTTTTTTCTTATAAAAGTGTTGCTTTCACCAATATTGATTTTATGCATAAAATGATGCATAAAAGATTTTTTTTAATTGCAAAAGTGTTGCTTTCACCAATATTGATTTTTATGCATAAAATGATGCATAAAAGAATGTTTTTATTATAAAAGTGTTACTTTCAGCAATATTGATTTTTATGCATAAAATGATGCATAAAAGAATTTTTTTTATTATAAAAGTGTTACTTTCACCAATATTGATTTTTATGCATAAAATGATGCATAAAAGAAATTTTTTATTATAAAAGTGTTACTTTCATCAAAATTGATTTTTTATGCATAAATAGATGCATAAAAGGATTTTCTTTTATATAAAAGTGTTATTTCCATAGAAGTTGGATTTCATGCATAATTAGATCCATACAGAATTTTTATATGAAAATAAGAATTCTCTTTAATCCTATCTTTAAATCCCATGAATATTGGAAAATGAATAAGTAAATACTTAGTGAAGTAAAATTATACTATTTCATATTCTCTAAGATGGTAATGAGAAAATTTAAAAAAACTATCGAAGTTGAAATTTTAGATAAATAATTAATTTATTCCTCATAGGAATTCGTGACTAGTTTTGAATTCAGTTAAGCTAAATACTCAATGAATGAAATTCAGTAGAGTAGTAATTGAAATATTACCCTTCGAGAAAGATAGCTCAGAGAGAACCTTTCCAGACTCAAACCTTGAATTAGACTATGACCAAGACGTACTCCTTTGTCAGTTTCAAGAAAAGATGATGTGACTAGTTCAGTAATCTACACTCAAATCACCCACCGAATCTGAAACTAAGTTGAGACCTTTGATTTTGATTTGAGGATCAAGAATTCAGAATTCGAGGAATTCTGCTTGGAAATCCAGACCTGTGATCTAGAAGTCCTGGGATACGGAACTAAGATATACTCATTGTATTCAAAAGAAAATCAAAACTGAAAACTTGCATAGAAACCTTGTTTTCTTAAAGGACTGTCTTACGGAGGGAGCATTTGGTATATGTGTTTTTCTAAGGGAAGTTCGGTTGCAACAGCTAGCGGCGGGGAGTGTTCAAAGGACGGCTCATGCGGCAAAAACCTGCCCAGGTCTTGACCAGCCTGGGTATGGTGGAAAATGGTGTGCTTCCGGTGTACGATGGGCGAGGGCCGACGAAGCGGTCCCTGAGTGAAGTGCGAGGACACCTAAGGAGGATCCTGGAGGGTTCTGACCAGGCGATGCACGGGCTCGTGGTGCTTAAGACACCCATGCGTATGTCGTGGAAGATATATATATGTTTGATGGCGAGAAAATTATTGTAATCTATTTTACTGGATCTCGCTGTTGCTGACCTGCTGGTCTCAACGGAGAGTCCAGAGTGATACTGTTTTGTGAGAAACAAGGATTGAATGGAAATTTTGAGTTATGACATCTGTAACCAATAATTGTTTGTCAATGGATTGTTTTATAAATTAAAGTTTAAAGAGGAGTGTGTGTGTATCTTTATTCTAAAAAAGCAAAAGTTATGAAAGGCATTCAATTATGGGTGGGTGAGTACTTGTCTGGTTCTACCAATTCCAGTGGTTGGCGGCATGGGAAATTTTCCCGGTTTTGGTTTTCAGAATGACCACCAGCTTAGTCTCGTGCCCAAACATTCGAGGGCGAGGCCCCGAGTGGGAAACCCTGCCCCGTGCAAGAGGGAGTTGCTTCCGCTGCCAGCACTCGGGAATCCGGTGCGCGGAGGGGATAGTGGGACCCCACAGTTGGTATCAGAGCGCTGTTGTAAATTTAAGTAACAGCATCAGAAATTGCTTAAAATTTTAAAGTAAATCTGGGAAATAATGTTTTCGCTTGTTAAATTTATGTTGAATGAACTTCAAAAATTGAAAACTCATAAACTGAATTGGAAATTTATAGATGGATACCCCGAATCTATTTGGCATTCCTGAACTCTCCCAGAGTTAGGATATGATAGCCTTTGCATTAGAGCACCTCATCAACTCTACTCTACGACCCGAGTAAGCAGAGTGAGACTCGCACGTCATTTTGAGAGTCTTTACTTTCCTGATCCTCTTGAGCGACGTCAGTATATGTGGTTCTGTGGAGGACGATGTATTAATGTCAGTACCAGTCAGTGTCAGAGGCTCAGGCAAAATATTTCCTTAGCCATGATTCTAATAAGGCTAGGGCTTGTACAACTCTTTGATCATTCACCTAGGAACTTTAGAATTTCATACCGAGTTTTTAGGCTTCTTAGCCGCTTTATCCCTAGAAGTAGAATTACAGCACCTCTTTCCGTAATGAATTGTGTGTACCATGGCATGTCTCCTTTGCAGTTTTGCTTCTTTATGCATATACGATTGAGGCAGTGAATTTGGGAGCCGTGATGCTCTATGTATATATCGAAAACTTTTGATAATAAACGATGTTTTGCAAAAAAATTCCAAATTGTTTTCATGATTGTGAATATGGTTAATAAAATTATCAGAGTAAATCTTGTTTCATGATGTATGATGAAATAATTATTAGTTTAAAGAATAAATTATAAAAATTAAATAATCATAAATCTGTTGTCAAAGTTAAGTTGACAAAAATCTCGTTTTGTCAGAGTTATGAGGCGTGCGGCCCGTGCAAGGCAACCGGATCCTCTAACCGATGATAAAGAGTTAGATCCGGATGTTCGAAAAGCCTTGCACACACAGATCCCAACTTGGTCCCTTCAAGGGTGAAGGGGAGCAGTTAGGTGAAGTAGCGGAAAAGTGGATTGAGGCAATGGAGGAATACTTTGATGTAACTGGCTACAATGAGAGAAGCAAGATGGCTCTCGCTAAGTTAAAGATTGTGGAAATGGCCACGGTCGCTTGGAGGAATCACTACGAGACTAATCGTCTCGAAGAATACCCAGACCTGGACCGATCTTAAAGCTTACCTCAGAAAGAGGTTTTGTCCTCTGGGCTTCCTTGAAACTAGAATGAATGAGTTCTTGGAACTAAAGCAGGATAGCCGGACAATTGAAGAGTACCATCAAGCTTTTGACCTTCTCCTCAAATATTCCCCGCAATATTGGATGAAGAGCAGCTGATGGTCGGATTCATTCAAGGAATGAACGAACCATTGGATACCTTAGTAAAGAATGCCAAACCTATCTTAATGGTCGAAGCAGTAAGAATGGCAAAAGACTTTTCCAAAGCCTTTGTCGTCGTTAAGGTCCCACCAAAGCCTACACGCTCTAACTTTAAAAGATTCCAAACCCCGGCGGGAAGTACTTCAAACTTTCCTCCCCCAAAGAGGCAGCAAGGCCCAATTCAGAATTTGAAAAGATGTAGGGGAGAAGAGAGCTTGAGCTCTTGTAAGCACACACACACACTCACAAAACCCTAAAAGAGAACACACAAGGTGAGAGGCTGAAAATCTTCTTCTTCTTCACACAACACTCAACACACCATATACAAATATAAGAGTACACAATATGAAAAGGTACTCAACCAAATACATACTAGGATTCTCTATAGTGTGAACCCAACTAAATGAGCTGGCGCTATAACTATGCCAGTCTCTAGAATGGCTATCACACAGCCTGTCATCCCACTGGCCACATATCACACATGATCTCACCAACCATGCCAGTGGTGTAAGTGTGGGGCCTATCCCCCAGGTGGGTCATCAATGTCCACCACCTCACAAGATGAGCTTGATATCTCAACACTCCCCCTTGAGCTCAGCTCCATCTCACGTACACCAAACAAAGCCCTGAATTTGTAGAGCTTCTCTGTATACCTAATGCTTTGGTGAAGATGCCAGTGACTTGATCCTGTGTGCTGACATAAACAAGGTCAACGTCTCGTGCCAAAACCTTCTCTCTGACAAAATGGTAGTGGACCTCTATATGCTTCGTGCGAGCATGAAAAATTGGGTTCCTGGCCAACTGTATACTGCTAATGTTGTCACAGAGAATGACAACTTGTCTATCCAACTGATAGACCCAAATCTGCAAGTAGCTTTCTCAACCAAGCTACCTGACATGTTGCCATAGCAGCACCTCTGTACTCAGTCTCTGTACTGGATAGAGCAACCGTAGGCTGCTTCTTGCTGCTCCAAGTCACAGCAGCACTCCCCAAAGAAAATATGAATCCACTAGTAGATCTTCTATCTGAGATACTACCAGCCCAATCAGCATCTGTGTACCCATGTACACATATTTCTGCCGTCCTAGTTTCATAAAATAGTCCACAATGCAAAGTAGACCTCACATACCTCAATATGCGTCTCAATGCATCCAAATGTGGCTTCCGTGGAACCTGCATAAACTGACTCACCAACCCAATAGCATAGCTCAAATCTGGCCTGGTGATCGTCATGTAGATCAAGCTTCCTACTATGCGCCTATACATAGTAGGATCCTCCAAAATCTCTCCTGAATCTGCACTTAACTTGCCATTCTAATCCAATGGCACTGAGATAGGCTTACAGCCTGTCATATCATACTTGGACAACATGTCCAAGCCATACTGTCTCTGCAAAAATCCAATACCATGTGGTGACCTAATCACCTCAATGCCCAAGAAATATCTAAGCTCCCCCAAATCATTCATCTCAAACTTTTGTCTAAGCAAGATCTTTATATCAAAGATCTCTGCATCATGGTCCCCCGTAATGATCAGATGATCTACATAGATGACAACAAGCACAACCCCTATATCACTGTGTCTCACATACAGGGAGAAATCTGCATTGGCTACATGAAAACCAATAGTGACAAGATATTCAAAAATCTTGTCAGACCATGCTCTTGGTGCTTGTTTTCAGCCATACAAGGCTTTCTTCAACCTGTAAACATGCTCGGGGTGACTCACATCCTCATAACCAGGTGGCTGCAACATATACACCTCTTCCTGCAAATCCCCATGCAAGAATGCATTCTTTACATCCATCTGATGTAAAGACCATTGCTTTGATGCAGCCACTGCTATCACAACTCTCACTGTTGCCATCTTGGCTGCAACATATATACCTCTTCTGGCAAATCCCCATGCAAGAATGCATTTTTTACATCCATCTGATGTAAAGACCATTGCTTTGACACAGCCACTGCTATCATAACTCTCACTATTGCCATCTTGGCAACTGGGCTGAAAGTTTCCTCATAATCAATGCCATATGTCTGCGCATATCCTTTGGCTACCAATCTAGCCTTGTACGTGCTTATGCTTCCATCACTGTTATGTTTTACTTTGTACACCTACTTGCATCCAATGGCTTTCTTGTTGCACTAAATCCCAAGTCTCATTTCCATATAGTGCATCCATCTCCTCATCCATAGCTTTCTCCCAACACACATTTCCAACACCCTCATCAATGCATGTGGGCTCTACAACCTGCACAACTTTTGCCATGTATGCATAGTGATGTGCCACATAACCATCATAGGTAAACCTCTGCACAGGATTCTTCACTCTCCTAGATCTTCACAGCTTTGCATTCATGGCTTCCATAGCCTTCTTTATACCAGGTGTTCTCATAGCTGGTATCCCAAGATCCTCACATCAACGCTCATCTCTGAGCCACTAGACTCTTCATCAACATGAGAATGCCTTGCAGAAATGTCAGGCATACTAAGGGGCTCAATCACTTTCTCTTTGCCTTTATGTGGTGATGCACTGATCACATTTGTAGGACTGGTATTATGACGCAGCCTACCACTCCATGGTCTATCAATTGAACCACTAGATGAGGACTCTCTTGGTCCACTCAAAGACTATGATTGCTAACTTGCATTTTGTGCAACCACATTTCCACTCACATCAGCCCCTACAGCTTCTTTTTCAGCAGCATACCAGTTGCTCATCTCATAAAAAACAACATCCCTGCTTACCCCCCCCTCAACTCACGTGTAGCAGGGTTATACCACCTGTATCCCTTTTGTTCAAGGGAATACCCAATAAACACACATTTTTTAGCTTTTGGATCCAGCTTAGTTCTCAGCTCATCTGGCACATGCACATATGCAATGCATCCAAAGACTTTGAGACAAATCAGGTTTTCTACCAGCAAACCTCTCCTCTGGAGTTACATCATGTATGGCTGCAGTTGGAGTCCTATTCGAATGATGTAAACTGCTGTAGAAACAGCCTCAACCTAATAGCTATGCGGCATATTCTTCTCTCCCATCAATGCTTGCGCAATCTCAGCAATGTGCCTGTTTTTTCGCTCAGCAACTCCATTTTGCTGCGGAGTGTATCTGCATGTAAACTGTCTCTCTAATACCATTCTTCTTCAAAAATTCAGAGAACTCATTAGAGAAGTACTCTCCCCCTCCATCTGACCTTAGGCACTTTACATATTTCCCTGTTTGCTTTTCAACCATAACTCTGAAATTCTAAAAATGAGTGAACACCTCACTCTTCTCCTTCATGAAGTATACCCACACTTTCCTTGTGTGGTCATCAATAAATGTCACATAATACCTGCAGCCTCCCATATACATGGTCTTTGTAGGACACCATACATCTGAATGCACAACATCTAGTGCATTTCTGCTCACATTTCTGTTACGTGGAAATACATGCTTTGTTTGCTTTCCAAATTGGCATGCTGCACATATTTTCTGCATACCTTCAACTTTAAACTTTGGCAACCCTGTCACAATTTCTTTAGTCTGCATAGACTTCATTCTCTGCACATTCACATGTCCAATTATTTTATGCCAAATGTTTGTGTGTCTGTAACAATTCTAGAACCATTTGCAAACATCGCAGCACTCACTTCAGGCATGTTTACACTCAATGTAAACATTCTTTCCACTCTGTTGCCTTTTGCAACCAACCTACACTTGTCTTTAAAGTCTTCAACATAACAACCATCAGGGTTAAACCGAACCTGCAAACCTTGCTCAATCATCTAGCCAACTGAAACCAGATTCTTTGTTATGTTTGGAACATGAAGTACATCTACAAGGTACTTCACTTTGCCATCCTGTATAGACAATGGCACATCTCCAACATGGGCAATTGGATGAGCAGTGTCATCCCTTGTTTCCACAAAACCTGGTCTTTCAAGGTTTTTCATCTCCTTGAACCACTCCCCATGACTTGTCATGTGGTTTGAAGCACCTGAATCAACGTACCATACATCATCTTTATGTGCTCCTTCAATATTTTCAGACATTGCATTAACGACATGCTGCAGAATAAACAACCTTTCATTATCCTCATCGTTTCTGCTCGAGGATGCATAGTTGTTTTGTTGCAATTTTCCATTTTGCATGTCAGCCTGCTTCTTATAACAATCTGCCTGCACATGTCTACAATAAAAGCATCCACGTGTATCATTATACTGCCTTTGCCAATTTCCATGACCTCTTTGACTCCCCCTGCCTCTGAATTGACCTCTTCCACCTGCGTGTTGTTGTTGTTGTGAATTCTGGGATTGTTGTTGTTGTTGCTGCTGGCCATAATTTTGATTACCTGTTCGGCCACCTCCTTGGCCACGTCCATGTGGCCACGTCCATGGCCTCCTCTACCTTGTCCTCTTCCTCAACTTGTGTAGAAGGCTTGTTGCTCTAAACTGTTTTTGTTTTGTGAAGGCTATTGGTCTTCACCCAAGCTCTTCTCTTTTATAATCAGCATAGACACCAAATCTATGAAATTGGGAATGTTTTCCCGAGTCTGAATAGACGTCTTGAACGCCTTGTATTGTGGCTTCAGACCACGTAGACAGACTTCCACCTTATCATCATCATCTACTAAAACGCCTATAGATGCAAGGGATTCCACAATACCTTTAATCTTTAATGCATAGTCATTCACAGACATACTCTTTTTCTCCACAGTATGAAGTTCATTCTTCAACTGTATCTTTTGTGCCTTGGTATTTGTTTCATAGAGTTTTACCGAGGTGTCCCATGCCTCCTTGGGGAACTTGGCATCCTGTATGTGCCTAATCATGGTGTCCTGTATATTGATAGAGAGCCAATATATAACTTTTCTGGCTCCTTGGTTCCAATCCTTGAACTCTTTCACATCTGCAGCGCAGCAGTCGGATTGATCTCCGGTATCTCCGGTGTCTCTTCATACTCACCTTCTATGTAGTCTCAGTAACCCTTTCCCATCAAGAAATTGGTCAACCTGAACCTCCAAGCATGGAAGTTTTTCTTATCAAGCTTCTCAGCAACAATCTGGTTTATGCCATCATTTGACATCTTTCCAGACACACAAATTTACCAGAAACAGCACTCTGGTTTGTCCTGCACAAATTGCTGTATTTTCTGCGCAATAGTACTGTACTACACTCAAATGTCACAACCAGTGACCTCAATGTGCATACATACACCCAATGGCAACTATTGACCTCCTTGTAGCACACACAATGTCTGCACAACCAATCTGTCTTCCTGCAGGTCTTAAAACAGAGTTCTACAAAGAATCGATGACTTACCCACAGTGCTCAAAATCGCCTGCTTTCTGAAAAACGGAGGTCCTAACGCACTCAAAATGCATTTTTAGACCAAAATATTATGTCCAATAGGACGATATAGTTTCCCTATAGCTTTACTCTCCCACGAAGAAAGCTCCTCAATCAGAGATCGTTTGCCGGTGCCTCCCGTAGAGCTCTCGATAAGGGTGTAGTCGCCAACACAAATAGGAAAGAGTAGATGAAGCTCTTACCCTCGTACCGCTTCCTATGCTTCTCTTGCTTACAGTGTTGAGATATCGAGCTCATCTAGTGAGGCGGTGGAACACTGATGACCCGCCTGGGGGATAGGCCCCACACTTGTACCACTCGCATGGTTGGTGAGATCATGGGTGATATGTGGCCAATGGGATGACAGGCTATGTGACAGCCATTCTAGAGACTGGCATAGTTATAGTGCCAGCTCATTTTAGTCGGGTTCACACTATAGATAACCCTAGTATGTATTTGGTTGAGTACCTTTCATATGGTGTGTACTCTTATCTTTGTATATGGAATGTTGAGTATTGAGTGAAGAAGAAGAAGATTTTCAGCCTCTCACCTTGTGTGTTCTCTATTAGGGTTTTGTGAGTGTGTGGGTGCTTGCAAGAGCTCAAGCTCTCTTCTCCCCTGCATCTTTTCATGGTATCAGAGCCTGGTTCATGCTAAGGGCTGAGCTGCAAGCAAGAGAAGCACAGGAGGCGGTACGAGGGTAAGAGCTTCAACTACTCTTCCCTATTTGTGTTGAAGACTACACCCTTGTCGGGAGCTCTATGGGAGGCACCGACAAACGATCTCTGATTGAGGAGCTTTCTTCGCGGGAGTAAAGCTATAGGGCAACTATACTGTCCTATCGGATGATATTTTTTGGACCGAAAATGCATTTCGGGCGCGTCACGACCTCCGTTTTTCGGAAAGCAAGCGATTTCAAGCACTGCGGTACTCTATTTTAAGAAATGTGCAGGAAGAAAGATTGGCTGTGCAGCATTGTGTGTACTGCAAGGAGGTCAACAGTTGCCATTGGGTGTATGTATGCACATTGAGGTCACTGGTTGTGACATTTGAGTGTACTATAGTACCGCTGCAAAAAATACAGCAGTTTATGTAAGACAAACCAGAGTGCTGTTTTTGGTAAATTTATGTGTCTGGCAAGATGTCAAATGATGGCATAAACCAGATTGTTGCTGAGAAGCTTGATAAGAACAACTTCCATGCTTGGAGGTTCAGGTTGATGAATTTCCTAATGGGAAAGGGTTATTGGGACTACATAGAAGGTGAGCATGAAGAGGCACCGGATTTACCGGGGATCAATCCGACTGCTGCAGATGTGAAAGAATTCAAGGACTGGACCCAAGGAGCTAGAAAAGTTATGTATTGGCTCTCTATCATCAGTATACAAGACACCATGATTGGGCACATTCAGGATGCCAAGTCCCCCAAGGAGGCATGGGACACCTTGGTAAAGCTCTATGAAACAAATACCAACGCACGAAAAATACAGTTGAAGAATGAACTTCATACTATAGAGAAAAAGAGTATGTCTGTAAATGACTATGCATTGAAGATAAAGGGTATTGTGGAATCCCTTGCATCTATTGGCATTTCAATAGATGATGATGATAAGGTGGAAGTCTGCCTACGTGGTCTTGGGCCACAATACAAGGCGTCCAAGACGTCCATTCAGACTCGGAAAAACATTGCCAATTTCACAGATTTGGAGTCTATGTTGATTATAGAAGAGAAGAGCTTGGGTGAAGACCAACAGTCCTCACAAAACAAAAACAGTTCAGAGCAACAGGCCTTCTACACAAGTTCAGGAAGAGGACGAGGTAGAGGAGGCCGTGGACGCGGTCAAGGAGGTGGCTGAATAGGTAATCAGAATTATGGCCAGCACCAATAACAACAGTCCCAAAATTATGGCCAGCAGTAATAACAACAGTCCCAGAATTCATAACAACAACAACATGCAGGTGGAAGAGGCCAATTCAGAGGCAGGGGGGTCAAAGAGGTCGTGGAAATTGGCAAAGGTAGTATAATGATACACGTGGATGCTTTTATTGTGGTAAGCCTGGACATGTGTAGGCAGATTGTTATAAGAAGCAGGCTGACATGCAAAATGGAAAATTACAGAAAAATAACTATGTATCCTCGAGCAGAAACAATGAGGATAATGAAAGATTGTTTGTTATGCAGCATGTCGTTAATGCCATGTCTGAAAATGTTGAAGCAGCACATAAAGATGATGTATGGTATGTTGATTCAGGTGCTTCAAACCACATGACAAGTCATGGGGAGTGGTTCAAGGAGATGAAAAACCTTGAAAGACCAGGTTTTGTGGAAACAGGGGATGACACTGCTCATCCAATTGCCCATGTTGGAGATGTGCCATTGTCTATGATGCAGGATGGCAAAGTGAAGTACCTTGTAGATGTACTTCATGTTCCGAACATAACAAAGAATCTGGTTTCAGTTGGCCAGATGATTAAGCAGGGTTTGCGGGTTCAATTTAACCCTGATGGTTGCTATGTTGAAGACTTTAAAGACAAGTGCAGGTTGATTGCAAAAGGCAACAGAGTGGGTAGAATGTTTACATTGAATGTAAACATGCGTGAAGTGAGTGCTGCGATATTTGCAAATGGTTCAGGAATTGTTGCAGACACAGACATTTGGCATAAAAGAATTGGACATGTGTATGTGCAAAGAATGAAGTCTATGCAGACTAAAGGAATTGTGACAGGGCTGCCAAAATTTAAAGTTGAAGGTATGCAGAGAATATGTGAAGCATGCCAATTTGGAAAGCAAACAAAGCATGTATTTCCACGTAACAAAAATGTGAGTAGAAATGCACTAGATGTTGTGCATTCAGATGTATGGGGTCCTACGAAGACCATGTCTATGTGAGTCTACAGGTATTATGTGACATTTATTGATGACCACACAAGAAAAGTGTGGGTATACTTCACGAAGGAGAAGGGTGAGGTGTTCACTCACTTTCAGAATTTCAGAGTTATGGTTGAAAAGCAAACAGGGAAATATACAAAGTGCCTAAGGTCAGATGGAGGGGGAGAGTACTCCAATGAGTTCTCTGAATTTTTGAAGAAAAATGATATTTGGAGACAGTTTACATGCAGATACACTCCGCAGCAAAATGGAGTTGCTGAGCGAAAAAACAGGCACATTGCTGCGATTGCGCGAGCATTGATGGAAGAGAAGAATATGCCGCATAGCTATTGGGCTGAGGCTGTTTCTATAGCAATTTTTAACATCATGAACAGAACTCCAACTGCCATACATGATGTAACTCTAGAGGAGAGGTTTACTGGCAGAAAACCTGATTTGTCTCATCTGAAAGTCTTTGGATGCATTGTATATGTGCATGTGCCAGATGAGCTGAGAACTAAGCTGGATCCAAAAGCTAAAAAATGTGTGTTTATTGAATATTCCCTTGAGCAAAAGGGATACAGGTGCTATAGCCCTGCTACACGTGAGCTGAGAACTAAGCTGGATCCAAAAGCTGAAAAATGTGTGTTTATTGGATATTCCCTTGAGCAAAAGGGATACAGGTGCTATAACCCTGCTACACGTGAGCTGAGAACTAAGCTAGATCCAAAAGCTGAAAATGTGTGTTTATTGGATATTCCCTTGAGCAAAAGGGATACAGGTGCTATAACCTTGCTACACGTGAGTTGAGGGTAAGCAGGGATGCTTTTTATGAGAGCAGCTGTTATGCTGCTGAAAAAGAAGCTGTTGGGGTTTATGTGAGTGGAAATGTGGTTGCACAGAATGCAAGTCAGCAATCACAGTCTTTGAGTGGACCAAAAGAGTCCTCATCGAGTGGTTCAGCTTCTGATAGACCATGGAGTGGCAGGCTGCGTCATATACAGTCCTGCAAATGTGATTAGTACATCACATAAAGGCAAAGAGAAAGTGGTTGAGCCCCTTAGTATGCCTGACATTTCTGCAGGGCATTCTCATGTTGATGGAGAGTCTAGTGGCTTAGAGATGAGCCTTGATGTGAGGATCTTGGGATACCAGCTATGAGAACACCTGGTGTAAAGAAGGCTATGGAAGCCATGAATGCAAAGCTGAGAAGATTTGGGAGAGTGAAGAACCCTGTTTAGAGGTTCACCTATGATGGTTATGTGGCACATCACTATGCATACATGGCAAAGGTTGTGCAAGTTGTAGATCCCACATGCATTGATGAGGCTATTGGAAATGTGTGTTGGGAGAAAGCTATGGATGAGGAGATGGATACACTATATGGATGAGGAGATGGATACACTATATGGAAATGAGACTTGGGATTTAGTACAATTGCTTGAAGTCAAGAAAGACATTGGATGCAAGTGGGTGTACAAAGTAAAACATAACAGTGATGGAAGCATAAACAGGTATAAGGCTAGATTGGTAGCCAAAGGATATGTGCAGACATATCGCATTGATTATGAGGAAACTTTCAGCCCAGTTGCCAAGATGGCAACAATGAGAGTTGTGATAGCAGTGGCTGCATCAAAGAAATGGTCTTTACATCAGATGGACGTAAAGAATGCATTCTTGCATGGGGATTTGCAGGAAGAGGTGTATATGTTGTAGCCACCTGGTTATGAGGATGTGAGTTACCCCGAGCATGTTTGCAGGATGAAGAAAGCCTTGTATGACTTAAAACAAGCACCAAGAGCATGGTCTGACAAGATTTTTGAATATCTTGTCACTATTGGCTTTCATGTAGCCAATGCAGATTTCTCGCTGTATGTGAGACACAATCATAGAGGGGTTGTGCTTGTTGTCATCTATGTAGATGACTTGATCATTACGGGGGACCATGATACAGAGATCTTTGATATAAAGATCTTGCTTAGACAGAAGTTTGAGAGATGAAGAATCTGGGCGAGCTCAAATATTTCTTGGGCATTGAGGTGATTAGGTCACCACATGAAGGTATTGGATTACTACAGAGACAGTATGGCTTGGACATGCTGTCCAAGTATGGTATGACAGGCTGTAAGCCTATCTCAGTGCCATTGGATCAGAATGGAAAGTTTGAGATGAAGGATCTGGGCGAGCTCAAATATTTCTTAGGCATTGAGGTGATTAGGTCACCACATGATGGTATTGGATTACTGCAGAGACAGTATGGCTTGGACATGTTGTCCAAGTATGGTATGACAGGGTAAAAGCCTATCTCAGTGCCATTGGATCAGAATGGCAAGTTGAGTGCAGATTCAGGAGAGATTTTGGAGGATCCTACTATGTATAGGTGCATAGTAGGAAGCTTGATCTACATGACGATCACCAGGCCAGATTTGAGCTATGTTGTTGGGTTGGTGTGTCAGTTTATGCAGGTTTCTCGCCGTAAGCCGCATTTGGATGCATTGAGACGCATAATACTGAGATATGTAAGGTCTACTTTGCATTGTGGGCTATTTTATAAAACTGGGACAGAGATATGTGTACATGGGTACATAGATGGGTACAGAGATATGTGTACATGGGTACACAGATGCTGATTGGGCTAGTAGTATCTCAGATAGAAGATCTACTAGTGGCTTCATGTTTTCTTTGGGGAGTGCTGCTGTGACTTGGAGCAGCAAGAAGCAGTCTACTGTTGCTCTATCTAGTACTACAAGTAGTGGAAGAAGAAAGAAGAAAGATTTATGTGTAGCAATTGAAAACCAAGGGCCAAACCGTCAATTCTCCATCATTCATACTCGAGCTGAGTATTAGGGTAAGCCTTTTAATCTTTTGATTGATTCAGGTAGTACTCATTCTTTCATTTCCCCTGGATGCTTGCGTAAGCTAGTCTTAGATCAGAAATCAAGGAAACCTATGCAAGTTGAATTGGCAAGTGGGAAGATTCTTCTCACTCACCTTGAGACAGATCGTATTCAGTTCAATCTAGATGGGAATTTAATTGACTGTCAGTTCAGAGTATACCTTTGGGAGTTTTCAACGGGATCCTTACAATGGATTGGCTCCATAAAAATCAAGCTGACATTCACTGTTATAATGGAACCATTTCCTTCCGTGACCTTCATGGAAATAAAGTTCAAGGAACCGGAATTTCAGGATCCCCAAGTGTGCAGTTAGTAAAGGCTTCTAAGTTACTAAAAGGACTTAGAAAGAAGCAGCTCATTTATGTTGTCAAAATGAATCCAGTAGACTCAAAGCTAAAAGCTAAAGAACATGAATGGTTAAGTGATTATGATGATTTATTCCCAGCAGAACTAACAGAGATGCCTCCAATTCGGGAAGTAGATCATGTGATAGAATTTACCCCCCTCCTCGGAGCTCAACCTGTAGCCATGCGCATGTACAAAATGCCAGTTCCTGAAGCCATCAAACAACTCAAGGAACAGCTTAGACAGCTGTTAGAACAAGGGTTTGTAAGACCGAGTGTTTCACCTTGGGGTGGGCCAGTTATCTTTCAGAAAAAGAAAGATGGAACGCTGACTCTGTGTGGACTACAGAGGTCTCAATCAGCCTGACAGTTAAGAATAAGTATCCTATCCCTAGAATTGATGAGCTTTTGGACAGGCTAAGTGGAGCCCAGATCTTCACAAAGATAGATCTCAAATCAGGGTATTATCAGATCAGGATTAATGAGCAAGATATCCCGAAGACAGCCACCATCAATACTCGGTATGGGCGTTTTGAATTCACTGTCATGCCGTTTGGATTGACAAATGCCCCAGCTACATTCAATCAATTAATGTAAGAAATTCTCAGAGAATACTTGGATGATTTTAATCTTGTTTTCTTGAGATGATATTTTGATTTACTAAAAGAATGCAGTTGACCATGAAGCTCATGTCAGAAGAGTTCTTGAGATCCTAAGGAAGCACCAACTCTTTGCAAAAAAGAGCAAATGCACTTTCTCTGCCGACGACCATGTTGAATACTTGGGCTTTCTGGTATCCAAAGATGGAATTTCTCTAGATTCTGCTAAAGTCCAAGTAGTCATAGATTGGCCTAAACCAAAGACAGTGAAAGAAATCAGAGGATTCTTGGGATTGACTGGTTGTTTGGTATAGAATTTTTATACCAAAGTATGTTCTCATAGCTTCCCCCTGACTAATCTTCTCAAGAAGAATATCCCGTTTCAATGGTCTGCCAGGTGTGCCAGAGTGCTTTTAATAAGCTGAAGACCGCCTTGGTAACCAATCCCGTTCTAAATCTCCCAGATTTCTCTCTACCCTTTTGAGGTAGTAACTGATGCCAGTGGTTTTGCCCTGGGAGGTGCACTCATGCACAGGAAGGTCATGCAGTGGCCTATGAATCCTGAAAATTAAGTTCACACATGAGAGGAATTATGCTGTCCATGACTTGGGACTACTTTCAGTAGTATATGCCCTAAAGTTGTGGAGACATTACCTACTGGGTCAAAGATTCACTTTGATGAACAGGTCATCAAAGCTTAAAGTGGATCTTCACTCAAAAGGATCTCAACATGCGCTAAAGATGGTGGATGTAGAACTTGCAGGAATTTGATTTTGAAATCAAGTACCGCCCAGGCAAAGAAAATGTGGTAGTAGATGCCCTCAAAACAGAAAAGCCTCCTTGCTTGCAATTACTGTAGTGTCAAATCCTTTGATTATTGAAGCAAGTGAGAAGATCATGCAGGATAGATTCTTTGGCCCTATTGCTACCCTACTTATACAGGAAAGCAAAACTCCACAGAAGTTGAACCGAGTTCAAGGGTACAGCCTGGATGATGGAATTATGTATTATAATCGCAGATTATGCATTCCTAATGATGAGGGAACTAAGGGTCAAATTTTGATTGAAGCCCATGACACCTTATTGCAAGACATCCAGGTTTCATCAAAACCTACATGTCTGTGAAGAAAAGCTTCTTTTGGCCTGGTCTAAAAAAGGATGTGTGCTTAATCATGTACGTTAATGTTTGACCTGTCATCAAAAAGTAAAGGCCGAGAGAGTAAAAATGCCTGGGAAGTTACATCCATTAGACGTCCCCCCCAGATGAAGTGGGAATGCATCAGTATGGATTTTATTACTGGGTTACCCTCAGTACAATTAGGTTACAACTCCATCTTCGTGGTAGTTGATAGACTAACCAAAGTTGCCCATCTAATTCCAGTAAAAGAAACCTACACTACAGTGGATGTGGCCAGAGTGTTCCTCAAAGAAATCTTCAGATTGCATGGCCTATCCCAGAAGAATAGTAAGTGATCGAGATCTCAAATTCACGTCAAGATTCTGGACTGCATTTTTTGAAGCAGTAGGAACTTTCTTGGATCTCAGCACAGCTTACCACCCCGAGACCGATGGTCAAACTGAAAGGGTGAACCAAGTAATCAAAGATATAATTCGGTCATGCTGTGGTGGTGGGCAGGGAACCCAAGAAGTGGCTAAGCTATCTGCACCTATTCGAGTTCACCTACAATGCTTCTTATCGCAGAAGTATTGGGATGAGCCCTTTCAAAGCTTTGTATGGACAAGATTGCTTAACTCCATTAACTTGGTCCGACCCATTGATTAGGGTCAAGATGTCTAGACAGATGCTTGATGACATGGAGCAGCAGATGCAGTCAATTCGCAAAGATATAAAAGCTGCCCAGGATAGACAGAAGTAGTATGCAGATAAGAAGAGGTTAGACACAAAATTCGAAGAAGCAGATATGGTCTTCATTTGAGAACGCCCCAAAAAAAGTTCTCTATCTCTTGGGAAGTACAAGAAGTTATCCCCCAGATATTGTGTACCATATCTGATTACAAAGAAAGTAGGTGACTTAGCCTACAAGCTTCTTCTACCTCCTCATCTCAAAGTACATAATGTATTTCATGTCAGCCTTCTTAAAAAGTATATACCAAGCCCAAATCATGTGCTTGATGATGATAAAATCTTAACTTCTTCAACCCAAGGGCAGATGGAACTCCAACCTGCTGAAGAAATCCTTGATGTTCGAGAAAAGGTTCTCAAGAACAGAATTCTAAGAGAATTATTGGTCAAATGGAAGTTCTATCCTTTTGAAGATGCCACCTGGGAGAAAGAAGCCGAACTGTTATGAGATTACCCCCAGTTTGCGAGATGAGGACATCTCATGTTTTTCAAGTGGGAGAGAATGTAAGATTCCTCCCCATCCTCTCAAGATGTCCAGTATCTTCCCCTGTAATCAAATCCCTCTTCAGATATATAAAAGATCTTGTTTCTACCTATTTTGGCTTAGAGAGAGAAAATGTTCTAGAGAGAGATTATTTAGATTTTAGATATTTTTGGATGGAAAAATATCTCTTCTTATTAAAATATTCCCCCAAAATAGAAGTTCAAAGAAGGTGCATTAGAAATCAATTATAATCTGTTCAAAAAGGCCTTATCCTAGGGGTCCAGATTTTCTGAAAATTTTAAATTAGGGTTCTGAGGGGCCAATCAGATTCATCCAAATGTGTGGAGGAGATAAATAGAAGAAATAAAGAAAATCCCCCCAAAAATGAGTAAATACTCACATAAGATGAAGAGTGGACTAAGGACCAAAGGAAATAGAAGAAATAAAGAAAATCCCCCCAAAAATGAGTAAATACTCACAGAAGATGAAGAGTGGACTAAGAACCAAAGAAAATACTAAAAAAATAAATTTTTGACACCTTAGAGTGGGGATTTTCCCTCGTGAGAAGGAGGCGTCTATTTCACATGTGTGGTGGAGTTTTAAATTCCCAAAAATTGAGATATTTCATCTCTCCTCTCTCCTAATTCAAGTCTAGTTCTAAAAAGTAAGCTAAACTGACCCAAAAATGGTGAAAATTTGACCAAACTGATCTGGAAAATTCTAGAATTAGTTTGCTTGGTTAGAAGCTCACTTTTTCCTATAAATAGAAGCCTCTCCCTTTGTTGAATCTTAATAGTGTTTTATGCACTGTTACTCTACTTCTCCCCAGAGCCAAAAACTATGAATCTCTTAATAATTCATTAGTTTTTGACCATTCTCTCTTCTAAAGAATTGGTGGCCACTCTTGTTGCAAACAAGAGTAGATCCCTCAAACCATGAAGCCAAAGGAAAGCTTCCAGAAATTCATGTAAATCCTACTTTTTCTTTATTCTTTTAATGGTTTTCTAATTTTTGTTATCTTTAAAATGATAAATTGATTCTATGCCTTGTTGGAAAGGCTTTCCCCCTCCTAGGTATAAAAAAATGCATACTAAAAATATTTTATTAAAAAAGTGTTACTTTCTTTAGAATTAAATTCTATGCATAGAAGAAGCATATTGAAATTGTTATTTTGATTATAAAAGTGTTATTTTCATCATAAATAATTTTTATGCATAAATGGATGCATAAAAGAAATTCTTTTATATTAAAAGAGTGATTTTCATCATTAATGATTTGTATGCATAAAAGATTTTTTATATTAAAAGTGTGATTTCATCTCATAAATGATTTTTATGCATAAATAGATGCATAAAAGAAATTCTTTTATATTAAAAGAGTGATTTTCAGCATAAATGATTTGTATGCATAAACATATGCATAAAGATTTTTTTATATTAAAAGTGTGATTTTCATCATAAATGATTTTTATGCATAAATGGATGCATAAAAGAAATTCTTTTATATTAAAAGAGTGATTTTCATCATAAATGATTTGTATGCAAAAATAGATGCATAAAAGATTTTTTTATATTAAAAGTGTGATTTTTATCATAAAAGGATTTTATGCATAAAGTAGATTCATAAAAGAAATTATTTTATTATAAAAGTGTGACTTTCATCATAATTGAATTTATGCATAAAAGATGCATAAAAGAAAGTTTTTATTTTAAAAGAGTTATTTTTCATTGGATTTAGTTTTTATGCATGGGAAGATGCATAAGAGAAATTCTTTTCTTCTAAAAGTGTAATTCCTACTAAATTGGATTTATGCATGGAAAGATGCATAAAGATTTTATTTTTAATCCAAAAGTGTTATTCTCATCAATTTTGATTTTATGCATAGAAAGATGCATAAAGAAATCTATTTTTATTTCAAAAGAGTTATTTTCATCAATTTTGATTTTATGCATAAAGAATTTTATTTTTATTCCAAAAGAGTTATTCTTATCAATTTTGATTTTATGCATAGAAAGATGCATAAAGAATTTTATTTTTAATTCAAAAGAGTTATTTTTATTAATTTTGATTTTATGCATAAATAGATGCATAAAGAATTTTACTTTTAATCCAAAAGAGTTACTCTTATCAATTTTGATTTTATGCATAGAAAAATGCATAAAAGATTTATTTTTATTTCAAAAGTATTATTTTCATTGAAGTGATAGGAATCAGATTGATGTAGATGGATGAATGGATGATGTGGTATGATGTGTGAATGATGTAGATTAATGTAGATTGATGTATGGATGACGTGGTTTGATGTGTGAATGATGTGGATTGATGTAGATGGATGAATGGATGATGTGGTTTGATGTGTGAATGATGTAGATTAATGTAGATTGATGTATGGATGATGTGGTTTGATGTGTGAATGATGTGGATTGATATATATGGATGAATGGATGATGTGGTTTGATGTGTGAATGATGTAGATTAATGTGGTTTGATGTGTGAATGATGTAGATTAATGTAGATTGATGTATGGATGATGTGGTTTGATGTGTGAATGATGTGGATTGATGTAGATGGATGTATGGATGATGTGGTTTGATGTGTGAATGATGTGGGATATTGTAGATGGATGTATGGATGTGGATGTGGAAATGGATATATAGATGTGGATGTGGATGTGGATGTATGAATTTGTGGAAGTGGATGTATGGATATGGATATGGATGTGTATGTATGAATGCGGATGTGAAAGTGGATGTATGAATGTAGATGTGGATGTGGATGTATGAATGTGAATGTGGATGTGGATGTAGATGTATATATGTGAATGGGGATGTGGATATATGAATGTGGATGTGGATATGGATGTATGAATGTGGATGTGAAAATGGATGTATGGATGTGGATATGGATGTGGAAGTGGATGTATGGATGTGGATGTGTATGTGGAATAATGAATGCGAATGTGTATGTGAAATGATGTGACGTCGATATGAGTGAATGGATGAGATGTGATGACATGTGAATTGGGATGTGAATAAATGATATGTGATGTGAATGAATCTGATATGATGAGATGGAAAATGATGTGATTAGATGAGAATGAGTACACATATGAATGGAATGTGGAATAAGTAATGTGGACTGATGAGGGATAATGTGGAAAGACGAGAGTTCATTATAGAAACTGTATTTGTGACCTGTTTGTAAATGACTGTTTTAGGTCAAGAATGTTGGGGAAGCATTTTGACCGTCTTGTGATTAAGGTCGTGGAGACCTAACTGATAAAGTTGCAACAGCTGACGAAGAGTCAATGGAGAACGTCTCGCGTAGCATGGTCGGCCGAGGTCTTGACCAGCCTCGGTTCGATTTAAATGGTGAGCTTCCGATACGGTGGATGAGGGACCAAGGAAGCGGCCTATGAGTGAAGCGCTAGGTGACCTGCGAAGGATCCTAGAGGGTGCTGACCATACGATGCTCGGGCTCTGGGTTGCCGAAGATACCCACACGTGCGTCGTGGAAGATATTGACAAGGAGTAAGAGTTGTTTTCTGAAATCGGGCATGGATCTGGTTGATTGACCTTGCTGGTCCTCAACGGATGAGTCCATGACTCTTTTATATGGATCTGTTGGTTGATCCTGCTGATCTTCCACGAAGATTCTGTTACCATATTATAGTAGTGATGTGTGTGAACACACTTAGGACCGCTGGGGCACTTTTTCCCTCACTAGGAGGTTTTTTCCCCCGTGCATTGTATATACGCCCATTATCTTCTAGGGCTTGTTATCTTTCATTTTTGGCACTCATAATACACTACTGTGTTGTGCTCAAGCTTCCTCATCTTCTTGAAGTTGTGTGTGCATTCCTGCAACCCTAATTCCAACAATTGGTATCAGAGCAGGCTTCCTCCTCCCGGGCAGCATCACCGGCACCTGCCGCTTCATCTCCTCCGATTGCAACGAGGTTTCACGAGCGTCTGCAGGTTAGTATAAGCCGTGGGAAAGCCCGTAGGGCTTGGTCATTTCAGAATTTTGATCTGAAGTCATTTCGCCCTCCGTTTTTGCATTCCAAGTACTGCGCAGGCAAAATCGTCCTACTGTGCAGATTTTCTGTCAAGATTAAAATCTGCAGGACAGGTGCCCATTCGTCTGTTTTGGGCTGTGCTATATAGCACAGGTCGATTTTATACAGGTTTACCTCTTGCAGACAGCATTTACATCTAGTAGTACAGTCATTGGCCATGGCTGACAACAATGATGTATTCCGCATGTTGGCTGCTGAGGATAAGTTGGATGGCACCAACTATCCATTGTGGGCATATATGATGCGACATGTATTGGTAGCAAAGGGGTTATGGAATATTGTGCAGGGTATTGATGCACGTCCTATTGTGGCTGGGAATGCTGCAAACACATCAGAAACAGGTACTGTTGATGATGGTGCAGGCACAAGTGCTGTAGCAGCTATTCGAGAACCACCACTTTCAGCAGAGCAGATTCGTTGGGATGGTAGAGATGCGCAGGCTCATGCCTTGATTGCGCTGTCTGTCAAACGTACCATTATCCCACATATTCGCTCCTGCAGGACTTCTAAGGATGCTTGGGATGTACTTGCCACATTGTATCAGGCAAGAAATGAGGCTCGTGTTGCTTATCTCCGAAAACAGTTGGAGAATGAGCATATGAACGAAGGTGATTCTATGGATAGCTTTTTGACAAAGATCAAGGATTTCAAAGAGCAGCTCATTTCTGCAGATGAAATCCTGTCAGACAGTTCACTTGTGCAGACTGTTTTGAATGGTCTACCAGATTCTTATCAGGGTTTTGCTTCCACTCTTCGCTTGATGATGAAAGGCAATCCCAATGCCTTATCATTTGAGGAGTTAGTTTCTGTTTTGCTGCAAGAAGACCAGTCAAGGCAAAACAGGAATATTATGCGTGTCGCAGATCAAGCTTTCGTTGCTAGTCAGAGAAGCGGGAAAGGTAAAGCTGGCTTTTCTTCTAGTAAGCAGAAATCTGCAAATGCTGCGCAACCAAAGAAGGAAGACAAAGATGAGAAGAAGGGTGACAAACAGAAGACATTTTGCAAGTACTGTAAGGGAAATGATCATGTCATCAAAGCGTGTCCTAAGCTGGCTGCGAAAGAGGCTAAGAAGAAAGAGGCTGGTATGGCTGTTGCAGATGCCTCTCCTTCTAACAATGAATCTGCTAATGTTGTGCTAGATACAGAATGGGCATTCAATGCGCAGTGCAGTTATGACCCATCTTTGCATGACACATGTATGTCTGCAGTAGATTCAGATGTATGGTACTTTGACAGTGGTGCCACTAAGCATATCACCTCGCAGCGCAGTTTATTCACTTTCCTTGAGTCTGCTCCCACAGGGAATACTGTCACTTGTGCCAATAACTCCTCTTATCCCGTTAAAGGAGTTGGACAGATTGTGCTGAATGTTGCAAATGGCAACACCTTTACACTTTTTGATGCATTGTATGTGCCAGGGATCAAAAAGAATCTGCTGTCAGTCTCCGCATTTGCCAAAACAGGTTTGGTTGTAAAATTTGTGGATGACAGATGTACTGTTCATGATCTCTCTTGTGGTGACATCATTGTAGCATCTGGTTCACTATGTCGAGGGCTGTATAAGCTCAATATGGATGGCAAATGTGTAGAGGATTCAGCATGTGCTATTATGGATACGCAGGCTATTTCAAATGCAAAACTGTGGCATGCACGTTTTGGTCATCTGAATTTTGCAAGTTTGCTGCGCCTGCAGAAATCTGAAATGGTGTCTTCTTTGCCTAAGCTTGAGGCACCTGTCAAGCATGTTTGTGAGGGCTGCATATTGGGTAAAATGCAGCGTGCTTCCTTTCCCAAAGATGGATCAGTGAGAGCTGAACGCAGATTGCAGCTTGTTCACAGTGATGTTTGTGGTCCCATGCAAACTCCATCATTTGGAAACTACCTTTATTTCGTGACTTTCATTGATGATTTTACCAGGCATGCATGGGTATATCCTTTGAAGGCAAAGTCCGAAGTGTTTTTGTGCTTCAAACAGTTTTTGGTTATGGCTGAAAATGTGTCAGAAAGTAAGATGGGCACCCTCCGTTCAGATCGAGGGGGGGAGTATATGTCTTCAGAATTTAATGCATTTCTGGCTGAGCGTGGGATAAAACACCAATGTACAGTGCCGTATACACCACAGCAAAATGGTGTGGCTGAGAGAAAAAACAGGTCTCTCATGGAAATGGCAAGATGTATGGTTAAGAGTCAAAGTCTACCACATGGTTTTTGGCTTGAGGCTGTCATGTGTGCCACTTATGTACTAAACAGGTGTCCCACCAAAGCATTACAGGTTGTCACTCCATATGAGGCTTGGCATGGCCGCAAGCCATCTGTTGGCCATTTACGTGTTTTTGGTTGCCTGGCATATGCATTAGTGCCTGTGCAACATCGCAGAAAATTGGATGACAAAGCTGTCAAATGTATTTTTGTTGGATATAGTGCTGAGAGCAAAGGCTATCGTTTGTATCATCCACAGACAAAGCGCATTTTGGTTAGCCGTGATGTTGTATTTGTGGAAGATGCAGTTCAGCCCTTGGTTTCATGTACTAAGGAGACAGATATCAGCTCACGTGATGTCTATGATTCATTGTTGCCTCTTTTCAGTGGTGCACAGTCAAGTGCAATACCTCATGAGGCAGTTTTTCAGCCTATGCAGGTTTTAAATGATGGCACAGATCAGCCTATATCTGATGCAGATGTGCATGATGCACTTGAGGATGAGAGACAAGAGATTGAGGGCTCTAGGAATATGCCTAGATGGCTGGTGCAGACTTTGCGTGACAGCAAGTTGGATGCCCCTTTGTCTAGTCGCACTCGTTCTGGCTCTCATGGTGCCTCTTATGCGTCAGATTGTTATGCATTGGCTGTTTCTAGTATGTGCGATGAAAGTGAGCCTGTTTCATTTGATGAGGCACAAAGTTCAGAAAATTGGATGGCTGCTATGCAAGCAGAATACGATGCTATTATGAACAATGGTACATGGTCTTTATGTGACTTGCCCCCTGGCAAGAAGGCCATTGGCACTAAGTGGGTATACAAATTGAAGCGTAAGCCTGATGGCACAGTGGATCGCCATAAGGCTAGGCTTGTTGCAAAAGGTTATGCTCAAGAGAAGGGCATTGATTTTGATGAGACTTTTGCTCCCACATGTCGTATGACCACTGTTCGTAGCATCTGTGCATTAGCAGCTCATAATGGTTGGAATGTACATCAGCTGGACATAAAGACTGCGTTCTTAAATGGAGATTTGCATGAGGAGGTGTATGTATCGCAGCCTCGTGGTTTTGTTCAAAGAGGGCAGGAAAACAAAGTGTGCAGGTTAAAAAAGGCTTTATATGGTTTAAAGCAAGCTCCACGAGCTTGGTATGAAAAAATACATGCATATTTGACTGCACATGGGTTTCAGAATAGTCCAATAGAAAGCACTTTGTATGTTAAACGTGTGGATGGTGTACATCTAATCATTGCTCTCTATGTCGATGACATGCTGCTCACAGGACCAAATAAGAGTCATATTGCTGATTTTAAGGCTGATTTGAATGCCTCTTTTGAGATGTCAGATTTGGGGCATTTGCATCATTATTTGGGGATACAATTTAAGCAGTGTGATGGAGGTATTGCTTTGTGTCAGACAAAGTATATTGAAACATTGTTGCGGAGATTTGGCCTTGAAGACTGCAAGCCTATTGCTACTCCAATGGAGACAGGTTTGAAGTTGAGTCTTCATGATGCTGGAGATCACTTTGATGTCACACTCTATCAGACAGCTGTTGGTTGCCTCATTTATGTATGCATTACGAGGCCAGACATTCAGTTTGCAGTCTCACAGGTGAGCAGATTTATGCATAGCCCAGGCATTAAGCATTGGCAGGCAGTGAAGCGTATCTTTCGCTATTTGAGTGGTACTCGGCATCTTGGGTTGTTTTATCCCAAGGGGGGATCATTGCCGCCAGATTTACATGCTTTTTCAGATTCTGACTGGGCTGGTTGTTATGACACACGCGTGTCCACGAGTGGTTTTTGCTTCATGCTTGGAAGCTCATGCATATCATGGTTGAGCAAGAAGCAGCCTACTGTGGCCACTTCTAGTTGTGAAGCTGAGTACAGGGCAGCTTTCACAGCTACGGTTGAGTGTGTGTGGCTCAGACGCCTTATGGCTGATTTGGGTGTTGGGCAGCCATCTGCCACCACCATCTTCACTGACAGTCAGAGCGCATTGGCAGTTGCGCGGAACCCAGTGTTCCATGCTCGTACGAAGCACATTGAGGTGCACTACCATTATGTCAGGGAGAGACTCTCTGCAGGAGAGATCAGTTTGGCTTATGTGCCAACACAGGATAACCTTGCAGACCTTTTCACAAAGGCTCTGCCTCGCGAGAAGTTCGAAGCTTTTCGCAAAGCTTTGGGCTTACTCCCTTTTGTGGATTCGTCCACATAGCTAGACACTTCCCTATACATGAGTGCTAGCTCTTGTTCACCGCATCACTCCAGGGGGGATTTGTTACCATATTATAGTAGTGATGTGTGTGAACACACTTAGGACCGCCGGGGCACTTTTTCCCTCACTAGGAGGTTTTTTCCCCCGTGCATTGTATATACGCCCATTATCTTCTAGGGCTTGTTATCTTTCATTTTTGGCACTCATAATACACTACTGTGTTGTGCTCAAGCTTCCTCATCTTCTTGAAGTTGTGTGTGCATTCCTGCAACCCTAATTCCAACAGATTCCATTTTGTTATGTGAATATATTGCCGGTTACTATGAGATAGGAACTATCGAAAAGGCCTCTGAGTGAACAGGTGGTGAGCTTTCTAGTTGCCAATGATGTTATAAGTACACCGATGAAGGAATGATTGGAAATAAGGATTCAAAACTAGAGATTTTGAGGATTGTGATCAGTGACACAATGGTTTCATTAAAGGATTGTTTTAAAGATAGCTGATGCTGAGAAAAAAAAAAGCAATTTCATATTGGGTGTGTAAGTGGTGTGACTAGTTTTATGTTTGCATGAACTTCCGGCTAGGGGGCGTGAGAACTCTTTTATTTGGTACCCGGGACAAAA
This sequence comes from Cibotium barometz, assembly GCF_041138505.1. Classification (NCBI taxonomy): domain Eukaryota; kingdom Viridiplantae; phylum Streptophyta; class Polypodiopsida; order Cyatheales; family Cibotiaceae; genus Cibotium; species Cibotium barometz. The sequence goes on from NC_141058.1 coordinate 6,996,292, forward strand.
CCTAACCAAATTTCTAATTGGATCCTATCACTACAGTGGTTGGGCGGTTGGCTAACCCATGGGATTGGATGGGGTTAGGCTGGATTGATGGATCCGTAAATCGAGACTCAATTTCTGTTTAGTTCGATAGATGAAGTAAATTTCGGACAAAAATTATTCTATGGAAAAGAATCGACTGTGCCTCTCAATGAGGAAAAAAGCGTTGGTCTTTATGATCCAAGTACAGTCTTTTTCCTTGATCTGACTATGGGACTTACGGGTTCGGTCAGATGAACTCAGTTAGTTAAGGCTTTTGACTACGTTAGGAAAAAGTTATCCTGGTGGAATCGCTCGTGCTTTCCGGACAAAGGAAGTTTTTTTCGGGTTCAATTTTGGAAAAACCGATGGATTAGTCTCTTGTCCGGATATCCATTGGGGGTGAGGCCACGAGTGCTACTTCCGTTGCTAGCACCCCTAAAATTGTTGCACGGTGGGAAAGGGATTTTACAGTTGTTATCAGAGCTATTTGGCTAATGAGGATCAACCGAGAAGCCAAATATGTCAAAAATTTATCAAGAAGCACTAAAAGGTTGTAATTGTGTGATAAAATTCATACAATTTGATATTCAAACTGAAATTTATAAATTAGTAATTGGGTCTTCAGCAGATGGAAGTACCGCAATTGTATGGAATCCCTGACTTGCTTGAGGCCTAGACATGATGGTATCTACCTTATAGTTCCAAGAACCATGACTACCCGTATATACCGAGGGTATAACTGTAGCTCTTTACTGGCAGTATATACGAGTAAATCTAAGACTTGAAATTATAAGCATTAATGCTATCCAGATGATGAATTCAAATGTGGTTGATATGATTTTTAAATTCTGGTTGAGAACTGATGAGTTGATTTGGATTCTGATTGAAAAATGATGATCCCTGAAATTTGGTTGAAATGTAATAAGCTGAGCAAAACCACAATGAGGATGAATGGGACAAGTCCCTGCTGTGATGATGTTCTTAACTGAATGACGTTAATGACTTCAGCCAATCACTATGAGATTAGTGGATTGTGCTGGCAGATTGCTATTGTTAACTTTTGTCCAGTGGATCAAGTTAAGGAATGATAAATTAAAAATCTAAAAAAATTGAAATCCCCATGGTTGGAGGACTGTTCACATGGAAAAAAATTAGTCTGATGGACCATTATTGTGTTAAAGATATGAATGAGATATTCTGAATGAATTGTTAACTGATAATGCGTTCTATATGAGTATCTTTATCCCTTGATTCTGTGGGGAGCCGACCTATTTATAGAACCTTGGAATTAGTTGAATCAAAAATCAGATTGAATCATAAATAAAGAGACTTAACAAGAATTTTTGTATTGATAGGAACATGGATCGAGGTCGTCGTGGTAGAAATATTAACCCCCAACTCGATGAAGAAGAGCTCGACCTGGATGTTTGTAAAACTCTTCATAGTTCGCAGCCTAGACCTTTCACGGGTGAAGGGAAAAACTTGGGGGAGGCTGTGGAGAAGTGGATCGAATCAATGGAAGAATACTTCAATGTCACCGGGTACAATGATAAGAGCAAAATGGCTCTTGCAAGGCTAAAGATAGTGGAGACAACTAGAGTGGCATGGAGAAACCACTGCGAGACAAACCGTCTCGACCGAAATACCCAAACCTGGACTGATCTTAAAATTTACCTAAGGACGAGGTTCTGTCCTCCCGACTTTTTAGAAACAAAGATGAACGAATTCTTAGAGTTAACCCAGGGGAGTAGAACTATTGAAGCATATCACCAAGCATTCGCCCTCCTCCTCAGATACTCGCCTCCACTGGATGAAGAAAAGATGATGGCCAGGTTCATTCAGGGACTGAATGAACCTTTGAATATCCTGGTGAAGAATGCCAAGCCAGTTTCCATGGCCGAAGCAGTTCGGATGGTGAAGGATTTCGCCAAAGCCTTTGATGTCAAAGTCCCGCCAAAGCCAGCACCATCACCTTTCAAAAGGTTTTTATTCCCAGAAGATGATTCTAACCTTCCTCTGCCTAAGAGACATCAGGGTCAAAACCCAGGATATGGGAAGTTCTAGAATGGAAGAAATGTCCTTTTCCCGAAACTCAATCCCCAGGATTTCAACTTCAAAAGTTCCACCCTTGAATAAGAGAGTGAAATGCTATAACTGTCAAGGATTTGGACATCGCAATATGGATTGACCAATGCCTTTTGGATCAAGGTTTTCAGGGTAGGGAAATTAGGGATCAAGATTCCAGACCCTTCCTTCCATAGTAATCAGGGTTCTATCTACTAAAATCAGGGAAATCCTAGAGGTAGGCTCTCTATCCAACCTGCAATTTCAATCCAAAGTAATGCAAGACCTCCACCTCAGAATAGGGGAAGTCAAAGAGAGTTGTTCCCAAATCGGCCATCCACTTCCAAGGTAGTAACGCTGGAAGTGATTGAAGAAGAAGAAGATGATGAAAGAGATCATACTCCACCTGCGAGATGAGGACATCTCACGTTTTTTAAGTGGGGTAGAATGTAAGATTCCTCCCCAGCCTCTCAGGATGTCCAGTATCTTCCCCTGTAGTCAAATCCCTCTTCTGAAATATAAAAGATCTTGTTTCTACCTATTTTGGCCTAGAGAGAGAAAATGTTCTATAGAGAGGTTATTCAGATTTTGGATATTTTTGATGGAAAAATATGTCTTCATATTTAAATAAGTTTCCCCGAAACAGAAGTTCAAAAAGAAGGTGCATTCAAAATAAATTATAATATGTTCAAAAGGCCTTATCCTGGGGATCCAGATTTTCTAAAAAAATTTAGATTAAGGTTTTGAGGGGCCAATCAGATTCATCCAAATGTGTGGAGGAGATAAATGGAAGAAATAAAGAAAATCTCCCCAAAAATGAGTAAATACTCACATAAGATGAAGAGTTGACTAAGAACAAGGATATTAGTTAAAAAAGAAGAGATATTTAGTGAAATAATAAATTTTTAACACCTGAAGATGGGGATTCCCCCTCATGAAGGAGGCGCCTACTTCACATGTGTGGTGGAGTTTAAAATTATCAAAAATTGAGATATTTCATCTCTCCTTTCTCCAAATTCAAGTCTAGTTCCAAAAAGTAAGCTAAATTGACCTAAAAATGGTCAAAAATTGACCAAACTGATCTGAGAAATTCTAAAATCAGTTTGCTTGGTTAGAGGCTCACTTTTTCCTATAAATAGAAGCCTCCCCCTTTGTTGAAGCTTAATAGTGTTGTTTGCACTGTTACCCTGCTTCTCCCAAGAGCCAAGAACTGTGAATTTACTCATAATTCATTAGTTTTTTACCTTCCCTCTTCTAAAGATTGGTGGCCACTCTTGTTTCAAACAAGAGTAGATCCCTCAAACCATCAAGCCAAAGGAAAGCTCTCAAATTCCTTCGTAAGTTGGAAATTCTCTCTTTTTTCTGTTCATTTTATGGTTTTTATGGTTTTTGTCTTCTCTAAAATAAATATGATGTTATGCCTCATTGAAAAAAGGCATTCCCCTGCCTTCTTTAGTAAATCCAACCATTCTTTATCCTAGATGAATGATTAATGGATAAAATCAAGTTTTTCATAATGTTTCTCTTAAATAAGTAGAAAATGTTTACATTAGAATAATTTAAATACTCTTGGTGAAATTCTAATTAATTTTAGAGAGTTAAAAATTGAAAAATGGTCAGCCATACAAAGGAGGTTATGGCAAAATTTTCTAAAATTGTGTAAAATAATTTTTACTTTTTTTATTCAAAAAGAGTAATTCCCATCGTATATGTATTCTTAAAGTGTTATTTTTCATCCTAGGTATAGAAAAATGCATACTAAAAATATTTTATTAAAAAAGTGTTACTTTCTTTAGAATTAAATTCTATGCATAGAAGGAAGCATATTGAAATTGTTATTTTGATTATAAAAGTGTTAGAAGGAAGCATATTTAAACTCTATGCATAGAAGGAAGCATATTGAAATTGCTATTTTGATTATAAAAGTGTGATGTTCATCATAAATGATTTTTATGCATAAATGGATGCATAAAAGAAATACTTTTATATTAAAAGAGTGATTTTCATCATAAATGATTTGTATGCATAAAAGATTTTTTTATATTAAAAGTGTGATTTTCATCATAAATGATTTTTATGCATAAATGGATGCATAAAAGAAATTCTTTTATATTAAAAGAGTGATTTTCATCATAAATGGTTTGTATGCATAAACATATGCATAAAAGATTTTTTTATATTAAAAGTTTAATTTTCATCATAAAAGAATTTTATGCATAAAGTAGATTCATAAAAGAAATTATTTTATTATAAAAGTGTGACTTTCATCAGAATTGAATTTATGCATAAAAGATGCATAAAAGAAATTTTTTATTTTAAAAGAGTTATTTTTCATTGGATTTAGTTTTTATGCATGGGAAGATGCATAAGAGAAATTCTTTTCTTCTAAAAGTGTAATTCCTACTAAATTGGATTTATGCATGGAAAGATGCATAAAGATTTTATTTTTAATCCAAAAGTGTTATTCTCATCAATTTTTGATTTTATGCATAGAAAGATGCATAAAGAAATCTTTTTTTATTTCAAAAGAGTTATTTTCATCAATTTTGATTTTATGCAAAAATAGATGCATAAAGAATTTTGATTTTATGCATAAATAGATGCATAAAGAATTTTATTTTTATTTCCAAAAGAGTTATTCTTATCAATTTTGATTTCATGCATAGAAGGATGCATAAAGAATTTTATTTTTAATTCAAGAGTTTTTTTCATTAATTTTAATTTTATGCATAAATAGATGCATAAAGAATTTTACTTTTAATCCAAAAGAGTTACTCTTATCAATTTTGATTTTATGCATAGAAAGATTCATAAAAGATTTATTTTTATTTTGAAAGTATTATTTTCATTGAAATTGAAATTATGCATAGATAGATGCATAAAAGATTTATTTTTATTTTGAAAGTGTTATTCTCATTAAAATGGAATTTATGCATAGTAAGATGCATAAAAGGTTTATTTTTAATTCGAAAGTGTTATTTTCCTTAAAATTTAATTTATAACTAAATAGATGCATGAGGATTTTTATAAAAGTGTTATTCCTACTAAAGTTATCTTTATGCGTAATTAGATGCATAAAGAATCTTTATATAAAAAATTAGAATTCTCTTACATTCTATAAATAGATGTGATGAGATGTGATAGGAATCAGATTGATGTAGATGGATGAATGGATGATGTAGTTTGATGTGTGAATGATGTAGATTAATGTAGATTGATGTATGGATGACGGTTTGATGTGCGAATGATGTAGATTAATGTAGATTAATGTATATTGATGTATGGATGACGTGGTTTGAGGTGTGAATGATGTGGATTGATGTAGATGGATGAATAGATGATGTGGTTTGATGTGTGAATGATCTAGATTAATGTAGATTGATGTATGGATGATGTGGTTTCATGTGTGAATGATGTGGATTGATATAGATGGATGATGTGGTTTGATATGTGAATGATGTAGATTAATGTAGATTGATGTATGGATGATGTGGTTTGATGTGTGAATGATGTAGATTAATGTAGATTGATGTATGGATGATGTGGTTTGATGTGTGAATGATGTGGATTGACGTAGATGGATGTATGGATGATGTGGTTTGATGTGTGAATGATGTGGGATGATGTAGATGGATGTATGGATGTGGAAATGGATGTATGGATGTGGATGTGGATGTGGATGTATGGATGTTGATATGGATGTGTATGTATGAATGCGGATGTGGAAGTGGATGTATGAATGTAGATGTGGATGTGGATGTATGAATGTGAATGTGGATGTATGAATGTGAATGGGGATGTGGATGTATGAATGTGGATGTGGATATGGATGTATGAATGTGGATGTAAAAATGGATGTATGGATGTGGATATGGATGTGGAAGTGGATGTATGGATGTGGATGTGTATGTGGAATAATGAATGCGAATGTGTATGTGAAATGATGTGACGTCGATATGAGTGAATGGATGAGATGTGATGACATGTGAATTGGGATGTGAATAAATGATATGTGATGTGAATGAATCTGATATGATGAGATGGAAAATGATGTGATTAGATGAGAATGAGTACACATATGAATGGAATGTGGAATAAGTAATGTGGAGGACTGATGAGGGATAATGTGAAAAGACGAGAGTTCATTATAGAAACTGTATTTGTGACCTGTTTGTAAATGACTGTTTTATGTCAAGAATGTTGGGGAAGCATTTTGACCGTCTTGTGATTAAGGTCGTGGAGACCTAACTGATAAAGTTGCAATAGCTGACGGAGAGTCAACGGAGGACGTCTCGCGTAGCATGGTCGGCCGAGACCTTGACCAGCCTCGGTTCGATTTAAATGGTGAGCTTTCGGTACGGTGGATGAGGGACCAAGGAAGCGGCCTGTGAGTGAAGCGCTAGGTGAGTTGCGAAGGATCCTAGAGGGTGCTGACCATACGGTGCTCGGGATCTGGGTCGCCTAAGATACCCACACGTGTGTCGTGGAAGATATTGAAACAAGGAGTAAGAGTTGTTTTCTGAAACCGGGCATGGATCTGGTTGATGGACCTTGCTGGTCCTCAACGGATGAGTCCATGACTCTTTTATATGGATCTATTGGTTGATCTTGCTGATCTTCCACGGAGATTCCATTTTGTTATGTGAATATATTACCGGTTACTATGAGCTAGGAACTATCGAAAAGGCCCCTGAGAGTGAACAGGTGGTGAGCGTTCTGGTTGCCAATAATGTCATAAGTATACCGATGAAGGAATGATTGGAAATAAGGATTCAACCAGAGATTTTGAGGATTGTGATCAGTGACACAATGGTTTCATTAAAGGATTGTTTTAAAGATAGCTGATGTTGAGAAAAAAAAAAAGCAATTTCATATTGGGTGTGTAAGTGGTGTGACTAGTTTTATGTTTGCATGAACTTCCGGCTAGGGGGCCTGGGAGCTCTTTTCCCTGGTACCCGGGACAAAACCTAACCAAATTCCTAATTGGAACCTATCACTACAGTGGTTGGGTGGTTGGCTAACCCATGGGATTGGATGGGGTTAGGCTGGATTGATGGATCTGTAAATCAAGACTCAATTTCTGTTTAGTTCGATAGATGAAGTAAATTTCGGACAAAAATTATTCTATGGAAAAGAATCGACTGTGCCTCTCAATGAGGAAAAAAGCGTTGGTCTCTATGATCCAAGTACACTCTTTTTCCCTGATCTGACTATGGGACTTACGGGTTTGGCCAGATGAACTCAGTTAGTTAAGGCTTTTGACTACGTTAGGGAAAAGTTATCCTGGTGGAATCGCCCGTGCTTTCCGGACAAAGGAAGTTTTTCCCGGTTTCGGTTTTGGAAAAACCGATAGATTAGTCTCTTGTCCAGATATCCGTGGGTGAGGCCCCGAGTGTGGGACCCTGCCCCGCGCAAGAAGTGCTACTTCCGCTGCTAGCACCCCCCTTGAAATTGTTGTGCGATGGGACAGGGATCTTACAGTCAATTTCATTCATGCATAGAAAGATGCATATTGATTATTTTTATTCTAAAAGAGTGATTTTCAATAGAATTAAGTTCTATGCATAGAAAGATGCATATTGATTTTTTTTAATTATAAAAGAGTGATTTTTAATAGAATTAAATTCTATGCATAGAAAGATGCATATTTATTATAAAAGAGTGATTTTTAATAGAATTAAATTCTATGCATAGAAAGATGCAAAATTGATTATTTTTTATTATAAAAGAGTGATTTTTAATAGAATTAAATTCTATGCATAGAAAGATGAATATTGATTATTTTTTATTATAAAAGAGTGATTTTCAATAGAATTAAATTCTATGTATAGAAAGATGCATATTGATTATTTTTTATTATAAAAGAGTGATTTTCAATAGAATTAAATTCTATGTATAGAAAGATGCATGTTTATTATTTTTTTTTACAAAAGTGTTAATTTCATCAAAATGGATTTTATGCATAAATAGATGCATAAAAGAATATTTTTTTTATAAAAGTGTTAATTTCATCAAAATGGATTTTATGCATAAATAGATGCATAAAAAAATATTTTTTTAATTATAAAAAGTGTTACTTTCATCAAAATGATTTTTATGCATAAATAGATGCATAAAAGAATATTTTTTTATTATAAAAGTGTTACTTTCATCAAAATGGATTTTATGCATAAATAGATGCATAAAAGAATATATTTTTTAATTATAAAAGTGTTACTTTCATCAAAATGGATTTTATGCATAAATAGATGCATAAAAGAATATTTTTTATTATAAAAGTGTTACTTTCATCAAAATGGATTTCTATATGCATAAAAGAAATTTTTATTGTAAAAGTGTTACTTTCACTAATATTGATTTTTATGCAAAAATAGATGCATAAAAGGATTTTTCTTTTATATAAAAGTGTTATTTCTTTAGAAGTTGGATTTTATGCATAAATAGATGCATACATAATTTTTATATCAAAACAAGAGTTCTCTTTAATCCTTTGTTAAAATCCCATGAATATTGGTAAATGAATAAGTAAATACTTTGTGAAAGAAAATTCTACCGTTTCATATTTTCTAGGAGAAAATTCAAAAAACCTATCGAAGTCGGAATTTTAGTTAAATGATTAATTTATCCCTCATAGGAATTCGTGTGATTAGTTTTGAATTCAGTTAAGCAAATACTCAATGAATGAAATTCAGTAAAGTAGTAATTGAAATATTACCCTTCGATAAAGATAGGTCAGGGAGAACCTTTCCAGACTCAATCCCTTGAATCAGACTATGACCAAGACATAACTCCTTCGTCAGTTTCAAGAATAGACGATGTGACCACTTCAGTAATCTACACTCAAATCACCCACCGAATCTGAAACTAAGTTGAGACCTTTGATTTTGATCTGAGGATCAAGATTAGAGAATTCGAGGAATTCTGCTTGGGAATCCAGACCTGTGATCTAGAAGTATTGGGATACAAATTTAAGAAATACCCATTGTATTCAAAAGAAATTCAAAACTCAAAACTTGCATAGAAACCTTGTTTTCTTAAAGGACTGTCTTACGCCAGAATGCTGGATGGAGCATTTGGTATATGTGTTTTTCTAAGGGAAGTTCGGTTGCAACAGCTGGTGGGGAGTGTTCAAAGGATGGCTCACGCGGCAAAAACCTGCCTAGGTCTTGACCAGCCTTCTGGGTATGGTGTAAAATGGTGTGCTTCCAGTACGATGGGCGAGGGCCGACAAAGCAGTCCCTGAGTGAAGTGCTAGGACACCTAAGGAGGATCTTGGAGGGTTCTGACCAGGCGATGCACGTGCTTGCGGTGCTTAGGACACCCATGCGTATGTCGTGGAAGAGGTCTGCATCCACCTTCTTTGGCGCATGTTGAGGTTATTCTGAGTAAAGATCCACTTTAATCTTTGATGATCTGTCACATCAAAGTGAATCTTTTTCCCAATAGGTAATGTCTCCACAACTTTAAGGCATAGACTATTGAAAGTAATTCCAGGTCATGGACAGCATAATTCCTCTCATGCGTTCTGAGCTTTCGAGATTGATAGGCCACTGCATGACCTTCCTGCATGAGTGCACCTCCCAGGGCAAAACCACTTGCATCAGTTACTACCTCAAAGGGTAGAGAGAAATTTGGCAGCTTCAGAACGGGACTGGTTACCAAGGCGGTCTTTAGCTTATCAAAAGCACTCTGGCACCTGGCAGACCACTAAAATGGGGTATTCTTTTTTAGAAGGTCAGGGGGGAAGCTATGAGAGCATACTTTGGTATAAAAATCCTATACCAACCAGTCAATCCCAAGAATCCTCTGACTTCTTTCATTGTCTTTGGTTCAGGCCAATCTATGACTGCTTGGACTTTTGCGAAATCTGGAGAAATTCCATCTTTGGATACCAAAAAGCCCAAGTATTCAACGTGGTCGGCAGAGAAAGTGCATTTGCTCTTTTTGGCAAAGAGTTGGTGCTTCCTTAGAATCTCAAGGACTTTTCGGACATGAGTCTCATGGTTAGCTGCATTCTTTGAGTAAATCAGAATGTCATCGAAGAAAACTAGAACAAAATCATCCAAGTATTCTCTCTGAGGATATCCTGCATTAGGCGATTGAATGTAGCTGGGGCATTAGTTAATCCGAACCGCATGACAGTAAATTCATAATGGCCATAGCGAGTATTGATGTCTGTTTTCGGTATATTGTTTGTCAATGGATTGTTTTTTAAATTAAAGTTTAAAGAGAAGTGTGTGAGTATCTGTATTCTAAGAAAAAGTTAAGAAAGGCTTTCAATTATGGGTGGGTGAGTACTTTTCTGGTTCTACTATTCTAGTGGTTGGGTGGTGGCTAACCCATGGGCCGGATAGGCTGAAATCAGTAGAGTTTTAATAATAAAATTGATTAATAGGATTACGCTTAGAATTCGAGTAGTTAATTAAAAGCCTGAAGACTTCTCAAATGAATAAACGGCTGTGCCTGATTCAATTAGGAAAAAAGCATTGATCCCTTCAAGTTAAGTCTGTAATAGTTTCCCTTCTATCTGGTTTATTCAGATAAAGGTTAGTTCAGTATCTTGATCTCGTTAGAAAAATTCGTTAAGAAAATATATAAATGGTAGAATCGTCCCTGTTTTTCAGGTGTGGAAAATTTTCCCGGTTTCGGTTTTCAGAATGACCACCAGCTTAGTCTCGTGCCGCCGGACATTCGAGGGCGAGGCCCCGAGTGAGAAACCCTGCCCCACACAAGAGGAAGTTACTTCCGCTGCTACCATCCAGGAATCCGGTGCGCGGAAGGGGCAGTGGGATCTCTCAGTTGTTGGTATCAGAGCATCGTCGTAAATTTACGTAACAGCAGGCAGAAATTGCTTAAAAATTTTAAAGTAAATATGGGAAATAATGTTTTCGCTTGTTAATATTATGTTGTTGGTATCAGAGCGTCGTCGTAAATTTACGTAACAGCAGGCAGAAATTGCTTAAAAATTTTAAAGTAAATATGGGAAATAATGTTTTCGCTTGTTAATATTAGGCTGAATATTTGCCTCATTAGGACTTACATTTGAATTCCCACCTGTAAACAGAGGCAACAACATATCAAATACATCCTGTGAGCTCACACCTGTCTCTTTGGTATATGATAACAAAGGTTGCACATCATCTTCCACAAAAACAACATCTCGACTAATCAAGATACGCTTTGACTGTGGATGATACAATCTGTAACCCTTGCTCTCAACACTGTAACCAACAAAAATGCATTTGACAGCCTTATCATCCAATTTTCTACGTTGTTGCACAGGCACTAAAGCATAGGCCAAGCAACCAAAGACACGCAAGTGACCAATAGAAGGCTTCTTGCCATGCCAAGCTTCGTATGGAGTAACAGACTGGAAGGCCTTAGTGGGACACCTGTTGAGTACATATGCAGCACACATGACAGCCTCAAGCCAAAACGCATGCGGCAAAGCTTGGCTCTTGACCATACATCGTGCCATCTCCATAAGTGACCTGTTTTTTCTCTCAGCAACACCATTTTGTTGAGGGGTATATGGCACTATACATTGGTGTTTTATCCCACGACTAGCCATAAATGCATCAAACTCTTTAGACATGTACTCCCCCCCTCGATCAGAATGGAGGGTGTCCACAATACAATTGGATATATTTTCAACCATAAGCAAAAACTATTTGAAGCACAAAAACACTTCGGACTTTGCCTTCAGTGGATATACCCATGCATGCCTTGAGTAATCATCAATGAAAGTCACGAAGTACAAGTGTTTACCAAATGACGGAGTTTGCATAGGCCCACATACATCACTATGTACAAGTTGCAATTTGCGAGTGGCCCGCATAGAACCATCCTTTGGAAACGCAGAACGCTGCATTTTGCCCAAAATACAGCCTTCACAAACATGTTTCAATGGTGCCTCAAGAGGGGGCAATGAAGCAACCATATCAAATTTCTGCAAGCGCAGCAAACTAGCAAAGTTCAGATGACCAAAACGAGCATGCCATAGTTTTGCATCTGAAACTGCCTTTTCATCATAAACTGCATTTGCTGAATCTTCCACACACTTGTCAAAAGAATTGAGCCTATACAGCCCACGAAACAAGGTGCCAGATACAATAATCGTATCACGAGAAGTCAAATCATGAACAGTAAATCTGTCATCCACAAATTTGACTACAAGTCCAAGTCTAGCAAGCGCAGAGACACGGACAATAGATTCTTATTTATCCCTAGCACATACAAAGCATCTGAAAGTGTGAAAGCGCTGCCATTTGTAGCAGTAAGCATAATTTTACCAACGTCCTTCACTGGGTCAGAAGCATTATTGGCACATGTGACAGTATTCCCATTAGGGACAGCAAGTGAACATATCACGATGCGAGGTAATGTGCTTTGTAGCACCACTATCAAAATACCATACATCAGAGTCAACAGAAACTGCCAAACATGCATCATGTACAGATGGGTCATACTGGCAATACACGCTAAACGCCCATTCTGTATCCTGCACAACATTTGCAGAATCTACATTTGTAGAAGCATCCGCTATTGTGGCTGCATTTGACTCTTTCTTCTTTGCCTCTTTAGCCTTTAGCTTAGGGAAATTCTGAATGACATGATCAGTTGTCTTACAATAGTTGCACCTGATCTTTTTCTTGCCTTTATCAAGAGCCTTCTCAGACCTATTGTTGCTACCTATGGAAGGATAAGAAGTTACAGACCTACTAATAGGAGAAGAAACAGTGAAAGGGGCTACCTTACCACTTCTTCTCTGTTGGGCAGCAACAACAAATGCCTGATCAACTGCATGCTGCCTAGCCCTATTTTGCCTGGACTGTGCTTCTTGCAAGAGCTTATTGACTAAAGTATCATACTTGACAACATCAGGTCTGTCCTCAGTGTAATAAGTCTCCACGTGGAAGCAAAAGTCTGATATGACTCAGGTAAAGCATCAAGAACAGTCTGCACAAGAGAATGATCAGGAATAATCTCACCTGTAGAAATCAACTATTCCTTAAGATCTTTAATCTCAGCAAGAAAAACATTCATGTCATCATCTTCCTGCATAATCTTTGATTCTAGCTCTTTACGCAGGTAAGAGATTTTTGCCTCATTTCGACTTGCATACAAACCAGCTAGAATATCCCAAGCCTATTTTGCTGTTTTAGCTGAACGAATATGTGGAGTGATGTCACGTTTGATAGAAAGTGCAATCAAGGCATGAGCCTGCGCATCTTTACCATCCCAACGAGCTTGTTCAGCAGTGGGTAAAACAGCAGCAACAGTAGAGCTGCTTGAACCTGCAACATCCTCAACAGATCCTACATCCACAGAACGTGGACGTACATCCATACCCTGCACAATGTTCCATACTTCTTTTGCAACCAAAACATGCTGCATCATGTATGCCCAAAGTGGGTAGTTACTGTCTCCATCCAATTTGTCATAAGCAGACAACATGCGAAATACATCATTGCTGTTATCAGCCATGGCCACTGACTGAAATTGATGCAAAAGCTACCTGTAGTGGAGCAAAGACTGAACAAAAAACAACTCGTGCTATGTAGCATGGTCCACAATGGAATATGTATGCCTGTTTTGCAGAAAATTGCACTGTCAAAATTTCTGCACAAAATGACAAAAACACCTGTGCAGAACTTGTAATGCAAAAATGGAGCCCGAAACGACCTCAGATGCGATTTCTAAGAACGCAAAGCCCTATGGCCTGGTTTGCAGAGTATAAGGACCTGCAAGCGCTCGTGAAATCTCATCTCAATCGGAGAACGTGAGTCAAAGGGTGCTAGCGGCGTAGCCCTCGGAGACCGATGCCTGCTCTGATACCAATTGTTGGAATTAGGGTTGCAGGAAAGCACACAAAGCTTGGAGAAGAAGAAGCAAGAATGCACACAACATACAATGTATTAGATTGTGTCAATGTACAAAAGATAAGTTAGCCCTATAATCATGGGCGTATATACAAGCTGGGGGAAAAAACCTCCTAAAGAGGGAAAAAGTGCCCCAGCGGTCCTATGTGTGTTCACACACATCATTGCCTATATATATGGCAACACTATTTAAGTTTTGCATGAGAGTCGGTTAGGGAGGTTGTGAACTCTTTTCTCTGGTACTCAGGACAAAACATAACTAAATATTTATAATGGATCCTATCAATACAGTGGTTACCCATGGGATTAGATGGGGTTAGGCTAGACTGATGGATTCCTATAATAAAATTCAATTCTGTTCAAGTTACGATAGTTGAAGTAAGTCCAAGGATAATCCTTGTTCTATGGAAAAAGAATCAATGGATGTGCCTCTTTGATGGGGAAAAAAGCGTTGGTCTCTATGAACCAAGTGCAAGTTCCTCCTTTGATTTGGCCATGTGACCCGCAGGTTCGGTCGGAATACAAAGGATAGTTAAGGTTGTTGACTACGTTAGAAGATTTTTCTTGGAGGAATCGCTTATGCTTTCTGGGCGAGGGAAGTTTTTTTCGGGTTCGATTTTGGAAGAGCCGCCGGATTAGTCTCTTATCCGGACATTCGTGGGCTATGCCCCCCAAGTAGGAAACTCTACCTTGCCTGCAAGGTTGCTACTTCCACTACCAGCACTCTAGAGTTCGATGCGCAGAGACGGCAGGGATTTCACAGCTGCTGCTAGTATCAGAGCGAATTGGTTGAAGTTGATCAACCAAGAAGAAAGAAATGTAAAAAATTTATAAATTACCAATGAAAGACTGTAATTGGGTGTTGAAACTAGTACAAATTGATATTTAGAATGAAAATTCATAAATTGGAAATTGGGTTTTTAGATGGAAGTACCGCAATTGTGTGGAATCCCTGACTTGCTTGAGGCCTAGATATGATGACATTTGCCTTATAACACCAAGGACTGTGACCACCCGTATATATCGTGGGTATACCGCAGCTCTTTACTGACAATATATATGAGTGAATCTAAGACCTTGTAGTTATGAGCAAAATGCTATCCTAGATGATGATTTCGAATGCTGGTTGATATGATTTTAGAATTCTGGTTGAAAAATTGATGAATTGATTTGGATTCTAATTGAAAGATGATGATTTTGGAATTTTGGTTGAAAGTAGATAAGTTGAATAAAGTCATGAGATGAGGATGAATGGAGAGAATTCCAGTAATGATGTTGGTAGCTAGGAAGACGATCAAGTCTTTCAGCAGATCACTATGAGATTAGTGGATCTTGCTGACAGATTGACCTTGGCCTAGTAGACCCGATTGTGAAATAATAAATTGAGAACTTGTATAGCTGAAATTCACGTGGGGAATGTTTAGACAAAATTACTGGTCTGATGGACCAATACTGTGTTAAGGATATGAATGAACTATTTTCTGATAATGAGTTTTGTATGCTTCTTCTTATAGAAGGGATCTTTATCCCATGATTCTGAGAGGGTTGACCAAATTCTAAGGAACCCCAGAATCAATTGGATCTAAAGTTTAATTCCTTTTTGGTCGAATTATAAATAAAGTGGTATTTTCACCTAAGATTCTTTGAGCATCTGTTAAGTTGGAAAAATGGACTTGACTAAGAAAAAAAAAGAGTCTCATCCCAGATAGCTGCACAGCATGAATAACCACAATAGCTGATGTAGTGGTAGGAAGAAAGAGGACGGATAGATTTGTCACCATTAATGATCAAGTCTAAAATCCTCAATTCTCTGTTAGGAAATTGATTTTTGGAATTAAGTACCGCCTTGGGAGTAAAAGATGATTTTTTCGAGATTATCCTCCAGCTGCTGTTGCTCTCTGCGAGATGAGGACATCTCGCATTTTTTAAGTGGGGTAGGATGTAACATTCCTCCCTCCAGCTTTTGAGATGTACAGGTGTAAGAACCTCCCCTTCAGTATCTATAATCATCCCCTAATTCTGAATGCAAGAAAACATTGTTTTACCCTGTTTTCATCTAGAGAGAGAAAATATTCTAGAGAGAGGTAATACAATTTTGAAATATTTTTAGATAATAATATTTTCCCAGTCAATAGGAAGAGATCCCTTGAAACAGAATCTTAAAAAGAATTTTCCAATGTGCATTAGAAATTAATTGAATATGTGAATTAGACATCTTAGCCTAGGGGTATAAAATTTTAGAAAAATTCTTATTAAGGTCCAAAGAGTGTCAAGAAGGACCAATAAGGTTAATCCAAGTGTTGGGATGAGAAAAAGGCAAAGAATATAAAAAAATCCCCCAAAAATGAGTAAATTCTCATATAAGATGAAGAGTTGACTAGTAAAAAATGAGATTTTTTAGTAAAACAATGGAGTTTTTGACACCTCAGAATGGGGAGAAGGGCTCATGAGGGAAGCGCCTATAAATCACATAAAGAGGGTATTTTTTAATTCAAAAAAGTGAGATATTTCATCTCTTCTCTCTACTCCTTCAAACCAAATCAAAAAAGTGGGCCAAACTAGTTTAAACTTGTCCAAAATGGATCAAACTGGAGTTGGAAGCCTCTAGATTCTAGTTGGACTTTGTTGGTGGCCTTCCTCACCTATAAATAGACCCCCATTCCTTTGTATTTTCATATTGGAGTAACTTTATGCTAGTATAATTTTCAGTTTAGTGTATTTCTATTTTTCCCTCTTCATTGGGCCTCCATTGTGAAGCTTGGGGCTTCACTAAACCTCTTCTTTCTTGATGATTACCCTTTCCCCTTGGTGGCCAAGCCTCTTCCATGAGGGCTACACCATTTTTTCAAGGTAAAGAATCAAGCAAACCAAGGGTAAGCCTAAACAATGTTGTTTATGCTCTCTTTTTAATGTTATTCTTCTTCCCAACCTCCCTCATGCTCAGGAAGAATTTTATTTTGTGGTTTTTCTCTTAAAACCATGTTTTTCTTGATTATGATGAATTAAAGCTTATGTTTAAGCTTAGGTTTATACATAAAATAATTCTTATGTGAAAAGTGTGATTTTAACCATTCTCATTTCATAGTAAATGCGGGGAAACTATAGCAAAATTGTATCAATAGAAAATGAAGGTTTTTGCATAAATTAAATTTTATGCTAAAAGTGAACTTTTGAGTATTCTCATTTCATAGTAAATGCAAGGAAACTATGGTAAAATTTTATCATTAGAAAATGAAGGATTTGCATAAACTAATTTTTATATTAAAAGAGGAACCTTGAGCATTCTCATTTCATAGTAAATGTGGAAAAACTATGGCAAAATTTATATTATTAAAAAAATGATTTTTAATACTGAGGACTATGATGGAAACTCTGTGGTTTTATTACAATGCTGTTTTGGAAATAGTTGAGTCTAAGAAAAGGCAATTTTGTATTGTGGGTGCGTAAGTGGTGTGACTATTTAAGTTTTGCATGAGAGCCGACCATGGGGCCTAGGAACTCTTTTCCCTAGTACCCGGGACAAATCATAACCAAATATTTATAATGGATCCTATCAATACAGTGGTTGGGCAGTTAGCTAACCCATGGGATTGGATGGGGCTAGGCTGGACTGATGGATTCCTAAAATAAAATTCAATTCTATTCAAGTTATAATAGTTAAAGTAAGTCCCAGGATAATCCTTGTTCTATGGAAAAAGAATCAACGGTTGTGCCTCTTTGATGGGGGAAAAAGCATTGGTCTCTATGAACCAAGTGCAAGTTCTTCCTTTGATTCAACCATGTGACCCGCGGGTTTGGTCGGAATATAGAGGATAGTTAAGGCTGTTGACTACGTTAGAAGATTTTTCCTAGAGGAATCACCTATGCTTTCTGGGCGAGGGAAGTTTTTTTTAGGTTCAATTTTGAAAGAGCCGCCGGATTAGTCTCTTGTCCAGACATTCGTGGGCGAGGCCCCGAGTGGGAATCTCTGCCCTGTGTGCAAGGTTGCTACTTCTACTGCCAACACTCTAGAGTTCGATGCCCAGAGGGGGTAGGGATCTCACAAGTTCTTACATAGGGCTGCACAACAACCTGTGCTTGGTCAAGATTCAACATCAACGAGCAACAAGACAAAGGCGATGCAAGCTGAGAAAAGCTTCAAGTTGTGGCTATGGCAGAGAGTTGAAGTAAGCACACTGTGAGGAAGAAGAAGACCAAAGTGGGTCCCCGAGCTGCAAATGGTGCAACTTTGCAGATGCCAAAGAAGCAAGCAATGCAGCCTTGTAGAGATGGCAGGCCTAGATTCCAAAAGGTTGAAGAATTGGGTTGCAACATTGGCAATCCTTGCATGTAGCAATAAAAAGCTACAAATTTGCTGCATATTTTGTAAAATAAAATTGCGCTAAAGAAAAAAAAAAGAAAAGGGCCACCAGGTATGGAAACAATGGAAGTAAATTAAAGTGAACTTATGATTAATGTTTTCTTTAACCCTTAGTGTTGACAAGGGTTCATTCACACACACCTGAATTTCACAAACTTGCTCACATTATTAGTTGACGATGTGAGAAGAAGCATTGAATGTAGTTCACACGCACCCAAAAGTTTTCTACTCGGCTTCGGCCAAAATGGAGTTGTAACATTTTTTTCACCCACATACATGAGGGCAACTGTGCCCGAGCCTACGTGCTTAAAATGAAAAAATTTTATAATCACCCATTGGTATGAGGGTTTCCCTAACTAAGATCATCAAGAAGCTCGAAATGGTTGTTGTAATGTGTGCATGAGTGATGCACGTGTGAGGTGCATGTGCATGGGTTGGTTCCGACTCGAACTTCTATATTCAAATTAGACTCAGTGGTTCCATTGTGATCGAGTCGGCTCAAAACGGACTTGGTGTCTAAGATGGCAGACACGCACACACATGGTTGGTTGATGAACACTCCAATGTATCATTGAGGGGAAGTGTTGAGAGGTAGCGATTACGGTTGTGCAATGCTACATTGATGGGTGAGTTGTGGAACACCTCGATTAAGAGGGGGTGTTGAGAGATGTAATCATGGTGTTGTGTGTATGTGGGATAGCACCCTAGAGGTGCAAGATATTGTGGGAAGATAAGAATGCCACATGTAATATTGAGTGGTGTGTGAGTGTTGACCAAAAGAGTGGAAAAGGGAGTGCCACATGGATGATGATGTGTAAAGTGGAATAAGGCTAGAAAGCCTATATCATTGTATGGTTCACTTGAGATATGCAATAGAATTGAGTGTTGAGTGTGCAATCTCTCTCTCTCTCTCTCTCTCTCTCTCTCTCTCTCTCTCTCTCTCTCTTATGGAGTTCTTAGTGTGGCTTAATCCACCTTAATTGTGTTGCTTAATCTATGTCTATCACCATGATCAGTCCCATTTTAGGATTGTTAACAGAAGTGAAGGATGAAATTGGATCTTTAGTGTGTTCCCATTGTTGTCTACCACCAGAATGTGTGAAACAGTGCCCTACAATTATGTATTACTGTGTAGCTGAGATCCTAAGGGAGGTGAGTATCCTTTGTAATGAGACACACATTTTCAATGTCAGCACATAATTACTTAGTCACAATTTGTGAATTCCCAAGGTGTACATGTGTAGACTTCCAGAAGAGAGAGGCTAAACACTCGGTTTACTTGCCTTGGCAAGCACCTCTACTATGTATTTATAACTTGTGCTGAACTTGGATTCTAATGTTCATGATTTCATGCATCAACAAGCAGAAGAGAGAGGCTAAGCACTCTATTTACTTGCAAGCTCCTCTACTATGTATTCTTATAAGTGCTTGGATTCTACTACTCATGATTTCATGCATTAACAAGCACTCATAAAATTTGAATTATTCCAGGCATTGTTCGAGCGCGTTATCCCATAGCTATTTAAACTACATAGCTACTTCAGATATTATGGTGTCTATAGTTGTTCTCAGATAACTTGTGCTTCTCTTTTTAATATAAGTCTGCATATATTGTGAGATGAATAGTGTTATGTTAATCAAATTTTTTGGCAATTGTTCAGTTTTAGTTCTCGTTCGTTCTTGCTCACTCGTGAAATGGCCATCCCTGTGAGGTGGGGGAGGTACTTTGTGGGCCCAAAGAAGGCTAAGTGTGGGGGATTGGTCTTTATGGGAGAATAGAGCATGCCCCAAGAGAGAGGAGAGAATCTAAGAGATATATATAAATAGATGTCTAGATAGAGTCACCTTTTTAAGTGGCTTTTTAAATTGGCCTTGATCCTCCAACTCTCTCACCAACTCGTGTAAGCATTTGCCTTTCCCGTACTCTCTATGCACCAAAACTCTAATAAGGTTTATTATAATCTGTATTGCTTTCAAAAGATCTACGAGGGTTAGCAGATACCACCCACCTATAGTAAAATTATTTTTTGATGCCCTCAGCATTCAAAGGCAATTCTTTGAGCTTTGCACAATATGGGTAGTGAGGCCTTGATTGAGTGGGTTATTGATCAAGCAAAGTTGGGTTGATCTATTCCACTAAGATATGGACGATTCATTGTGAGTTCATATTTTTTGAAAAGCCTTCTTCCTAGTGCCCTAAGATGATTTGCCTCAATGATTTCATAGAGGGGGATGCATTGCTAGAGGTGAAGGTTCCTTCTTAGATTGATATTGAAGGCTACAAGAAGTATATTCTAGAGGCCTCCATGTCCAACAGATATGCGCTTGTTAATCATGCATTAGCACGTGCTAATCTTGTGGTTTGGTATTGATGAACCAAGCCATTTAGAAAGGACTAAGAGAAGGATAGTGTGTGTGATTGGATGAAGAGTCATTACAAGCACCACTTGCTTCAGAGATGTTTGATAAGCACATATCATGGAGAAACATTTATCATGTTAACCTTGAGGTCACAAACCAATGCAAGGGTGATAAGAAAAAGACCCAACTCACTGATTTTCTTGAGCCTCAATAGAGGCCAATCAATTCAAGTTTCCATTCTTCACAAGCTTCATGCTTTGCTAGGAAGTATTCCAATGTAGATTTTGAGGGGCAATGAAAGTCTATACTTGTAGACATGGAAGGTAGTAGGACCTCAACATCTTCAAAGGATAATGAGAGGTCTACTAAAATTAACCTTGAGGATTTTGATGAAGAGAAAATCCGGGGGGAAGAGTATCATCCCTTGGCAAATGGAGAATAGCAACGCCAATGTGTTGAGATCACGTATTGGGAGTATAAAAAAAGTAATACAAGTGATAGAAGTAAATAGGGTTGATAATTATAATCTCATCATGGAGCAAGGTAAATGATATGGATGGGATGGAACAAAAACTTGATGGTCATATTTGGACAAGGCCCACAACTACTAATATGTCCATCCAATGCAGCATGAGAGTGAGTTATTGTATTGGTTCATTCGAATGCTAGAGGACATCTTGTCCTTTCAATGCTAATCACAAGAAATTCAATAAAACTTACTTTAGAGGACATGTCTAGAAGAAAGTTACCCTTGTTTTACTTGTAAACTTAAAAAATAATAAAATTGTGTGTCATTTTGCCAAAAGCCTACACATTGCATTGATACATTCAACTATGTAGTGTACTATGTCATGCCTCATGATGTTAAGATGACACGACTCATGGTTCATATTGGTGAACATCAAGCATCCCATTCAACTAGGAACATCCAAGGCTAAGATTGAGAAAACAAATAAGTTTGTTGCTAATGTCCTTATAACACTAGTCTTGTAATTGAGCCACTAAAGTGGCTATAACCACAAAATTGGCTCAAGGTCTCATTTAGGTTATCAAAAGTAGGAATAGATAACCATATTGAAACTTAGAAAGTAGTAGATAGATGATCTCCCCTAACAAAGTGCATCATATGGGAATTTTATTTAACCCAAAAAGTGAAATTTTAAAACTAAGACTTTACTAAAAATAGTAAAAAGCCATAAAAGTGGCTAAAATATTCAGCAGCACGCTCTAATTAGAGGGCCAAAAAATGTTGTCGAATTTGATTCTATCATCATTTTAAGTGAATACATACATTGTGTACATGTTAATTCAATTGTTATGGGATTTTTGGCACGTGTAAAAATTATTTAATTGGGTTTGAATAAGATATACAAACATTTAGCGCTACACTTGGCAAGCTCCACCTAGTTTATGATTATTGAAAAATATAATTTTGCTTCATTCTTTGTGGCTCTAGTTTTTTTCAACTCCACATATCTGTTTAGAAAGGTTTCCTAAGAGGAATTTGTTTGAAACTCAATAACTTAAGAGATTTGATTTTTTTTAAAAGAACCTTAAAAAAGGCACAAAAGCATTAGGGGAAATTTGGACTCAAATTGGGCCCTTTAAGGATTTGTACACATTTTCTCTCTATAAAAATGGGCTCATGGTGAAATTTTTGCAAATTAACTCAGAAAGAAGCGAAGTTTGGACATTTTGAATCTACTCTTCGAGACCTTTCCAATGATATATAGCAGGATGGGCAATTTTGCATATTTAAGGAGTCCCCAAATTTGGTGATGATGTGGCATGGTTGAAAATAGAGGTATGGTCTTTTATATTAAGTAATTGTTATCTTTGTGTTGTGCCCCAAATAGATTTTAATTATTTGAATTGTGCATCAATGTTATAGGTTTAGAAGGATTGTTATATAAGAGAAAAAAATCAAAGATGCTTGTCAGTGAAGGGTTGATATCATTTTATTGTTAAAAAGAAGGTCAACATATTACTTCTTCCACCACAGAAGTTGCTTTTCTTGGCCAAGGGCTACCTAGAGATAGAATCTTTGTGTTCAAAATGTCAACTAAGGGACCAAAATCCAATGTCAACTTGGTCAACCATATGAGACGGGGAGGGACCAAAGATTTAAAAAAATTCTTGGGTGCAATTTGACCACACTCATTGAGTTGGAACATGATAGCATGCCATGTGTATGAGTCCAAGTAGATATATGGTCGTGATATTTTAGAAAATGACATTTAACCATGGTGTTATGTTAATGTGCAAGAGCTCATGACTATTGTAGCTTGTGAAATGAAAGAGGAAGACACTGAAAGACAGATTCTATTATGAGAGTTGTTGAATGCAACAATGTGGTTATCCACCAACCGACTTACATAGATACATAGTGGCAAATGAGGCTCGGGCTAATTGGTTAGTGGTAAGAATAGTATTCAATGGTGGATCTATGTATCTATGTAAGTCGGTTGGTGGTTATCCACCAACCGACTTACATAGATACATAGTGGCAAATGAGGCTCGGGCTAATTGGTTAGTGGTAAGAATAGTATTCAATGGTGGCCCAAAGAACGCAATGGGTGGTGGAGAGAGAACGTACATGTTTGTCTCACTGGGAGAAGAGTCTACACTAACACACAAGGAAATTTGTGAAGGTAAATGTGACAAATGAGCACATAGTAATGTGTGAAAGATGGAGGTTGGGTAAGACAAAGAAGAAGCCCACCAACCAAAGTAAGCAAATCTAACAATGTTGGCATCAAGGAAATGTGTGAGATAATCACATTCCCTCAATTGACATTTGGTTAAGTTAGTGGGAAGTGTGGGCTACACATTAAGGTAACCTTATATGAAATAACCTTAATTCATGATTGAATGATACTAGTAGCTTGCAATGAAGCTAAAAATGACTAGTACTTTGTCTTGTTATTATATGGCAAAGAGTCCATTAGAGGACACATGCACTCCAAGTGTAAACTTAGCTAAGAGCATGCATGGGAGCTGTGTTGAAATATACAAGTGAATAGGGTGTGTGTGGGAACAAGCTCTTGGATAGAGGCTGTAAAAGAGAAGATGTAATTGTGAAAGAACCTGTGAAAAGGTGAGAAGAATCTACTGGGAGAGAATAATGGGTAGCATGAGAGAATTTAGGAGTGTGGAGTTATTCTGGGAGATATTCAGTGAAAAGAGAAGAGGTGGAGAGAATCAGGCAAAAGGTGGAGATATTCTGGGAGTGAATCATGGAGAAATCAATGGGATTTGATGCTTGATGTAAACTCTATAAATTGAGGCATAGCCCTAATGAGAATTTGCTGGTTTTTGAGTATCCATGCCTTCATTAATCTATTTGCTAATTATTCACTAATTACGTCCTAATCATTTGCTAATCACTTTGTTAATGATGTTGATTCTAGTGTTTGATCCACCATAGCTCATCATTATGCTCAAATTTCAACATGGTATCAGAGCCATGCCTAGAATCAATTAGGTTTATGAGCCCATTAGTTAATTAATTAGGATTAGTAGCAAAAAAATCAAATTTTTAGTGAGTTTTCACTTCTCCCCTTCACCCCCAGCCAGTGGAGGATCTCTAGCACCTTGCACACATAGAATTAGGGCATAAGTTTCTAGAGTATGGTAGCTAACATCCTTGGCTTCATGCTCAGCAAGACGGCATAGCAAACCGCGTAGAAACAAAGGAGAAATCGACGATGAAGTCAGCGCATTTTTTCTGAGTAAACTGCAGATTTCTCCTTGCTCAAATCAAATTGCTTCAATTCCTCCTAGCCCAAGGGGTAATCAAGCATGCTCTACAAGCTGGTGAAGACAGAATTCAATTTCATCAAGTCTACATTGAGATCAAAGCTCTTCATCAAATCTGCAGGTGACTTTGGTAAAACAGAGATTAAGCTTTCATTATTTGGTCAAATCTTGTATTTCTTGGCTTAATCCTCTACTAGACTCATTGCTATTGATGCCTTTGAAAGCATTTGAGCTCATTTGAAGTGGAAGGCACCAGATCTAGGCTCCCCGCATACTCTGTTTTTTGCACACAAACCAGAGCATTAATTTGCTAATCAGTGATTAATTAGTGGTGCTAATCACTGTATTTTGGTGCAATTGAGGGTTCAAATTAACCATTAGGTATCTGATACAGATCCCTAAAGCTTTAGATTGCAAATCGGAGTTGGTTTGATACTCCAACCATCCCGTACAAATTGGTTACCCTTAATTTAGTGTAATTTAGTGTGATTTTATGCTGATAAAATTGTTGCAATCATCTATTAAACACCAGATTGAGTTGTAAAAGGGTAGACACTGCCCTTGAATCTTGAAATTGGATCAAGACGTAAGACCCCCTTCACATCACCATGAGTTCAGCACAGGAAATAGCCAAATTTAATGGGGAACAGTTTTATACATGGCAGACAAAAACCATGTATTTGCTGATGAGGAAAAATCTGTGGGGATTAGTTGAAGGGAGAGATGAATGCCCAGAGAGAGGAGAAAATGAGTGGAAGAGTAGGAATGAAAAAGCATTGGGACTTATTGTACTCAGTTTAAATGATGAAATCATTCATCATATCATAGGGATACAGTGGGCAAAAGATGCATGGGATGAACTCAATAAATTATTTGTTGATACACAAGCAAAAAATTCCAAGATAAATCTGTTAATGCATGGCAGACAAAAACCATGTATTTGCTGATGAGGAAAAATCTGTGGGGATTAGTTGAAGGGAGAGATGAATGCCCAGTTTTATACATGGCAGACAAAAACCATGTATTTGCTGATGAGGAAAAATCTGTGGGGATTAGTTGAAGGGAGAGATGAATGCCCAGAGAGAGGAGAAAATGAGTGGAAGAGTAGGAATGAAAAAGAATTGGGACTTATTGCACTCAGTTTAAATGATGAAATCATTCATTATATCACAGGGATACAGTGGGCAAAAGATGCATGGGATGAACTCAATAAATTATTTGTTGGTACACAAGCAAAAAATTCCAAGATAAATCTGTTAATGCAATTCTACAAATTGGACATGAAGGAAAGTGAACCTTTAATCACACACTTGAACAAATATAAGAGCATTAAGCAACAGTTGGCAGCTATTGGCAAAAAGGTAGAAGATGATGAAGCATTAGCTGTACTTCTGAAGAGTGTGGACAAAGGAGATTATGAAAACATTGTAGCAACACTAAAGAATGTACCTGAATTGGAAGATACATGAGATAGAAGTAGCTCTACTAGAGCAAGAGAGCAGAGGCAAAGAGAAGAAAGGGCTCGACTCAACAGTAGGAGAGGAAAAAGCATTCTTCACCCGAGGAAGATTCTCTCAAGGACGAGGACGAGGAAGAGGCAGAGTAGGAGGGAGGACCTTCACTTGCCACAAATGTGGAAAGCCAGGACACATGGCAAGAGACTGCTATAGCAAACCCACCCCAGTGAAGAAGGAACGACATCGGCAAACTTCATGGAGGCTCCAAAGGAAGTGGAGTCGGATCATCTTTTCTGAGAGAGAGAGAGAGAGAGACCCCACAACCCAATGTAACCTGCCCCAATAAAGTAAAACCACCTCTGAGCCACCGATGATGTAGGCCAAGTGGTAGATTTATGTGTGAGCACTTTAGTCAAGGTCGCGGGCACTTATAGTAGCCTTGGACACATAGAGAGAGAGAGTGTCAAGGACTATGGAGTTTAGGGACTTGAGGCGCGGGCACTTATAGTAGCCTTGGACACATAGAGAGAGAGAGTGTCAAGGACTATGGAGTTTAGGGACTTGAGGCACTGGTCGCGGGCTATCAAGTAAGGGGAGGCAAACTTGGTATAGGGTCTAGGTGTACTAGGAGTATTCACTTGAGGGGAGGTGTTGAAATATACAAGTGAATAGGGTGTGTGTGGGAACAAGCTCTTGGATAGAGGCTGTAAAAGAGAAGATGTAATTGTGAAAGAACCTGTGAAAAGGTGAGAAGAATCTACTGGGAGAGAATAATGGGTAGCATGAGAGAATTTAGGAGTGTGGAGTTATTCTGGGAGATATTCAGGGAAAAGAGAAGAGGTGGAGAGAATCAGGCAAAAGGTGGAGATATTCTGGGAGTGAATCATGGAGAAATCAATGGGATTTGATGCTTGATGTAAACTCTATAAATTGAGGCATAGCCCTAATGAGAATTTGCTGGTTTTTGAGTATCCATGCCTACATTAATCTATTTGCTAATTATTTACTAATTACCTCCTAATCATTTGCTAATCACTTTGTTAATGATGTTGATTCTAGTGTTTGATCCACCATAGCTCATCATTATGCTCAAATTTCAACAAGCTGGTTAGCTAGGTAAGGATACAAAAACTAAGATTACTCTCTATGACGTACATGTCTCAGATATGTCAAACGTCTTGTTAAAAAGTGCTAAGTAATATGCTCATATGATGGGTACGCATGTTGGTGATGGTCCTAGCTTGGATGCCTTGATTCATAGAGCATCATCAAGAAGCACACCAACTCTATCACGTGTTATACACATAATACAGGGATCCAAGGCCTTTGTATGGGGAGAGTGAAAAGATTAGGGGAGGAGAGAGGGATTGAGATCTTGCACACACACCTTCACATAACAATGGATAAAACACACACAAAGATGGAAGGTTGAAATCTTCTTCCTCTTCTTACTCTCAAAAGAAGGCTACAAAAGATAAGTGAAAACACAACATAAGTACTAGAGTACTATGTACAAGTGGTCCATAATGTGAACATGCTAAATAAGTGACATGGCAAGATAAGTATACCATAACTCGATTGGACTAGGTAGGTATAGTCCAATTGTAGAATCACTGGTGAAGATCCATCGTGTTAGCTACCAAACATGCCAGTGGTGTAAATGTGGAATGGTCACCCATGCATAAATGAGTGTCAGCTCGTGTTGAGGTTGACATCTCAACACTCCCCCTCAGGCTCAACTCCATCTCCAAGACAACAAGAATAGTGTGGAATCTGTGAAGCTTCTCTACTCCCAAGTCCTTATTGAAAATGTCAACTACCTTCTCCTTTGTGCTCACATATACGAGATCAACATCTCTTGCCAATACCTTATCTCTTATGAAGTGATAATGGACCTCTATATGTTTGGTTTGCATATGAAGCATTGGGTTTCTAGCCAACTGTATGCTACTATGATTATCACAATAAATGACAGCCTGCCTATCCACATGTATCCCCAAATCTCCAAGTAGCTTACACAACCAAGCTATTGGTTATGGGCCGAACGATTCCAGACTAGACAACCGCTGAGCTAGAATGCCATCAGAATGTTAGAGCTAGCACACTTAACACTAGTTATTTAATCAACTGCTCAAAGCATGAGGGTATCATTTTCCCACTCTATTACTACAAGTTAAGTAGCATAAAGATGTAATCATCATAACTCTATACGAAGGATGTCACGGCTGTATTTTTATCTGGTGAATCAAAGAAGATCATTCTATATCATCTCTGTATAGTCATTGAGTCTGTCTATATTTCCTTTATATTCGTATTGTCTATTATTATTTTGTGTGAATACGTCTGTTAAGCCTTCTGTATTTCATGTGACAATCTAGATCATGTGCACTTAGTCTTAAGAAATCGTTTCCATTCTCACAATCGCATGTAACCGATAAGTTCTATCTATGTCATCTTGTGCATGTTCTATATTAGACTGGTTTATTACTGCATGCATAACCAGAGACGCTCAGTAGGTTAATCAAGTAAATGGTCAGTCCTTACAACACTTTGGTGACCACGATGTGTTTTACTGCTGTCAATTTCATTTGCTGCTTGATTTCTTTTGTGTTCAAATCAATCCTTCATGTCAGCACACATGAAGTGCGCTACTTGGAAAGGATCCAAGCTCGGGAACTCCAGTTTGCTAGACTTGAAGAAGCACCGAAAGAAGAAGAACAAGGAGTAGACCTAGAAGAAAAACCAAGTAACTCCACTACCACCACCACTGTTCATACTACGCCCACCACCACCTTCTCGACTTCTACATTACAGTGCATGCTTCTCACGACAGTGAAGTATCCAAAGTTCTTGAGGAAATCCTCAAAGGATGTGGATGTCCTATTGAGATGTCAAGCTCAACATGAGCTGACACTCACGAGGCGCCTGCATGACCGTTCAACATTTATATCAGTGGTGGGTTTAGTAGCTGGCACCGACATATCTTCGCAATTCTACAACTGGACTACACTGACTAGTCCACATTTACCCACTCCTCTTAGCATGTTCACATTATGGACTGCTTGTATATACTCTATTATGTGTATTAGTTATAACTTTATCTTCTTTGTAAATCTCTTTTGTTGTGTGAAGAAGAAGAAGAATTTTCAGCCTCTCACCTTGTGTGCTCTCTTCTAGGGTTTGTGTGAGTGTGTATGTGCTTACAAGAGCTCAAGCTCTCTTCTCTGCTGTATCTTTTCATGGTATCAGAGCCTGGTTCATGCTAAGGGTTGAGTGGCAAGCAAGAGAAGCACAAGAAGCGGTATGAGGATAAGAGCTTCATCTACTCTTCCCCCTTTGTGTTGGCGACTACACCCTTGTCGGGAGCTCTTTAGGAGGCACCGGCAAACGAACTCCAATTGAGGAACTTTCTTTGTAGGAGCAAAGCTACAAGGCAACTATATTATCTATTAGATGAAGTTTTTCAGACCAAAAACATGTTTTTGGGCGCGTCTGGACCTCTGTTTTTCAGTTCACCAGCAGGTGTTAACCAGTACTATGGGTAAATTTCGATTCTCTGTTTCCATCATAATCCTCACTATTCCATTTCCAGGGTCTAAGTTCCAACTTTTCCACTTTCCAACCATAGAATCCAATTTCCAGTCATTCCTTCCTCGGCATACCTATGGCATCATCAGCAACCAAAACGCTCACACCTCATTCCATAAAAGATAGCCAAAATGCTTCCCCCAGCATTTTTGATGTAAAACAATCTTTAAAAAACAGGTTTCACATACAAATATAGTTTGCAACAAATCTCCCATCTTTCCACAACATTCCACATTATTTCTCATCATTTCACATCTTCCACATCATTCCACATCATTTCTCATTATTCCACATTTTTCCACATCAATTCACATCACATCATTCCATATTCATTTACATCATCCCACATTTGTTCACATCAGAGCATCTCGATGCATCAAAACACCTGATTACATCAATTTCTTCATTAATTGGAGAAATTTGACTCTCTTTGCTTAGTTTTGCCTTAATAGAGGAGACCAAAATTAGAGTCTAATTAATCTCCTATTTTAGATTAATTTACCATTTGTTGATGCACATAGATTAGAATTGACTTGCACTATCTAATGATGTACTCAATTGTGTGAACTAATTAGAGATTAGTGGTTAATTAAAGTCCTTGATTAGTGTAAAAGAGAAAGATTAGTGAAAGAATTAATCTTATATTAATTATCAATCACTTTTTTACATAACTCATTAAGGCTAATGAGCATTCACAATGAGTAGATGATGCTCATGAGTTGTCAAAATTGTCCATTTTGGGTGGGGGTCATTTATGAAGGGTGTAAGGGGTGTCATAAAAAGGTTGACTTTTTTGATTCCCACTTACCTTTTTAGAAAAAAGCCCATATCTCCTTAATTTTCAATTAAAAAAATATCCCCCCCAAAAAAGGAAATTTGTCTTTTCCACTAGACTCTAAAAAGAAAATCGAATTTAATTTTTCTGTGAAGTCCGCTTCACGACGTACAACACGAAAGGTTCACAGCGTGAAACCCTTCGTTCATGCAGCAAAAAAAAATCGATTTTAACTTTTTCTTCAAGTCCGGTTCACGATGTGAAATGCTAAGGATTCACGATGCGAAACCCTTCGTTCATGCGGCAAAAAAAAAATTGAATTTAACGTTTTCGTGAAGTTCGCTTCACGAAAACGTTTTCGTGAAGTTCGCTTCACGTCGTGAACTACACCTTGCTAGTTCACGACGGGAAAGGGGGTCCGTTGGCTTTTTTTAAAAAAAGGACTCTAGAAAACACCCCTATTTGGAGGCTGTATATTCGATGAAGGCGCTCTAGGGCTCATCTGAAAGCTGACATCAAGCTCTTCAACTTTGGACTCGGCCGTCCTTAGTCAAAATCGATTGTTTTGACCTCCGACTAGCAACCTCTAAATTTGACCCGAGAATCAAGGCAAAAAACAACCCAAAAACCACGAAAAATCGAAAAAAAAGTGCAAAAATGACGAACCATATTCGGGCTACTTTTTGAGGGTCTAAACGACAAACTCACGGACGACTCCGGGAAACAAATTTGTAGTACTCCAAAAATACTACAACTCTCCCATACATAGTTTTTCAAAATTCCTTTTGGAACACCCTCACAAATGTGCTGCAAGACAGGGAAAAAATTCCTGAAATTTTTTTTCCTCTTGAGACAGTGATGGAAAATAGGTTTTAGGACCTCCTCTTCCATCTAGGAAGCTACTAGCATGCAATTTTTTTGGAAAATTATCTCTAAGAGGTCGTTTACATGTGCATTAGCTCCTAAGCTAATTAGGACGAACGGACACCCATTTCACCCAACGAAGAGTACGCCAGGCCTCTTGACGCTGTAATAACGGACTGTGAGAGAATATAAAAAGTTTATTTAAAAAAAAAGTGTGCTTGCTCATTAAGGAACATTTAGGCAATCTCACATGGCATCAAAGAGGCCGAGGTGGTTGGTAAAGAAATCAAAATGCAAATAGCATAGAGTGCTATTACTGTGGCAAACCAGGACACATGGCAAAGGATTGCTACAAAAAATAGAATGACATTAAAAGTGGGAAGTTGCAGCAAGGCAACTATGCATCATCTAGCAAACATGGAGGTGATGACAGAAGTGAGCAGTTATTTGTGATGCAGCACATGCTTAGTTCCATAAAACAGGGAATGTGTCAGGATCTCAAGATATATGGTTTGTGGATTCTCGCACCTCTAACCACATGACCAATCATGCTTGACTGTTTTAGAGATATGTAGAAAATGGAAAAACCAGGTTATGTAGAAACATGTGATGATACTGCGCATCCCATTGTGCATGTTGGTAAAGTGGCATTGTCTATGCAGAGGATGGAAAAATAAAGTACTTGGTTGATGTACTTCATGTTTCGAATATTACAAAGAACCTAGTTTCTGTTGGACAGATGGTTGAGCAGGGTTTGCAAGTGAGGTTTAATCCTCAAGGATGTTTTGTGGAAGACTTCAAAAATAAGTGTCGCTTAGTTGTGCAAAGGGTAACAGAAACGGCAGGATGTTTACTTTGGATGTGAACATGTTTGAGATAAAGGCCGTCATGTTTGAGATAAAGGCAGCCATGTTTACTTTGGATGTGAACATGTTTGAGATAAAGGCAGCCATGTTTACTTTGGATGTGAACATGTTTGAGATAAAGGCAACCATGTTTGCGCATGAAACACGTGTCATTATAGATATTGACATATGGCACAAGCGCATTGGTCATGTGAATGTACAACGACTGAAGTCTATGCAGGCTCAAAATATTGTTGCAAGTTTGCCAGAGTTTAAGGTTGACGGTATGCATAAGGTATGTGAAGCATGCCAACTTGGTAAGCACCCCAAACATACTTTCCCACATGAAAAGCATGTCAGTGCTGGCAAGGCCATTGGATGTCATACATTGAGATGTATGGGGGACCGACCAAGACTGTAACAATTGCAGGCTACAGGTACTATATGTTACATTCATTGATGACCATACTAGGAAAGTGTGGGTTTATTTCATGAAGGAGAAAAGTGAGGTGTTTCCTCACTTTCAGAGATTTAAAGCCTTGGTCGAGAAGGAAAAAGGCATGCAAATAGAATGCCTAAGATCAGATGGGGGAGAATATTTCTCCAATGAGTTCAACGATTTCCTGAGAAATCAGGGAATCAAGAGGCAGTTTACGTGTAGGTACACTCTGCAAACAACAGAATGGTGTTGCAGAAAGGAAAGACAGGCACATTGCAGAAGTGGCATGTGCCTTAATGGATGAAATGAATATGTCATAT
This sequence comes from Cibotium barometz, assembly GCF_041138505.1. Classification (NCBI taxonomy): domain Eukaryota; kingdom Viridiplantae; phylum Streptophyta; class Polypodiopsida; order Cyatheales; family Cibotiaceae; genus Cibotium; species Cibotium barometz. The sequence continues at coordinate 7,029,024 of NC_141058.1, forward strand.
TACTTTTGGGCAGCAGCAGTCGCAACTGCTGTATACATTTTATGAACAAGACACCCACTGCAGCTATTCATGGTATAACTCTTGAACAGAAGTTTATAGGCATAAGACCAGATGTGTCTCACTTGAAAGTGTTTCGGTGTATTGCATATGTACATGTTCCTGATGAAGGGAGAACAAAGTTGGATCCAAAGGTAGATTATGCTATGGAGGAAAAAGGTTATAGATGCTATAACCCTACCACTCGTGAGATGTGGGTAAGTAGAGATGTTGTCTTTGATGAGATGAGTAGCCAGTATGCACCAGTAGTGAAGGAAACAGAAGATACAGATGTAAGAAGTGCTGATGTTGCACCACGTGTAGAGCAGCAATCACAGGTGCTGAGTGGACTTGGGGAGTCCTCGAGTAGTGGATCCAATGTTAGCACATGGTCAGGAAGGTTGAGAAATGATACAGGTACACATGTATCATGGAAAGGGAAGGAAAAGGTAGATCAACCTTTGCCTGATCTGTCAGGAGGTCACTCATATGTGGATGGTGACTCTAGTGGCTCTGAGTAGAGCGTTGATGAGGAGCTTGGCATTCCGTCATGGTTACTCTTGGTGTAAGGATAACGGCTATTTTGAGGACACCTGGCAGTGATCTAGGTGTATGCAGGTCTACCAGGGTTAGATACTCTATTGACAGGTTGAGATATGATGGATATATTATTACATGGTAAAATAAATACAGGAGGTTGAGCCCACTTGCTTTGAGCAGGCAATTGGAAACAAGAAATGGGAAGATGCAGTGGATGAGTAAATGGCAGCATTGGATACAAATGCAATAGGGGAGTTAGTACCTTTGCCTAAGGAACAGAAGGCAAAGTGGGTGTATAAAGTCAAGAATAATGTTGATGGTTCAGTGAGCAGGTATAAGGTAAGATTGGTTGCCAAGGGCTATGCGCAGACTTATGGCATAGACTATGAGGAGACATTCAGCCTGGTTGCAAGAATGGAAACCGTGAGAGTTGTCATTGCTATGGTTGCAGCGAAGGGTTGGTCTTTACATCAAATGGATGTAAAGAATGCTTTCTTGCATGGTGATTTGCAAGAAGAAGTGTACATGATATAGCCACCAGGTTATGAGAGTGATGCATATCTAAATTTTGTGTGCAGGTTACGCAAAGCCTTGTATGGCTTAAAGCAAGCACCCAGAGCATGGTCAAACAAGATCGGGGAGTATCTTGTTACCATTGGATTTCAGATATCCAATGCAGATTTTTCACTATATGTGAAAAAGGCAGATAGAGGGATCATGCTATTAGTCATCTATGTGGATGACTTGATTATTACTGGTATAGTGATGCAAAAATACATGATGTCAGGATGCTTTTTAAGAAGAAGTTTGAGATAAAGGATTTAGGTGAGCTGCGATATTTCTTGGGCATAGAGGTGGTGAGATCGCCTCGTGGCATTTTGCTAGCAGAGGCAGTATGGCTTGGACATGTCCAAGTATGGTATGATAGGCTGTAAGCCTATTTCAGTGCCCTGGAGAAGAACACAAAGCTTTCCACAGATACAGGTGAGCTTTTGGAGGACCCCACTACATATACAGGCGTGTAGTTGGGTAGTCTAATCTACATGACCATTACAAGGCCAGACTTGAGCTATGCTGTTGGACTTGTGAGTCAGTTTATGGAGACCCCTAGGAAGCCAACAAACTTGGATGCGGCTAGATGGATCCTTAGGTACATAAAGTCCACACTTGATTATGGAATTTTCTATGAGGCTGGTACTGGTACAGAGATACAGTTACATGGGTACACAGAGGCTAATTGGGCTGGTAGTATTGCAGAAAGGAGATCTACCAGTGGTTATATGTTCTCATTTGGGAATTCTATTGTGAGTTAGAGCAGTAAGAAGTAGCCAATAGTTGCCTTGTCGAGTACAGAGGTAGAGTACAGGGGTGCTGCTATGGCAGCTTGTGAGGTAGCTTGGTTTCAGAAGCTACTTTTGGGGACATGGGAGAGCCTATGGATAGGGCAGTTTGTCATATATTGTGACAACATGAGCAGCATACAGTTGGCGAGTAACCCAGTATATCATGCTAGAACGAAGCACATTGAGGTGCATTATCACTTTGTGAGAGAGAAGGTTCTAGCAGAAGATGTAGATCTGGTATATGTCAACAAAGAGGATCAGGTGGGTGACATCTTCACAAAGTCATTGGGCACAGAGAAGCTCCATGTGAGATCCCACTGCCCCCTCTGCACACCGGATTCCTGGATGGTAGCAGCGGAAGTAGCTTCCTCTTGCGCGCGGGGCAGGGTTTCTCACTCGGGGCCTCGCCCTCGAATGTCCGGGCACGAGACTAAGCTAGTGGTCATTCCGAAAACCAAAACCGGGAAAATTTCCCCTACCCAGAAAATGGGGATGATTCCACCATTTTTATTTTCTTAACGAATTTCTCTAACGAGGTCAAAATACTGAACTAACCTTTATTTGATTAAATCAGATGAAGGAAAACTAAATCAGATAGAAGGGAAACTAAATCAGATACAAGGGAAACTATTACAAACTTAACTTGAAGGAATCAACGCTTTTTTCCTAATTGAATCAGGCACAGTCGTTGATCTATTCATCAGAGAAGTCTTCAGGCTTTTAATTAACTACTCGAGTTCTAAGCGTATTCCTATTGATCAATTTTATTATTAAAACTCTATTGATTCCAGCCTAACCCCATCCGGCCCATGGGTTAGCCACCGCCCAACCACTGGAATTGGTAGAACTAGACAAGTACTCACCCACCCATAATTGAATGCCTTTCTTAACTTTTGCTTTAGAATACAGATACACACACACACTCCTCTTTAAACTTTAACTTTTAAAACAGTCCATTGACAAACAATTATTGGTTACAGATGTCATAACTCAAAATTTCCATTCAATCCTTGTTTCTCACAAAACAGTATCACTCTAGACTCTCCGTTGAGACCAGTAGGTCAGCAACGAGATCCAGTAATAGATTACAATAATTTTCTTGTCATCATACATATATATATCTTCCACAACATACGCATGGGTGTCCTAAAGCACCGCGAGCCCGTGCATCGCCTGGTCAAAACCCTCCAGGATCCTCCTTAGCTATCCTGGCACTTCACTCAGGGACCACTTCATCGGCTGTAGGTGTGAACTCTTGGGTGGAGTATAAATATCAATGTAAATGGAATTATGGGTCATTCATGATAATGTTATCTGTTCCAAGAATCAATGGTGAGCTTCTCCCGTGAGATGCTAAGTGGTGACTCCTTCATGAGCCACTCCCTTGGTGAGGGACTAACCCACCCCTGTTACTTTCTTTCATTGGTATCAGAGCCTGGCTTTTGATCCATGATTTTTAATTTTTCTTTTCTTCTTCTCATTTTGTGAAATTTCTGCTTCATTTGATTCATGGGGGAAGGGGATATGGCTAAGGTAGAGTTTGTGGTTCAAATCTGAGCACATGGACCTTTTTTTTTGAATGAGTGGACCAAATTGGGGAAAATTTCTAATTTTGATTAGCAGTTGTTAATCAAAAACGTTTTTTTTTGGGAGCTTTCTTGCAAACCCTAGCCATGGAATCTCAACATGAGCAAAGGGCATTGAGTCTCTCATGTATCTAGCAATGTTTTATGAAGTATTTCACCTATTTTCCATGAGCAATGGGGCTCCCAATGTGGCTGAAAATCACTACCAAAGCTGCCCACGTTTTTCACCAAAGTGACCCTAATCTTCATCTCCTTCAACAAATTCAAGCATTAAGGCTTCCCGGGTGACATTGGTGAGTTGCTCCATCACTTCCTTACAATTTTGAAGCATTCTTTCAAGCTATGGAGTGAATTAGGATTTTATTACACATAAAATCCTAATTTTCAGAAATTGGACTTTAATCATGGCTATTCATGCTGCTCTTTATGCATTATGAATGCTTGAATGCTACACATAGCCATTCAATGCTATTCCTTGCATATTGGCATAAGTGAGCATAGCTTTTGGCACATTTGGGAGATTGAATAAAATGTTTTGGGTTGGAAGCCCACTTTTTGGTGACACCGTTTTCCATTGCCGGTTGCACGTTTTTGGTCATAACTCTCATACGAACTCTGTTTTTGGAGTTCTAGTACTCAAAACGACCGGCTCGTCGTCCTCTTCGAGACGAGCTATAGGTCTTGAGGTGCAAGATTCAGCAAGTGCTCTCTGTTTTCACTTTTGTACTGGATTTTCTAGTCCCGAGCAGGAACTCGTGCCCAAAACACGACCCGAGATCACCGCTCCGTGACACTTGGATGTTGTTGATGTATGTGGAAATGTATTGACATTGCCATGAGTGGATGTGATGAAGGAAGCACTATGAACCATGTATTATGATATGAATGAGCATGAGTCATGCTATAAATCAATTGTAAGTCAACTCTATTCATTCATTTGAGCTTGTAACTCACGATTTTATTCCTAGAATCTAGAATGAAGTAAGGGTACCTTGGCATTTGGAGGAGAGGCCAAGGGGAGAATATCTTGAATCTTCCTTGCCATTAGTGCCGGGTAACGCGGTAAGGAAGAGGATTAGGTACTTGGTGGTAAAGAAATGGCCTCAACCTTCACCTAAACTTGGTGAAGGGGTGAGAAGTGCTTGGCCGGGAGATCAGCAAGCATCGACGCGCTTCATCGACCACTTCATTTGACTTGAGCAAACAAGCAAATCCTCTACATCGGACTTCTTATGCAAAAGGACAAAATTGATGCCATAAGGTCACATGCTCAGATGGAAAAATGGAGGATTGATTTGCTTACAGTGGTCAAATGCATAAGGACTTTAATACTTGATTGAGATGCTTTGATTTGATTGAGATTTGGTGCAAAAAGAGGGGAGACCATGGCAAAATTTTTGTAAAATTTGCCTACTTGCAGCCAGGACAAATCCTTGAATTTCTAGGGTTTTTCAAAAGCTTTTCAAATCTGTCCTGAAAGCTCTTCAATCTACCCGAAAACCTCTTTCAAACAAGCTAAAGATCACTCAAATCGGAGTAGTATTGAGCGGTCAAAGTTAAGAGTTGACTTTCAGCTAGAACAGTTGACTGGTCAAAGGCTGTTGACTTTTTTAAATCTGTTTTTGGGGATCCTTACTCGTCTCGTCAAGAGCTTCGCATCGATATAAAGATCACCCAAATCGGATAAGAATTGAGCGGTTAACATCAAGAGTTGACTTTCAGCCGGTACAGTTGACTGGTCAAAGGCTGTTGACTTTTTCAGATCTATTTTTGGGGATTCTTATTCGTCTCATCAAGAGCTTCGCATCGATATAAAGATCACCCAAATCGGATACCGTTTGAATAGAGAAAAAAAAATCAAGTAAGTGGTCTTTGCAAGGAGGGATCAATTACGCGCATGGAAATGACTAGAGGAGGTCAAAACAAGGGAGCCCAGAATGAAAATGATCAAAGACAACCGGAAGCAATGATGGCAACGAGTTCATCAACGAGGAATGAAGAAAGTTCAACCATAAAAGCACCATCTCCAGATGAATCTCAGCCAGTGGAAATGCCTCAATCTTTGGGAACTACTCCGCTAACAATGGACATGATGTTAATGGCTATGGAGAGTATGTTTCAAAGGATTGAAAATAACTAAACAAATCGGCAACAACAATTTGGTGAACACCTCATGGAACGGTTCGACAAGCGACACCACTACCTGGATGACGTGATGCAAAGAGGGTTAAAAGACTTGGAGAAAGCCATTAGTGCATTGGCTCCTCTCAAGCTCAACCAAGAAGCCGATATGAATGCAATGGATGGTGTACATTATGATGCCAAACATGATGGAAAGCCTTCTATGCCAGAAGAGAACAAAGTAAGACAAATGATGCCACCTCAAATGATGCCACATTCTTCTTACATGGACAAGGGCAAGAGACCTATGGGTGATGCTTCTTATGAGAGATCCAATGCCAGTATTCCAAGAACTTCATTCTTTATACAAGATGCAAGAAGAGGGTATGAACAGAAGGGATTTAAAGATGCATGTGATTGGCAATTGGAAGATGAGCAAATGCATAGACACTTGGGTGAAGGAAGAGGATTTGATGATCCAAGAGCACGGCAGAGGGGTTCAAGAATGCATGGTGATTTTGACAATGCTGTGAAGGACAAAATCATATTTAATAAGTTCAAAGGAGAATCAAATTCTATCGAAGACTTTGAAGAGTGGGCAAACAAGATAGATCTCTACTTCGAAATCAGCCCAAGGAGCGAGATTGCCAAAGTCTACTTCGCCTCACTTCATCTTGAAGGTTTTGCTCACACTTGGGGGAGGAGGAAGCAATCTCATGGTTATGTCATCACTACTTGGGAAGAATTCAAGAATGACATGGCAGAAGAGTTTACTTCTCGCATGCAAAGGGACAATCACATTGTGGAATGGGACAAGCTAGAGCAAATCACTACCGTGAAGGAATATTCTCATAAGTTTCTAAAGCTTCTATTATACTTGGACGACTTTGATGAGCATTATCTTGTTGTCAAGTATATAAGGGGCTTGAAAGCTCCTATTGGTGGTGATGTCAAGTCTCATGAACCCGCCACTTTGAAGAAGGCAATGATGCTTGCAGAAATTCATGAAGAGAAGTACTTGACAAAGTGGGCTAGCAAAGGGAATATCAAAGGGGAAGTGATCACAAGGACTGACATGGGTTCTCATGCAAACACAAGACCTAATCTTCCAAGATTTCCTACCGTGTATGGTAGAGGGTCTAATAGACTTCCATTTAAACCACCATTTATGTCCAACAAAGCTACATACAATGAGTCCAAGCCAGCAAATGGGGGTTCAAAAAGCAAGGTTATCAAGGAGGACCGTTTGCATGAAATGAGGCTCAAAGGTCTATGTTTCAAATGTGGAGAAAAATGGAACAAGGATCACTTCAAAGTATGCAAATCCAAGGATATTTCCATAAGCTACATTATCACTGAGGACAATGCTAATCATGAGGAGGAGGAATTCCTTGAATGCAATGATGCCTTAGGATGGGAGATCCTCATAAGGGTGGAGGTTCTCATGATGATGGTTTTGATGAAGAAAATCCCGAGTTTCCTTTTGATCCGGGTGGGAAACTAAAGTTTGCTCATGACAAAATGGATGATGGGATGCCTCTATGCGTGTGGAATGAAAACAATAGTGCACATACTACCTTGTGTACAATCTCTCATGATGCTTATGCGGGAAGTAAGGGTGCCAACACATTGAGATTGAAGATCAAGGTGAATGGGAGAACAGCATATGCACTCATTGATACTAGAAGCACGCATAGTTTTGTCAATAAAAGGTCTTTGAACACTCTAAAAATGCAACCAACTTCTTTACCAAACAAGCACATGGTGCAAGTGGCCAATGGTGATTCAATGGGTTGCAATATGAAGTGTCAAAGTACAGAATTGGAGTTGTCCAAGAGCTACTCTTGCAAAGTTGATCTTTTGGTGATTGAGTTGGGACCAATTGACATAGTACTTGGATGTGATTGGCTGTCCACTTTGAACTCTTTTACCATGAACTTACAGAAAAGTTTCATGAGTTTTGTGCATCATGGAGGGGTTATTACATTGAATGGAATGCAAGGGTCCAAGCTCTTCATGAACAATGCTACTCAAATGAAGAAAGAGGGCTATGTTTATGTACTACAGCTTTGCAAAGAGGAAGATAATAGCAAAAAGGATTGCATCGAAAATGTGGACATGGTTAAGCTACTCAAGGATTATGAAGATGTGTTTACCATGCCAAAATCAATGCCGCCAAAGAGGAGTGTTGATCACGCTATTGATTTGGAACCAAATGCCAAACCAATCAACAAGCCTCCCTATCGTTTGTCAAAGGTTGAAAAGGAAGAGGTGGCAAAGCAAGTCAAAGAACTCATTGACATGGGATGGGTTGAACCAAGTCAATCTCCTTTTACTTCTCCGGTGCTACTTGTGAAGAAAAAGGATGGTACTTTTCGCATGTGCATTGATTACCGTGATTTGAATAAGATCACCATCAAAAATCGTTTTCCAATATCAAGGGTGGATGATCTTTTGGATGAGTTGAAGGGTGCCACATGCTTTTCAAAGATTGATTTGCGTTCCGGATACCATCAAATAAGGATGAAAAGTGGTGATGAGTTCAAAACAGCATTTCGTAGAGAAAGGGGTCTTTACCAATTCATGGTTATGCCGTTTGGATTATGCAATGCACCGGCAACTTTTCAAGCATTAATGAACAAAGTGCTTCAACCTTTCCTCTACAAGTTTGTATTGGTCTTTTTCAACGACATACTTATCTATAGCAAACATGAGGAAGTGCATTTGAAGCACGTGAAAGAGGTTTTGGAGGTCTTGAGGCAAAACAAGTTGTATGTTAAGGAGACAAAATGTACCTTCATGGCACATGAGGTGGAATATTTAGGTCACATTGTGAGCAAGGATGGCATTTGTGTGGATCCAAAGAAAGTGGAATGTATTAGGAATTGGCCGGTTCCTTCAAACACTACTCAATTGAGGGGATTTTTGGGGTTATCTTCATTCTATAGGCGCTTTATTGCCCACTATGCAGAAATTGCAACCCCAGTGAGACGGACAAATTGAAGAAGGAAACCTTCTTTTGGGATGCCATTGCCAACAAAAGCTTTGAAGATATGAAGAAGATGCTCACATCAGCACCTATTTTGGTATGTCCAGACTTCACCAAACCTTGCACAATAAGGGCGGATGCAAGTGGAAGAGGGATTGGTGCGGTACTTTAACAAGACCATGGAGTCATTGCTTATGAAAGTAGAAAGCTGAATGATAAAGAAAGAGAACTCCATGTGTATGAGCAAGAGATGATTGCTATACTCCATGCTATCAAGAAATGGCACCATTACTTATATGGGAGTCATTTTTATGTGAGAAGTGATCATAGGGTGCTGAAGTATTTCCTCACACAACCCAATTTGTCTCCTAAGCAAAGAAGGTGGGTAGCAACACTACAAAACTATGATTTTGAAATCACATACACAAAGGGCAAAGAAAATGTGGTTGCCGATTCCTTGTCTCGTATGTGGGCCTGCTCATTGTATGCTATTTCTGAGGTGCATAAAGATTGGATCATGGAGATACAAGAAGAGTACTTGTTTGATGAAGAAACCTCACAAATAGTGCAGAAATTACAGCAAGGTGTATATGAAGAGTTACCCCATTATGAGCTGAAAAATGGTCTCCTCTACTACAAAGGAAAAGTCTACTTGGTTCCTACTTCATCATTTATCAAGAAGATCATGGAAGAGATGCATTGTACTCCTATGGCTGGTCATTTGGGTGTCTACAAAACCTTTGATGCAATAAGGAAAAGTTTCTTTTGGAAGGGGATGTGGAAGAGCATTCATGCTTATGTAAGTGGGTGCCGGTCATGTCAATTAAACAAGGATCCTACACATAAACCGGGAGGTTTGCTTCAGCCATTGCCCATTCCCGAAGGCAAATGGAGTCATATATCAATGGATTTCATTACTAACCTTCCGCGCACAAAGAAAGGGTGGGACAGCTTGTATGTTGTGGTGGATAGATTGACCAAAGTGGCCCATTTCATTCCTTCCAAGGTCACATATTCAGCCCAAAATGTTGCCAAGCAATTTGTTGATGGGGTTTTCAAGTTGCATGGTATGCCGTCACAAATTGTGAGTGATCACGATGTCAAATTCATGAGCACTTTTTGGAGAACATTGTTTGAATATATGGGAACCAAGCTTACTCCAAGCACCGCCTATCATCCCGAAACCGATGGTCAAACAGAAAGAATAAACAAATGGGTGGAAACATATCTACGCCACTATTGTCATGATACTCAAGGCACATGGGATGATTGGTTACCTTTGGCTGAGTTTGCTTACAACTCAACATATCATGTGAGCATTGGCATGTCACCCTTTGAGGTTACAAGGTCAATTTGCCTATGTTGGTGGGTACATATGAGACTTCTAACCATAATGCCAAGGAGGAAGCTGAAAGGATGCAAGCTTTGTTGCAACAATGCAAAAGTAATTTGAAGGTTGCACAAGAGAAAATGAGACAATATGCCAATGTTCATCGAAGACCATTGGAATTCAAAGTGGGAGATTGGGTTCTTTTGAGAATACCAAAGTCAAGATATGCGTCTTTGAAGGGAAGCACCAACACCAAACTAGCTCATCGCTATTATGGTCCTTATCAAGTGATACGAAGAGTTGGGGAGGTTGCATATCAACTCTTACTTTCATCTACAACAAAGATTCATGATGTGTTTCATGTCTCTCACTTGAAAGGATATGTGGGTATGATCGATCAAATGGTTGATGAGTTACCTCCAATGAATGAAGAGGGAATGATTGAATACATTCCAGAAGCTATCTTGGGTACAAGGAAAAAGGTACTTCGCACTCGTACCTTGGTGGAGTATCTTGTTCAATGGAAAGGTTTACCTAAGGAAGAAGCTTCATGGCAACCTATTTCAGCATTGGAGGGATATGAAGCATTGATAGAGCAATATGGGTTGGTGTAAATTCAGCCACATGGAACATTCTTCTCCGAATTTGGGGTATTCAATTGAGGTTTCGAGGACGAAACCATTGGGGAAGGGATGGTTTGTAAGAAAGCATTATGGGCCCAAGGCCATGGACAACTAGTAAGTAGGTGTGAACTCTTGGGTGGAGTATAAATACCAATGTAAATGGGATTATGGGTCATTCATGATAATGTTATCTGTTCCAAGAATCAATGGTGAGCTTCTCCCGTGAGATGCTAAGTGGTGACTCCTTCATGAGCCACTCCCTTGGTGAGGGACTAACCCACCCCTGTTACTTTCTTTCATCGGCCCTCACGCATCGTACCGAAAGCACACCAATTTTTCACCATATCCAGGCTGGTCAAGACCTGGGCACGTTTTTTCCACATGAGCCGTCCTTTGAACACTCCCCGCCACTTGTTGCAACCAAACTTCCCTTAGAAAAACACATATACCAAATGCTCCCTCCAGCATTCTGACGTAAGACAGTCCTTTAAGAAAACAGGATTTCTATGTAAGTTTTTAGTTTTGATTTTCTTTTAAATACACTGAGTATATCTTAATTCCATATCCCAAGACTTCTAGATCACAGGTCTGGATTCCCAAGTAGAATTCCTCGAATTTTGTAATCTTGATCCTCAGATCAAAATCAAAGGTCTCAATTTAATTTCAGATTCAGTGGGTGATTTGATTGAATTTTCCTAAACTCGTCACATCGTCTTTTCTTGAAACTAACGAAGGAGATTAAGTCGTGGTCATAGTCTAATTAAGGGTTCGAGTCTGGAAAGGTTCTCCCTGAACTGTCTTTCTCGAAGGGTAATATTTTAATTACTATTTTACTGAATTTCATTCATTGAGTATTTTGCTTAACTGAATTCAAAACTAAACACGTATTCCTATGAGGAATAATTTAATCATTTATCTAAAATTCTGACTTCGATAGATCTTCAGAATTTTTTATTACCATCCTAGAGAATATGAAACAGTAGAATTTTCCTTCACAGAATATTTACTTATTCATTTACCAATATTCATGGGATTTAAACAATGATTAAAGAGAACTCTCATTTTGATATAAAAAAAATTATGTATGCATCTATCTATTTATGCATAAAATCCAACTTCTATGGAAATAACACTTTTATATAAAAGAAAATCCTTTTATGCATCTATTTATGCATAAAAAACAATTTTGATGAAACTAACACTTTTATAATAAAAAAATTCTTTTATGCATCTATTAAAGCGTAAAAATCCATTTTGATGAAAGTAACACTTTTATAGTAAAAAAAGTATTTTATGCATCTATTTATGCATAAAAATCAATATTGATGAAAGTAACACTTTTATAATAAAAAAAATTCTTTTATGCATCTATTTATGCATAAAAATCCATTTTGATGAAAGTAACACTTTTATAATAAAAAATAGATTTTTATGCATCTATTTATGCATAAAAATCCATTTTGATGAAAGTAACACTTTTATAATAAAAATTTCTTTTATGCATCTATTTATGCATAAAAATCAATATTGATAAAAGTAACACTTTTATAATAAAAAAAATTCTTTCATGCATCTATTTATGCATAAAAATCAATATTGATGAAAGTAACACTTTTATAATAAAAAATTTCTTTTATACATCTATTTATGCATAAAATCTAACTTCTATGAAAATAACACTTTTATATAAAAGAAAATCCTTTTATGCATCTATTTATGCATAAAAATCAATTTTGATGGAACTAACACTTTTATAATAAAAAAATTCTTTTATGCATCTATTTATGCATAAAAATCCATTTTGATGAAAGTAACACTTTTATAATAAAAAAAATTTCTTTTATGCATAAAAATCAATATTGATGAAAGTAATACTTTTATAATAAAAAAATTCTTTTATGCATCTATTTATGCATAAAAATCAATATTGATGAAAGTAACACTTTTATGATTTTATCACTCTTTTATAATAAAAACAAATAACCAATATGCATCATTCTATGCACAGAATTTAAATCTAATGAAAACCACTCTTTTATAATAAAAAAGTAACCAATATGCAGCTTTCTATGCATAAAATTTAATTTTAATGGAAATAACACTTTTATAATAAAAATATTTCTACTATGCATTTTTCTATGCCTAGAATGAAAATAACACTTTTAGAATACACAAATGGTGGGGATTACTCTTTTTGAATAATAAAAGATAAAACTTATTTCACAAAATTTAAGAAAATTTTGCCATAACCTCCTTTGTATGGCTGACCATTTTTCAAAATTTCCTATCCTTAAGTCACTTAAAAATTATCCCAAAATGGTTTAAAGCATTCTAAACTAATCAAATTCAACTTTTAAAAGAGAAATAATATGAAAAGTTTAATTCCAACAATTAGATTACTTATCTAGGATAAAGAAAGGCTGATTTTAAGAATGATAGAGGGGGAAAGCCTTTCCAACAAGGCATAGCATCGTTTTACATTTCAAAGAAAACAAAAATTAGAAAACCATTAAAAAAGAATAAAGAAAAAGTAAGATTTCTAGCTTACATGAATTTATGAGAGCTTTCCTTTGGCTTGTTGGTTTGAGAAATCTACTCTTGTTTGCAATAAGAGTGGCCACCAATTCTTTAGAAGAGGGAATGGTCAAAAACTAATGAATTATTAAGAAATTCACAGTTTTTGGCTCTGGGGAAGAGTAGAGTAACAGTGTGCATAAAACACTATTAAGTTTTTACAAAGGGGGAGGCTTCTAGTTATAGGAAAAAGTGAGCTTCTAACCAAACAAACTGATTCTAGAATTTTCCAGATCAATTTGGTCAATTTTTGACCATTTTTGGGTCAGTTTAGCTTACTTTCTGGCACTAGACTTGAATTAAGAGAGACGAGAGATGAAATATCTCAATATTTGAGAATGTAAAACTCCACCACACATGTGAAATAGGCGCCTCTTTTATGAGGGGGAATCCCCACTCTTGAGGTATCAAAAATTTATTTTTTTAGTATTTCCTTTGGTCCTTAGTCCACTCTTCATCTTATCTGAGTATTTACTCATTTTTGGGTGGCTTTTCTTTATTTCTTCTATTTATCTCCTCCCAACATTTGGATGAATCTGATTGGCCCCTCAGAACCTTAATTTAAATTTTTTCAAAAATCTAGACCCCTAGGATAAGGCCTTTTGAACAGATTATAATTGATTTCTAATGCACCTTCTGAAAATCTTTTTGAACTTATGTTTCGAGGAAATTTATTTTAATAAGAAGAGATATTTTTCCATCCAAAAATATCTAAAATCTCAATAATCTCTCTCTAGAATATTTTCTCTCTCTAGGCAAAAATAGGTAGAAACAAGATCTTTTATATTTTTGAAGAGGGATTTGATTATATGGGAAGATACTGAGGGGCTGGGGAGGAATCTTACATTCTCTCCCACTTGAAAAACGCGAGATGTCCTCATCTTGCAAAAACTAGGGGTAATCCCGCAGCAACAATTCGGCTTCTTTCTCCCAGGTGGCATGTTCAAAAGAATAGAACTTCCATTTGACCAAGAATTCTCTTAGAATTCTGTTCCTGAGAACCTTTTCTCGAACATCAAGGATTTTTTCAGGTTGGAGTTCCATCTGCCCTTGGGTTGAAGAAGTTAAGATTTCATCATCAAGCACATGATTCGAGCTTGGTATATACTTTTTAAGAAGGCTAACATGAAATACATTATGTACTTAAGGTTGACATGAAATACATTATGTACTTTGAGATGAGGAGGCAAAAGAAGCTCGTAGGCTAAGTCACCTACTTTCTTTGTGATTAGATATGGTCCACAATACCTGGGGGATAACTTCTTGTACTTCCCAAGAGATAGAGAACTTCTTTTGGGGCGTACTTGAATGAAGAGACTTTTGCTGCGAAATCTAGAGAAATTCCATCTTTGGATACCAGAAAGCCCAAGTACTTAACATGGTTGGTAGAGAAAGTGCATTTGCTCTTTTTTGCAAAGAGTTGGTGCTTCCTTAGAATCTCAAGAACTTTTTTGACATGAGCTTCATGGATGGTCAGCTGCATTCTTTGAGTAAATCAAAATATCATCAAAGAAAACAAGAACAAAATCATCCAAGTATTCTCTGAGAATGTCCTGCATTAAGCGATTGAATGTAGCTAGGGCATTTGTCAATCCAAATGGCATGATAGTTAATTTATAATGCCCATACCGAGTATTGATGGCTGTCTTCTTCGGGATATCTTGATCATTAATCCTGATTTGATAATACCCTGATTTGAGATCTATCTTTGTCAAGATCTAGGCTCCACTTAGCATGTCCAGAAGCTCATCAATTCTGGGGATAGGATACTTATTCTTAACTGTCAATTGATTGAGACCTCTGTAGTCCACACAGAGTCTTAGCGTTCCATCTTTCTTTTTCTGAAAGAGAACTGGCACACCCCAAGGTGAAATAGTGGGTCTTACAAACCCTTGCTCTAATAGAGCTGTCTACTTCCTTGAGTTTGATGGCTTCAGGAACTGGCATTTTGTACTTGCGCAGGGCTACTGGCTGACCTCCGAGGATCAATTCCATCACATGATCTACTTCCCGAATTGGAGGCATCTCTGATAATTTTGCTGGGAATAAATCATCATATTCATTTAACCATTATGTCCTTTAGCTTTTAACTTTGTGTCTACTGGATTCATTTTGACAACATAAATGAGCTGCTTCTTTCTAAGTTCTTTTAGTAACTTAGAAGCCTTTACTAATTGCAAACTTGGGGATCCTAAAATTTCGGTTCCTTGAACTTCATTTCCGTGAAGATCACGGAAGGAAATGGTTCCATTTATGGCACTGAATATCAACTTGATTTTTGTGGAGCCAATCCGTTCCATTTATGACACTGAATATCAACTTGATTTTTGTGGAGCCAATCCGTTCCAAGGATCCCGTCGAAAACTCCCAAAGGTCTAACTCTGAACTGGCAGTCAGTTGAATTCCCATCTAGATTGAACTGAATACGATCTTTCTCAAGGTGAGTGAAAAGAATCTTCCCACTGGCCAATTCAACTTGCATAGGTTTCCCTAATTTCTATTCCAAGACTAGCTTATGTAAGCATCCTGGGGAAATGAAAGAATGAGTACTGCCTGAAAGCTTAAAAGGCTTACCCTGATACTCAGCTGGAGTATGGATGACAAAGAATTGGCGATTTGGCCCTTGGTTTTCAATTGCTACATAAATCTATCCTCTTTCCTCTTCCACTACTTCTGCTATTGTGACTACTCTGGCTGCTGCAGTATGAGGCGGAACTCTTTCTCTTTGGTTGCCCCAGTTCTGGGAAGAAGTTCTGAGGCTACTCTAGACAGAGGCAGATGACTGAGCTGGAGTTCTCTTGGGATTGCCCTGATTTTGACGAGATGGACCCTGATTTGACTGATAGGAAGGGGTTGGTCTCTGCACTCTCGGTCCTTGACTTCCTTGTCCCCTTGACATGGCAGGAGTTGGGTTGTCTTTCAGCTGCTGGTGACCAAAACCCTGACATCCAAAACACCGATTCTCACTTCTGAGCTCATCCCTATGAATCCTTGAAAGAGGTGAGGCTCCTGAGAAGGTGTTCTGTGAGAAGGGTCTTCCTTCACTTCTGAATCTCCCAGTATCCTGATTCTGATTTGGGTCTTGCTGTCTCTTTTTTGGGGGAGGAAAGTTTGAAGTACTTCCCGGGGGGTTTGGAATCTTTTAAAATTAGATGGTGCAGGCTTTGGCGGGACCTTAACTACAAAGGCTTTGGCAAAGTCCTTTGCCATTCTTACTGCTTCGGCCATTGAGACAGGTTTGGCATTCTTCACTAAGGTGTCCAATGGCTCGTTCATTCCTCGAATGAATTTGGCCATCAGCTACTCTTCATCCAATTACGCAGGGAACATTTAAGGAGAAGGGCAAAAGCTTGATGGTACTCTTCAATTGTCCGGCTATCTTGCTTTAGTTCCAAGAACTCATTCATTTTAGTTTCAAGGAAGCTCGGAGGACAAAACCTCTTTTCTGAGGTAAGCTTTAAGATCGGTCTAGGTCTGGTATTCCGGTTGAGATGGTTAGTCTCGCAGTGGTTCCTCCAAGCGACCCTGGCCGTTTCTACAAACTTTAACTTGGCGAGAGCCATCTTGCTTCTCTCATGTTACATCAAAGTATTCTTCCATTTCCTCAATCCACTTTTCCACTACTTCACCTAACTGCTCCGTTCATCGGTTAGAGGGACCGGTTGCCTTGCACGGGCCGTGCGCCTCATGACTCTGACAAAACAAGATTTTCGTCAACTTAACTTTGACAACAGATTTATGATTATTTAATTTTTGTGATTTTTTCTTTAAACAAATAATTATTTCATCATACTTCATGAAACAAGACTTACTCTAATAATTTTATTAACCATTCACAATCATGAAAACAATTTGAATTTTTTTTTTTGTAAAACATCGTTTATTATCAAAAGTTTTTGATATATACATAGAGCATCACGGCTCCCAAAATCACTGCCTCAATCGTATATGCATAAAGAAGCGAAACTGCGAAGGAGACATGCCATGGTACACACGATTCATTACAGAAAGAGGTGCAGTAATTCTACTTCTAGGGATAAAGCAGCTAAGAAGCCTAAAAATTTGGCATGAAATTTTGAAGTTCTTGGGTGAATGATCAAAGAGTTGCACATGCTGAACAAGCCCTAGCCTTATCAAAATCATGGCTAAGGAAATATTTTGCCTGAGCCTCTGACGTTGACTGACACTCACATTAATACATCATCCTCCACACAACCACATATACCGACATCGCTCAAGAGGATCAAGAAAGTAAAGACTTTCAAAATGACGTGCGAGTCTCACGTTGCTTACTCAGGTCGTAGCAGAGTTGATGAGGTGCTCGAATGCAAAGGCTAGCATATCCTGACTCTGGGAGAGTTCAGGAATGCTAGAGTATCCATCTATAAGTTTTCAATTCAATTTATGAGTTTTCAATTTTTAAAGTTCATTCAACATAATATTAACAAGTGAAAACATTATTTCCCAGATTTACTTTAAAAATTTAAGCAATTTCTACTGCTGTTACGTAAATTTACAATAGCGCTCTGATACCAACTGTGAGATCCCACTGCCCCCTTCTGCGCACCGGCGGATTCCCGGATGGTAGCACAACAAAAGTAGCTTCCTCTTGTGCGGGGCAGGGTTTCTCAATCAGGGCCTCGCCCTCGAATGTCCCGGCACGAGACTAAGCTGGTGGTCATTCCAAAAACTGAAACCGAGAAAATTTTCCCTACCCGAAAAACGAGGATGATTCCACCATTTTTATTTTCTTAACAAATTTCTCTAACGAGGTCAAAATATTGAACTAACCTTCATCTGATTAAATCAGATAGAAGGGAAACTATTGCAGACTTAACTTGAAGGAATCAACGCTTTTTTCCTAATTGAATCACGCACAACCATTGATCTATTCATCAGAGAAGTCTTCAGGCTTTTAATTAACTACTCGAGTTCTAAGCGTATTCCTGCTGATCAATTTTATTATTAAAACTAACTCTACTGATTCCAGCCTAACCCCATCCGGCCCATGGGTTAGCCACTGCCCAACCACTGGAAATGGTAGAACCAGACAAGTACTCACCCACCCATAATTGAATGCCTTTCTTAACTTTTGCTTTAGAATACAAATACGCACACACTTCTCTTTAAACTTTAACTTTTAAAATAGTCCATTGACAAACAATTATTGGTTACAGAAGTCATAACTCAAAATTTCCAATCAATCCTTGTTTCTCACAAAACAGTATCACTCTGGACTCTCCGTTTGTCAGCAACAACGAGATCCAGTAATAGATTACAATAATTTTCTCGTCATCATACATATATATATCTTCCACGACATACGCATGGGTGTCCTAAGCACCGCGAGCCCGTGCATCGCTTGGTCAGAACCCTCCAGGATCCTCCTTAGGTGTCCTGGCACTTCACTCAGGGGGGGCTGCTTCGTCGGCCCTCACCCATCATACCAAAAGCACACCAATTTTTCACCATACCCAGGCTGGTCAAGACCTGGGCAGATTTTTACCGCGTGAGCCATCCTTTGAACACTCCCCGCCAGCTGTTGCAACCGAACTTCGCTTAGAAAAACACATATTTTTAGTTTTGCTTTTCTTTTGAATACAATGAGTATATCTTTATTTCGTATCCCAAGACTTCTGGATCACAGGTTTGGATTCCCAAGCAGAATTCCTCGAATTTTGTTATCTTGATCCTCAGATCAAAATCAAAGGTCTCAATCTAATTTCAGATTCAGTGGGTGATTTGATTGAATTTTCTTGAACTCGCCACATCGTCTTTTCTTGAAACTGACTTGAAACTGACGAAGGAGATTAAGTCGGGGTCATAGTCTGATTCAGGGTTCGAGTCTGGAAAGGTTCTCCCTGAACTATCTTTCTCGAAGGGTAATATTTTAATTACTACTTTACTGAATTTCATTCATTGAGTATTTTGCTTAATTGAATTTAAAACTAAACACGTATTCCTATGAGAAATAATTTAATAATTTATCTAAAATTTTGACTTCAATAGATCTTCAGAATTTTCTCATTACCATCCTAGAGAATATGAAACAGTAGAATTTTCCTTCACAGAGTATTTACTTATTCATTTACCAATATTCATGGGATTTAAACAATGATTAAAGAGAACTCTCATTTTGATATAAAAAAATTATGTATGCATCTATTTATGCATAAAATCCAACTTCTATGGAAATAACATTTTTATATAAAAGAAAATCCTTTTATGCATCTATTTATGCATAAAAATCAATTTTGATGAAACTAACACTTTTATAATAAAAAAAATTCTCTTATGCATCTATTTATGAATAAAAATCCATTTTGATGAAAGTAACACTTTTATAATAAAAAACATTCTTTTATGCATCTATTTATGCATAAAAATCAATATTGATGAAAGTAACACTTTTATAATAAAAAAAATTCTTTTATGCATCTATTTATGCATAAAAATCCATTTTGATGAAAGTAACACTTTTATAATAAAAAATATTCTTTTATGCATCTATTTATGCATAAAAATAAATATTGATGAAAGTAACACTTTTATAATAAAAAAATTCTTTTATGCATCTATTTATGTATAAAAATCCATTTTGATGCAAGTAACACTTTTATAATTAAAAAAATCTTTTATGCATCTTATTATGCGTAAAAATCAATATTGATAAAAGTAACACTTTTATAATAAAAACATTTCTTTCATGCATCTATTTATGCATAAAAATCAATATTGATGCAAGTAACACTTTTATAATTAAAAAAATTCTTTTATGCATCTAGTTATGCATTAAATTCAACTTTTATGGAAATAACACTTTTATATAAAAGAAAATCCTTTTATGCATCTATTTATGCATAAAAATCAATTTTGATGAAACTAACACTTTTTTAATTAAAAAATCTTTTATGCATAAAAATCCATTTTGATGAAAGTAACACTTTTATATAAAAAAAATTTATGCATAAAAATCAATATTGATGAAAGTGACACTTTTAAATAAAAATAAATTCTTTTATGCATCTATTTATGCATAAAAATCAATATTGATAAAAGTAACACTTTTATATTAAAAAACATTCTTTTATGCATCTATTTATGCATAAAAATCAATATTGATGAAAGTAACACTTTTATAATTTAAAACAAAATCTTTTATGTATCTATTTATGCATAAAAATCAATATTGATGAAAGTAACACTTTTATAATTAAAAAATTTCTTTTATGCATCTATTTATGCATAAAAATCAATATTGGTGAAAGTAACACTTTTATAAAAAAAATTCAAATATGAATCTTTTTATGCATACAATTTAAATCTAATGAAAATCACTCTTGTATAATTAAAAAAATAACCAATAAGCATCTTTCTATGCATAGAATTTAACTCTAATGAAAATCACTCTTTTATAATAAAAACAAATAACCAATATGCATCTTTCTATGCACAGAATTTAAATCTAATAAAAATCACTCTTTTATAATAATAAAAATTACCAATATGCATCTTTCTATGCATAGAATTTAATTTTAATGGAAATAACACTTTTATAATAAAAATATTTCTACTATGCATTTTTCTATGCCTAGAATGAAAATAGCACTTTTAGAATACACAAACGATGGGGATTACTCTTTTTGAAAAATAGAAGATAAAACTTATTTCACAAAATTTAAGAAAATTTTGCTATAACCTCCTTTGTATGGCTAACCATTTTTCAAATTTTCCTATCTTTAAGTCACTTAAAAATTATCCCAAAATGGTTTAAAGCATTCTAAACTAATCAAATTTCACTTTTAAAAGAGAAAATTTCCTATCCTTAAGTCACTTAAAAATTATCCCAAAATGGTTTAAAGCATTCTAAACTAATCAAATTTCACTTTTAAAAGAGAAATAATATGAAAAGTTTAATTCCAACAATTAGATTACTTATCTAGGATAAAGAAACGCTGAATTTAAGAATGAGAGAGGGGCAAAGCCTTTCCAACAAGGCATAGCATCGTTTTACATTTCAAAGAAAACAAAAATTAGAAAACCGTTAAAAAAGAATAAAGAAAAAGTAGGATTTCTAGCTTACATGAATTTCTGAGAGCTTTCCTTTGGCTTGATGGTTTGAGGGATCTACTCTTGTTTGCAACAAGAGTGGCCACCAATTCTTTAGAAGAGGGAATGGTCAAAAACTAATGAATTATTAAGAAATTCACAGTTTTTGGCTCTAGGGAGGAGTAGAGTACAGTGTGCATAAAACACTATTAAGTTTCTACAAAGGGGGAGGCTTCTATTTATAGGAAAAAGTGAGCTTCTAACCAAGCAAACTGATTCTAGAATTTTCCAGATCAGTTTGGTCAATTTTTGACCATTTTTGGGTCAGTTTAGCTTACTTTTTGGGGAAGAACTAGACTTGAATTAAGAGAGAGGAGAGATAAAATATCTCAATATTTGAGAATGTAAAACTCCACCACACATGTGAAATAGACGCCTCCTTCATGAGGAGGAATCCCCACTCTTGAGGTGTCAAAAATTTATTTTTTTAGTATTTCCTTTGGTCCTTACTCCACTCTTCATCTTATGTGAGTATTTACTCATTTTTGGGTGGATTTTCTTTATTTCTTCTATTTATCTCCTCCCTACATTTGGATGAATCCGATTGGCTCCCTAGAACCTTAATTTAATTTTTTTTGAAAATCTGGACCCCTAGGATAAGGCCTTTTGAACAGATTATAATTAATTTCTAATGCACCTTTTGAAAATCTTTTTGAACTTCTGTTTCGAGGGAATTTATTTTAATAAGAAGAGATATTTTTCCATCCAAAAATATCTAAAATTTGAATAATCTCTCTCTAGAATATTTTCTCTCTCTAAGTAAAAACAGGTAGAAACAAGATCTTTTATATTTCTGAAGAGGGATTTGATTACAGGGGAAGATACTAGACATCTTGAGGGGCTGGGGAGGAATCTTACACTCCACAGGTTTAGGAGCTTACTTGGAGTGCAGTGTGTGCAATTGAGCTCGAGGGGGAGTGTTGAGATATTGAGCTCAACTAGTGCTACGGCGAACATTGATGACCCGCCTGGGGGTGATAGCTTCTGCATCTATACCACTGGCATGGTTGGTGAGATTATGGGTGATATGTGGCCAATGGGATGACAGGCTATGTGACAACCATTTTGGATTACTAGAGACTGGCATAGTTACAGCGCCATCTTATTTAGTTGGGTTCACATTATGGACAGACCATTGTATGTTGTAGTAGTTGAGTACTAACCCGTATAGTGTGTACTCTTATCTTTATGTTATGTTGGTTGAGTAGAGAAGAAGAAAATAGAAGAAAATTTAGCTATCCATCTCTCTTGTGTGTGTGTGTGTGTGTGTGTTTGCTTGCTAGGGTTTGAATCTCTCCCTCTCGCCTACATTCTCTTTACCTTGTAGATGTACTTCATGTTTCAAATATTACAAATAATCCGGTTTTTGTTGGCCAGATGATTGACCAGGGTTTGATGGTGGCTGTTATGTAGTAGACTTTAAATGAAAGAAAGTAACAGGGGTGGGTTAGTTCCTCACCAAGGGAGTGGCTCATGAAGGAGTCACCACTTAGCATCTCACGGGAGAAGCTCACCATTGATTCTTGGAACAGATAACCTTATCATGAATGAGCCATAATCCCATTTACATTGGTATTTATACTCCACCCAAGAGTTCACACCTACTTACTAGTTGTCCATGGCCTTGGGCCCATAATGCGCTTTCTTACAAACCTGTTCCATGTGGCTGAATTTACACCAACCCATATTGCTCTATCAATGCTTCATATCCCTCCAATGCTGAAATAGGTTGCCATGAAGCTTCTTCCTTAGGTAAACCTTTCCATTGAACAAGATACTCCACCAAGGTACGAGTGCGAAGTACCTTTTTCCTTGTACCCAAGATAGCTTCTGGAATGTATTCAATCATTCTCTCTTCATTCATTGGAGGTAACTCATCAACCATTTGATCGATCATACCCACATATCCTTTCAAGTGAGAGACATGAAACACATCATGAATCTTTATTGTAGATGGAAGTAAGAGTTGATATGCAACCTCCCCAACTCTTCGTATCACTTGATAAGGACCATAATAGCGATGAGCTAGCTTGGTGTTGGTGCTTCCCTTCAAAGACCCATATCTTGACTTTGGTATTCTCAAAAGAACCCAATCTCCCACTTTGAATTCCAATGGTCTTCGATGAACATTGGCATATTGTCTCATTTTCTCTTGTGCAACCTTCAAATTACTTTTGCATTGTTGCAACAAAGCTTGCATCCTTTCAGCTTCCTCCTTGGCATTATGGTTAGAAGTCTCATATGTACCCACCAACATAGGCAAATTGACCTTGTAACCATATAAAGCCTCAAAGGGTGACATGCCAATGCTCACATGATATGTTGAGTTGTAAGCAAACTCAGCCAAAGGTAACCAATCATCCCATGTGCTTTGAGTATCATGACAATAGTGGCGTAGATATGTTTCCACCCATTTGTTTACTCTTTCTGTTTGACCATCGGTTTCGGGATGATAGGCGGTGCTTGGAGTAAGCTTGGTTCCCATATATTCAAACAATGTTCTCCAAAAAGTGCTCATGAATTTGACATCACGATCACTCACAATTTGTGACGGCATACCATGCAACTTGAAAACCCCATCAACAAATTGCTTGGCAACATTTTGGGCTGAATATGTGACCTTGGAAGGAATGAAATGGGCCACTTTGGTCAATCTATCCACCACAACATACAAGCTGTCCCACCCTTTCTTTGTGCGCGGAAGGTTAGTAATGAAATCCATTGATATATGACTCCATTTGCCTTCGGGAATGGGCAATGGCTGAAGCAAACCTCCCGGTTTATGTGTAGGATCCTTGTTCAATTGACATGACCGGCACCCACTTACATAAGCATGAATGCTCTTCCACATCCCCTTCCAAAAGAAACTTTTCCTTATTGCATCAAAGGTTTTGTAGACACCCAAATGACCAGCCAGTACAATGCATCTCTTCCATGATCTTCTTGATAAATGATGAAGTAGGAACCAAGTAGACTTTTCCTTTGTAGTAGAGTAGACCATTTTTCAGCTCATAATGGGGTAACTCTTCACATACACCTTGCTGTAATTTCTGCACTATTTGTGAGGTTTCTTCATCAAACAAGTACTCTTCTTGTATCTCCATGATCCAATCTTTATGCACCTCAGAAATAGCATACAATGAGTAGGCCCACATACGAGACAAGGAATCGGCAACCACATTTTCTTTGCCCTTTGTGTATGTGATTTCAAAATCATAGTTTTATAGTGTTGCTACCCACCTTCTTTGCTTAGGAGACAAATTGGATTGTGTGAGGAAATACTTCAGCACCCTATGATCACTCCTCACATAAAAATGACTGCCATATAAGTAATGGTGCCATTTCTTGATAGCATGGAGTATAGCAATCATCTCTTGCTCATACACATGGAGTTCTCTTTCTTTGTCATTCAGCTTTCTACTTTCATAAGCAATGACTCCATGGTCTTGGTAAAGTACCTCACCAATCCCTCTTCCACTTGCATCCGCCCTTATTGTGAAAGGTTTGGTGAAGTCTGGACATACCAAAATAGGTGCTGATGTGAGCATCTTCTTCATGTCTTCAAAGCTTTTGTTGGCAATGGCATCCCAAAAGAAGGTTTCCTTCTTCAATTTGTCCGTCTCATTGGGGCTGCAATTTTTGCATAGTGGGCAATAAAGCGCTTATAGAATGAAGATAACCCCAAAAATCCCCTCAATTGAGTAGTGTTTGAAGGAACCGGCCAATTCCTAATACATTCCACTTTCTTTGGATCCACACAAATGCCATCCTTGCTCACAATGTGACCCAAATATTCCACCTCATGTGCCATGAAGGTACATTTTGTCTCCTTAACATACAAGTTGTTTTGCCTCAAGACCTCCAAAACCTCTTTCACGTGCTTCAAATGCACTTCCTCATCTTTGCTATAGATAAGTATGTCATCGAAAAAGACCAATACAAACTTGTAGAGGAAAGGTTGAAGCACTTTGTTCATCAATGCTTGAAAAGTTGCCGGTGCATTGCATAATCCAAACGGCATAACCATGAATTGGTAAAGACCCCTTTCTGTACGAAATGCTGTTTTGAACTCATCACCACTTTTCATCCTTATTTGATGGTATCCGGAACGCAAATCAATCTTTGAAAAGCATGTGGCACCCTTCAACTCATCCAAAAGATCATCCACCCTTGGTATTGGAAATCGATTTTTGATGGTGATCTTATTCAAATCACGGTAATCAATGCACATGCGTAAAGTACCATCCTTTTTCTTCACAAGTAGGACCGGAGAAGCAAAAGGAGATTGACTTGGTTCAACCCATCCCATGTCAATGAGTTCTTTGACTTGCTTTGCCACCTCTTCCTTTTCAACCTTTGACAAACGATAGGGAGGCTTGTTGATTGGTTTGGCATTTGGTTCCAAATCAATAGCGTGATCAACACTCCTCTTTGGCGGCATTGATTTTGGCATGGTAAACACATCTTCATAATCCTTGAGTAGCTTAACCATGTCCACATTTTCGATGCAATCTTTTTTGCTATTATCTTCCTCTTTGCAAAGCTGTAGTACATAAACATAGCCCTCTTTCTTGAACTCTTTCTTCATTTGAGTAGCATTGATCATGAAGAGCTTGGACCCTTGCATTCCATTCAATGTAATAACCCCTCCATGATGCACAAAACTTATGAAACTTTTCTGTAAGTTCATGGTAAAAGAGTTCAAAGTGGACAGCCAATCACATCCAAGTACTATGTCAATTGGTCCCAACTCAATCACCAAAAGATCAACTTTGCAAGAGTAGTTCTTGGACAACTCCAATTCTGTACTTTGACACTTCATATTGCAACCCATTGAATCACCATTGGCCACTTGCACCATGTGCTTGTTTGGTAAAGAAGTTGGTTGCATTTTGAGAGTGTTCAAAGACCTTTTATTGACAAAACTATGCGTGCTTCCAGTATCAATGAGTGCATATGCTGTTCTTCCATTCACCTTGATCTTCAATCTCAATGTGTTGGCACCCTTACTTCCCACATAAGCATCATGAGAGATTGTACACAAGGTAGTATGTGCACTATTGTTTTCATCCCACACGCATAGAGGCATCCCATCATCTATTTTGTCATGAGCAAACTTTAGTTTCCCACCCGGATCAAAAGGAAACTCGGGATTTTCGTCATCAAAACCATCATCATGAGAACCTCCACCCTCATGAGGATCTCCCCATCCTAAGGCATCATTGCATTCAAGGAATTCCTCCTCCTCATGATTAGCATTGTCCTTAGTGATAATGTAGCTTATGGAAATATCCTTGGATTTGCATACTTTGAAGTGATCCTTGTTCCATTTTTCTCCACATTTGAAACATAGACCTTTGAGCCTCATTTCATGCAAACGGTCCTCCTTGATAACCTTGCTTTTTGAACCCCCATTTGCTGGCTTGGACTCATTGTATGTAGCTTTGTTGGACATAAATGGTGGTTTAAATGGAAGTCTATTAGACCCTCTACCATACACGGTAGGAAATCTTGGAAGATTAGGTCTTGTGTTTGCATGAGAACCCATTTCAGTCCTTGTGATCACTTCCCCTTTGATATTCCCTTTGCTAGCCCACTTTGTCAAGTACTTCTCTTCATGAATTTCTGCAAGCATCATTGCCTTCTTCAAAGTGGCGGGTTCATGAGACTTGACATCACCACCAATAGGAGCTTTCAAGCCCCTTATATACTTGACAACAAGATAATGCTCATCAAAGTCGTCCAAGTATAATAGAAGCTTTAGAAACTTGTGAGAGTATTCCTTCACGGTAGTGATTTGCTCTAGCTTGTCCCATTCCACAATGTGATTGTCCCTTTGCATGCGAGAAGTAAACTCTTCTGCCATGTCATTCTTGAATTCTTCCCAAGTAGTGATGACATAACCATGAGATTGCTTCCTCCTCCACCAAAAGTGTGAGCAAAACCTTCAAGATGAAGTGAGGCAAAGTAGACTTTGGCAATCTCGCTCCTTGGGCTGATTTCGAAGTAGAGATCCATCTTGTTTGCCCACTCTTCAAAGTCTTTGATAGAATTTGATTCTCCTTTGAACTTATTAAATATGATTTTGTCCTTCACAGCATTGTCAAAATCACCATGCATTCTTGAACCCCTCTACCGTGCTCTTGGATCATCAAATCCTCTTCCTTCACCCAAGTGTCTATGCATTTGCTCATCTTCCAATTGCCAATCACCTGCATCTTTAAATCCCTTCTGTTCATACCCTCTTCTTGCATCTTGCATAAAGGATGAAGTTCTTGGAATACTGGCATTGGATCTCTCATAAGAAGCATCACCCATAGGTCTCTTGCCCTTGTCCATGTAAGAAGAATGTGGCATCATTTGAGGTGGCATCATTTGTCTTACTTTGTTCTCTTCTGGAATAGAAGGCTTTCCATCATGTTTGGCATCATAATGTACACCATCCATTGCATTCATATCGGCTTCTTGGTTGAGCTTGAGAGGAGCCAATTCACTAATGGCTTTCTCCAAGTCTTTTAACCCTCTTTGCATCACGTCATCCAGGTAGTGGTGTCGCTTGTCGAACCGTTCCATGAGGTGTTCACCAAATTGTTGTTGCCGATTTATTTGGTTATTTTCAATCCTTTGAAACATACTCTCCATAGCCATTAACATCATGTCCACTGTTAGCGGAGTAGTTCCCAAAGATTGAGGCATTTCCACTAGCTGAGATTCATCTGGAGATGGTGCTTTTATGGTTGAACTTTCTTCATTTCTCGTTGATGAACTCATTGCCATCATTGCTTCCGGTTGTCTTTGATCATTTTCATTCCGGGCTCCGTTGTTTTGACCTCCTCTAGTCATTTCCATGCGCGTAATTGATCCCTCCTTGCAAAGACCACTTACTTGATTTTTTTTTCTCTATTCAAACGGTATCCGATTTGGGTGATCTTTATATCGATGTGAAGCTCTTGACGAGACGAATAAGAATCCCCAAAAATAGATCTGAAAAAGTCAACAACCTTTGACCAGTCAACTGTACCGACTGAAAGTCAACTCTTGATGTTAACCGCTCAATTCTTATCCGATTTGGGTGATCTTTATATCGATGCGAAGCTCTTGACGTGACGAGTAAGGATCCCCAAAAACAGATTTAAAAAGTCAATAGCCTTTGACCAGTCAATTGTTCTAGATGAAAGTCAACTCTTAACTTTGACCGCTCAATACTACTCCGATTTGAGTGATCTTTAGCTTGTTTGAAAGAGGTTTTCGGGTAGATTGAAGGGCTTTCAGGACAGATTTGAAAAGCTTTTAAAAAACCCTAGAAATTCAAGGATTTGTCCTGGCTGCAAGTAGGCAAATTTTGCAAAAATTTTGCCATGGTCTCCCCTCTTTTTGCACCAAATCTCAATCAAATCAAAGCATCTCAATCAAGTATTAAAATCCTTATGCATTTGACCATTGTAAGCAAATCAATTCTCAATCAAGTATTAAAATCCTTATGCATTTGACCACTGTAAGCAAATCAATCCTCAATCATTTTTCCATCTGAGCATGTGACCTTATGGCATCAATTTTGTCCTTTTGCATAAGAAGTCGATGTAGAGGATTTGCTTGTTTGCTCAAGTCGAATGAAGTGGTCGATGAAGCGCGTCAATGCTTGCCGATCTCCCGGCCAAGCACTTCTCACCCCTTCTCTCCCGGCCAAGGTGAAGGTTGAGGCCATTTCTTTACCACCAAGTACCTAATCCTCTTCCTTGCCGCGTTACCCGGCACTAACGGCAAGGAAGATTCAAGACATTCTCCCCTTGGCCTCTCCTCCAAATGCCAAGGTACCCTTACTTCATTCTAGATTCTAGGAATAAAGTGGGGTACAATCGTGAGTGGAATGTGGTTACAAGCTCAAATGAATGAGTAGAGTTGACTTACAATTGATTTATAGCATGACTCATGCTCATTCATATCATAATACATGGCTCATAGTGCTTCCTTCATCACATCCACTCATGGCAATGTCAATACATTTCCACATACATCAACAACATCCAAGTGTCACGGAGCGGTGATCTCGGGTCGCGTTCTGGGCGCGAGTTCCCGATCGGGACTAGAAAATCCAGTACAAAAGTGAAAACAGAGAGCACTTGCTGAATCCTGCACCTCAAGACCTATAGCTCGTCTCGAAGAGGACAACGAGCCGGTCGTTTTGAGTACTAGAACTCCAAAAACGGAGTTCGTATGAGAGAGTTATGACCAAAAACGTGCAACCGGCAATGGAAAACGGTGTTACCAAAAAGCAGGCTTCCAACCCAAAACATTTTATTCAATCCCCCAAATGTGCCCAAAGCTATGCTCACTTATGCCAATATGCAAGGCATAGCATTGAATGGCTATGTGTAGCATTCAAGCATTCATAATGCATAAAGAAGAGCATGAATGGCCATGATTAAAGTCCAATTTCTGAAAATTAGGGTTTTATGTGTAATAAAACCCTAATTCACTCCATAGCTTGAAAGAATGCTTCAAAATTGTAAGGAAGTGATGGAGCAACTCACCAATGTCACCCGGGAAGCCTTAATGCTTGAATTTGTTGAAGGAGATGAAGATTAGGGTCACTTTGGTGAAAAACGTGGGCAGCTTTGGTAGTGATTTTCAGCCACATTGGGAGCCCCATTGCTCATGGAAAATAGGTGAAATACTTCATAAAACATTGTTACATACATGAGAGAACATACCCAAGCTTCAATGGGGAGCTTGGCTTAGTAAGCCAAGCTCTTTGTGAGCTTGAAAAATGGCGTTTTCTGAGGCGGGCTGCTGCAGTTGGCCGCCCCTCTTCTGGTGCTCTTTGGTGTGCTTGAAAAGTTGCTTTCACTTCCAATTGACTTGGAGACTCAATGCCCTTTGCTCATGTTGAGATTCCATGGCTAGGGTTTGCAAGAAAGCTCCCAAACAGAAAAACGTTTTTGATTAACAACTGCTAATCAAGATTAGTGAATTTTTTCCAATTTGGTCCACTCATTCAAAAAAATTAGGTCCATGTGCTCAGATTTGAACCACAAACTCTACCTTAGCCATATCCCCTTCCCCCATGAATCAAATGAAGCAGAAATTTCACGAAATGAGAAGAAGAAAAGAAAATTAAAAATCATGGATCAAAAGCCATGCTCTGATACCAATGAAAGAAAGTAACAGGGGTGGGTTAGTCCCTCACCAAGGGAGTGGCTCATGAAGGAGTCACCACTTAGCATCTCACGGGAGAAGCTCACCATTGATTCTTGGAACAGATAACCTTATCATGAATGAGCCATAATCCCATTTACATTGGTATTTATACTCCACCCAAGAGTTCACAACTACTTACTAGTTGTCCATGGCCTTGGGCCCATAATGCGCTTTCTTACATTAAAGATAAGTGCAGGTTGGTTACAAAAGGCAACAAAGTGGGTAGAATGTTTGCATTGCATGTAAATATGCCTGAAGTGAGTGCTGCAATATTTGCAAATTGTTCAGGAGTTGTTGTAGATATAGACATTTGGCATAAGAGAATTGGGCATGTAAATGTGTAAAGAATGAAGTCTATGCAGACTAAATAAATTGTGACAAGGCTGCCTAAGTTTAAAGTTGAAGGTATGCAGAAAGTTTGTGAAGCACGTCAATTTGGAAAGCAAACAAAACATGTATTTCCACATGATAAAAATGTGAGCAAGAATGTGCTAGATGTTGTGCATTAAGATGTATGGGATCCTGCGAAGACTATGTCTATGGGGGTGGCTGGCAGCAGAGCAGGCACTATGTAACATTCATTAATGACCACACGAGGAAAGTGTGGGTGTACTTCATGAAGGAGATGAGTGAAGTGTTCACGGCAATTTCATAATTTGAGAGTTATCGCTGAAAAATAGGCAAGAAAGCATGTGAAGTGCCTAACATTACATGGAGGGGGAGAATACTTCTCCAATGACTTCTTTGAATTCTTGCAAAAGAATGGCATTTATGTAAGATTCCTCTCCAGCCTCTCAAGATGTCCAGTATCTTCTCCTATAATCAAATCCCTCTTCAGATATATAAAAGATCTTGTTTCTACCTATTTTGACTTAGAGAGAGAAAATATTCTAGAGAGAGGTTATTCAGATTTTAGATATTTTTTGATGGAAAAATATATCTTCTTATTAAAATAAATTCCCCCAAAACAGAAGTTCAAAAAGATTTTCAGAAGGTGCATTAGAAATCAATTATAATCTGTTCAAAAGGCCTTATCCTAGGGGTCTAGATTTTTTAAAAATTTTAAATTAAGGTTTTGAGGGGCCAATCAGATTCATCCAAATGTGTGGAGGAGATAAATAGAAGAAATAAAGAAAATTCTCCCAAAAATGAGTAAATACTCACATAAGATGAAGAGTGGACTAAGGACCAAAGGAAATACTAAAAAAATGAATTTTTGACACCTCTCAGGAGTGGGGATTCCCCTCATGAAGGAGGCGCCTATTTCACATGTGTGGTGGAGTTTTAAATTCCCAAAAATTGAGATATTTCATCTCTCTTCTCTCCTAATTCAAGTCTAGTTCCAAAAAGTAAGCTAAACTGACCCAAAAATGGTCAAACATTGACCAAACTGATTTGGAAAATTCTAGAATTAGTTTGCTTGGTTAGAAGCTTTCTTTTTCCTATAAATAGAAGCCTCCCCCTTTGTTGAAGCTTAATAGTGTTTTATGCAATGTTACTCTACTCCTCCCCAGAGCCAAAAACTGTGAATTTCTTAATAATTCATTAGTTTTTGACCATTCCCTCTTCTAAAGAATTGGTGGCCATTATTGTTGCAAACAAGAGTAGATCCCTCAAACCATCAAGCCAAAGGAAAGCTCCCAGAAATTCATGTAAGTTAGAAACCCTACTTTTTCTTTATTCTTTTAATTGTTTTCTAATTTTTGTTATCTTTAAAATGATAAATTGATGCTATGCCTTGTTGGAAAGGCTTTCCCCCTCTCTCATTCTTAAAATCAGCCTTTCTTTATCCTAGATAAGTAATCTAATTGTTGGAATTAAACTTTTCATATTGTTTCTCTTTTAAAAGTGGAATTTGATTAGTTTAGAATGCTTTAAACCATTTAGGGATAATTTTTAAGTAATTTAACGTTAGAAAAATTTACAAAATGGTCAGCCATACAAAGGAGGTTATGGTAAAATTTTCTTAAATTTTATGAAATAAGTTTTATCTTTTATTATTCAAAAAGAGTAATCCCCATCGTTTGTGTATTCTAAAAGTGTTATTTTCATTCTAGGCATAGAAAAATGCATAGTAGAAATATTTTTATTATAAAAGTGCTATTTCCATTAAAATTAAATTCTATACATAGAAAGATGCATATTGATTAGATTTTTTTAATTATAAAAGAGTGATTTTCATTAGAAGTATATTGGATATAAAAGTTATACTTTCATCAATATTGATTTTTATGCATAAATAGATGCATAAAAGAATTTTTATTATTATAAAAGTGTTACTTTCATCAATATTGATTTTTATGCATAAATAGATGCATAAAATTTTTTTTATTATAAAAGTGTTACTTTCATCAATATTGATTTTTATGCATAAAATGATGTATAAAAGATTTTTTTTAAAGTGTTACTTTCATCAATATTGATTTTTATGCATGAATAGATGCATAAAAGAATTTTTTTAATTATAAAAGTGTTACTTTCACCAATATTGATTTTTATGCATAAATAGATGCATAAAAGAATTTTTTTTAATTATAAAAGTGTTACTTTCATCAATATTGATTTTTATGCATAAAATGATGCATAAATTTTTTTTTAATTGTAAAAGTGTTACTTTCATTAATATTGACTTTTATGCATAAATAGATGCATAAAAGAATTTTTTTTCTTATAAAAGTGTTACTTTCACCAATATTGATTTTTATGCATAAAATGATGCATAAAAGATTTTTTTTAATTGCAAAAGTGTTGCTTTCACCAATATTGATTTTTATGCATAAAATGATGCATAAAAGAATGTTTTTATTATAAAAGTGTTACTTTCAGCAATATTGATTTTTATGCATAAAATGATGCATAAAAGAATTTTTTTTATTATAAAAGTGTTACTTTCACCAATATTGATTTTTATGCATAAAAGGATGCATAAAAGAAATTTTTTATTATAAAAGTGTTACTTTCATCAAAATTGATTTTTTATGCATAAATAGATGCATAAAAGGATTTTCTTTTATATAAAAGTGTTATTTCCATAGAAGTTGGATTTCATGCATAATTAGATGCATACAGAATTTTATATGAAAATAAGAATTCTCTTTAATCCTATGTTTAAATCCCATGAATATTGGAAAATGAATAAGTAAATACTCAGTGAAGTAAAATTATACTATTTCATATTCTCTAAGATGGTAATGAGAAAATTCAAAAAAACTATCGAAGTCGAAATTTTAGATAAATGATTAATTTATTCCTCATAGGAATTCGTGACTAGTTTTGAATTCAGTTAAGCTAAATACTCAATGAATGAAATTACCCTCCGAGAAAGATAGCTCAGGGAGAACCTTTCCAGACTCAAACCTTGAATTAGACTATGACCAAGACGTACTCCTTTGTCAGTTTTAAGAAAAGATGATGTGACTAGTTCAGTAATCTACACTCAAATCACCCACCGAATCTGAAACTAAGTTGAGACCTTTGATTTTGATTTGAGGATCAAGAATTCAGAATTCGAGGAATTCTGCTTGGAAATCCAAACCTGTGATCTAGAAGTCCTGGGATACGGAATTAAGATATACTCATTGTATTCAAAAGAAAATCAAAACTGAAAACTTGCATAGAAACCTTGTTTTCTTAAAGGACTGTCTTACGGAGGGAGCATTTGGTATATGTGTTTTTCTAAGGGAAGTTCGGTTGCAACAGTTAGCGGAGAGTGTTCAAAGGACGGCTCATGCGGCAAAAACCTACCCAGGTCTTGACCAGCCTGGGTATGGTGGAAAATGGTGTGCTTCCAGTACGATGGGCGAGGGCCGACGAAGCGGTCCCTGAGTGAAGTGCCAGGACACCTAAGGAGGATCCTGGAGGGTTCTGACCAGGCGATGCACGGGCTCATGGTGCTTAAGACACCCATGCGTATGTCGTGGAAGATATATATATGTTTGATGGCGACAAAATTATTGTAATCTGTTTTACTGGATCTCGTTGTTTGTTGCTGACCTGCTGGTCTCAACGGAGAGTGCAGAGTGATACTGTTTTGTGAGAAACAAGGATTGAATGGAAATTTTGAGTTATGACAACTGTAACCAATAATTGTTTGTCAATGGATTGTTTTATAAATTAAAGTTTAAAGAGGAGTGTGTGTGTATCTTTATTCTAAAAAAGCAAAAGTTATGAAAGCCATTCAATTATGGGTGGGTGAGTACTTGTCCGGTTCTACCAATTCCAGTGGTTGGCGGCATGGGAAATTTTTCCAATTTTGGCTTTCAGAATGACCACCAGCTTAGTCTCGTGCCCGAACATTCGAGGGCGAGGCCCCGAGTGGGAAACCCTGCCCCGTGTAAGAGGGAGTTGCTTCCGCTGCCAGCACTCGGGAATCCGGTGCGCGGAGGGGATAGTGGGACCCCACAGTTGCTATCAGAGCGCTGTTGTAAATTTACGTAACAGCATCAGAAATTGCTTAAAATTTTAAAGTAAATCTGGGAAATAATGTTTTCGCTTGTTAAATTTATGTTGAATGAACTTCAAAAATTGAAAACTCATAAACTGAATTGGAAATTTATAGATGGATACCCCGAATCTATCTGGCATTCCTGAACTCTCCCAGAGTTAGGATATGATAGCCTTTGCATTAGAGCACCTCATCAACTCTGCTCTACGACCCGAGTAAGCAGAGTGAGACTCGCACGTCATTTTGAGAGTCTTTACTTTCCTGATCCTCTTGAGCGACGTCAGTATATGTGGTTCTATGGAGGACGATGTATTAATGTCAGTACCAGTCAGCGTCAGAGGCTCAGGCAAAATATTTCCTTAGCCATGATTCTAATAAGGCTAGGGCTTGTACAACTCTTTGATCATTCACCTAGGAACTTTAGAATTTCATACCGAGTTTTTAGGCTTCTTAGCCGCTTTATCCCTAGAAGTAGAATTACAGCACCTCTTTCTGTAATGAATTGTGTGTACCATGGCATGTCTCCTTTGCAGTTTTGCTTCTTTATGCATATACGATTGAGGCAGTGAATTTGGGAGCCGTGATGCTCTATGTATATATCGAAAACTTTTGATAATAAACGATGTTTTGCAAAAAAATTCCAAATTGTTTTCATGATTGTGAATATGGTTAATAAAATTATCAGAGTAAATCTTGTTTCATGATGTATGATGAAATAATTATTAGTTTAAAGAATAAATTATAAAAATTAAATTTTCATAAATCTGTTGTCAAAGTTAAGTTGACAAAAATCTCGTTTTGTCAGAGTTATGAGGCGTGCGGCCCGTGCAAGGCAACCGGATCCTCTAACCGATGACAAAGAGTTAGATCCGGATGTTCGAAAAGCCTTGCACACACAGATCCCAACCTGGTCCCTTCAAGGGTGAAGGGGAGCAGTTAGATGAAGTAGTGGAAAAGTGGATTGAGGCAATGGAGGAATACTTTGATGTAACTGGCTACAATGAGAGAAGCAAGATGGCTCTCGCTAGGTTAAAGATTGTGGAAACGGCCACGGTCACTTGGAGGAATCACTACGAGACTAATCGTCTCGAAGAATACCCAGACCTGGACCGATCTTAAAGCTTACCTCAGAAAGAGGTTTTGTCCTCCGGGCTTCCTTGAAACTAGAATGAATGAGTTCTTGGAACTAAAGCAGGATAGCCGGACAATTGAAGAGTACCATCAAGCTTTTGACCTTCTCCTCAAATATTCCCCGCAATATTGGATGAAGAGCAGCTGATGGCCGGACTCATTTGAGGAATGAACGAACCATTGGATACCTTAGTAAAGAATGCCAAACCTGTCTCAATGGCCAAAGCAGTAAGAATGGCAAAAGACTTTTCCAATGCCTTTGTCGTTAAGGTCCCACCAAAGCCTGCACCCTCTAACTTTAAAAGATTTCAAACCCCGGGAAGTACTTCAAACTTTCCTCCCCCAAAGAGGCAGCAAGGCCCAATTCAGAATCTGAAAAGATGTAGGGGAGAAGAGAGCTTGAGCTCTTGTAAGCACACACACACTCACAAAACCCTAAAAGAGAACACACAAGGTGAGAGGCTGAAAATCTTCTTCTTCTTCACACAACACTCAACACACCATATACAAATATAAGAGTACACAATATGAAAAGGTACTCAACCAAATACATACTAGGGTTCTCTATAGTGTGAACCCAACTAAATGAGCTGGCGCTATAACTATGCCAGTCTCTAGAATGGTTATCACACAGCCTGTCATCCCACTGGCCGCATATCACACATGATCTTACCAACCATGCCAGTGGTGTAAGTGTGGGGCCTATCCCCCAGGCGGGTCATCAATGTCCACCGCCTCACAAGATGAGCTCGATATCTCAACACTCCCCCTTGAGCTCAGCTCCATCCCATGTACACCAAACAAAGCCCTGAATTTGCAGAGCTTCTCTATATACCTATTGCTTTGGTGAAGATGCCAGTGACTTGATCCTGTGTGCTGACATAAACAAGGTCAACGTCTCCTGCCAAAACCTTCTCTCTGACAAAATGGTAGTGGACCTCTATATGCTTCGTGCGAGCATGAAAAATTGGGTTCCTGGCCAACTGTATACTGCTAATGTTGTCACAGAGAATGACAACTTGTCTATCCAACTGATAGACCCAAATCTGCAAGTAGCTTTCTCAACCAAGCTACCTGACATGTTGCCATAGCAGCACCTCTGTACTCAGTCTCTGTACTGGATAGAGCAACCGTAGGCTGCTTCTTGCTGCTCCAAGTCACAGGAGCACTCCCCAAAGAAAACATGAATCCACTAGTAGATCTTCTATCTGAGATACTACCAGCCCAATCAGCATCTGTGTATCCATGTACACATATTTCTGCCATCCCAGTTTCATAAAATAGTCCACAATGCAAAGTAGACCTCACATACCTCAATATGCATCTCAATGCATCTAAATGTGGCTTCCGTGGAACCTGCATAAACTGACTCACCAACCCAACAACATAGCTCAAATCTGACCTGGTGATCGTCATGTAGATCAAGCTTCCTACTATGCGCCTATACATAGTAGGATCCTCCAAAATCTCTCCTGAATCTGCACTCAACTTGCCATTCTAATCCAATGGCACTGAGATAGGCTTACAGCCTGTCATATCATACTTGGACAACATGTCCAAGCCATACTGTCTCTGCAAAAATCCAATACCATGTGGTGACCTAATCACCTCAATGCCCAAGAAATATCTGAGTTCCCCCAAATCATTCATCTCAAACTTTTGTCTAAGCAAGATCTTTATATCAAAGATCTCTGCATCATGGTCCCCCGTAATGATCAGGTGATCTACATAGATGACAACAAGCACAACCCCTATATCACTGTGTCTCACATACAGGGAGAAATCTGCATTGGCTACATGAAAACCAATAGTGACAAGATATTCAAAAATCTTGTCAAACCATGCTCTTGGTGCTTGTTTTTAGCCATACAAGGCTTTCTTCAACCTGCAAACATGCTCGGGGTGACTCACATCCTCATAACCAGGTGGCTGCAACATATACACCTCTTCCTACAAATCCCCATGCAAGAATGCATTCTTTACATTCATCTGATGTAAAGACCATTGCTTTGATGCAGCCACTGCTATCACAACTCTCATTGTTGCCATCTTGGCTGCAACATATATACCTCTTCCTGCAAATCCCCATGCAAGAATGCATTCTTTACATCCATCTGATGTAAAGACCATTGCTTTGACACAGCCACTGCTATCATAACTCTCACTGTTGCCATCTTGGCAACTGGGCTGAAAGTTTCCTCATAATCAATGCCATATGTCTGCGCATATCCTTTGGCTACCAATCTAGCCTTGTACGTGCTTATGCTTCCATCACTGTTATGTTTTACTTTGTACACCTACTTGCATCCAATGGCTTTCTTGTTGCACTAAATCCCAAGTCTCATTTCCATATAGTGCATCCATCTCCTCATCCATAGCTTTCTCCCAACACACATTTCCAACACCCTCATCAATGCATGTGGGCTCTACAACCTGCACAACTTTTGCCATGTATGCATAGTGATGTGCCACATAACCATCATAGGTAAACCTCTGCACAGGATTCTTCACTCTCCTAGATCTTCACAGCTTTGCATTCATGGCTTCCATAGCCTTCTTTATACCAGGTGTTCTCATAGCTGGTATCCCAAGATCCTCACATCAATGCTCATCTCTGAGCCACTAGACTCTTCATCAACATGAGAATGCCCTGCAGAAATGTCAGGCATACTAAGGGGCTCAATCACTTTCTCTTTGCCTTTATGTGGTGATGTACTGATCACATTTGTAGGACCGGTATTATGACGTAGCCTGCCACTCCATGGTCTATCAATTGAACCACTAGATGAGGACTCTCTTGGTCCACTCAAAGACTGTGATTGCTGACTTGCATTCTGTGCAACCACATTTCCACTCACATCAGCCCCTATAGCTTCTTTTTCAGCAGCATACCAGTTGCTCATCTCATAAAAAACAACATCCCTGCTTACCCCCCCTCAACTGACGTGTAGCAGGGTTATACCACCTGTATCCCTTTTGTTCAAGGGAATACCCAATAAACACACATTTTTTAGCTTTTGGATCCAGCTTAGTTCTCAGCTCATCTGGCACATGCACATATGCAATGCATCCAAAGACTTTGAGACAAATCAGGTTTCCTACCAGCAGTAAACCTCTCCTCTGGAGTTACATCATGTATGGCTGCAGTTGGAGTCCTATTCGAATGATGTAAACTGCTGTAGAAACAGCCTCAGCCTAATAGCTATGCGGCATATTCTTCTCTCCCATCAATGCTTGCGCAATCTCAGCAATGTGCCTGTTTTTCCGCTCAGCAACTCCATTTTGCTGCAGAGTGTCTCTGCATGTAAACTGTCTCTCTCTGAATACCATTCTTCTTCAAAAATTCAGAGAACTCATTAGAGAAGTACTCTCCCCCTCCATCTGACCTTAGGCACTTTACATATTTCCCTGTTTGCTTTTCAACCATAACTCTGAAATTCTAAAAATGAGTGAACACCTCACTCTTCTCCTTCATGAAGTATACCCACACTTTCCTTGTGTGGTCATCAATAAATGTCACATAATACCTGCAGCCTCCCATATACATGGTCTTCGTAGGACCCCATACATCTGAATGCACAACATCTAGTGCATTTCTGCTCACATTTCTGTTACGTGGAAATACATGCTTTGTTTGCTTTCCAAATTGGCATGCTGCACATATTTTCTGCATACCGTCAACTTTAAACTTTGGCAGCCCTGTCACAATTTCTTTAGTCTGCATAGACTTCATTCTCTGCACATTCACATGTCCAATTATTTTATGCCAAATGTCTGTGTGTCTGTAACAATTCCTGAACCATTTGCAAACATCGCAGCACTCACTTCAGGCATGTTTACACTCAATGTAAACATTCTGCCCACTCTGTTGCCTTTTGCAACCAACCTACACTTGTCTTTAAAGTCTTCAACATAACAACCATCAGGGTTAAACCGAACCTGCAAACCCTGCTCAATCATCTAGCCAACTGAAACCAGATTCTTTGTTATGTTTGGAACATGAAGTACATCTACAAGGTACTTCACTTTGCCATCCTGTATAGACAATGGCACATCTCCAACATGGGCAATTGGATGAGCAGTGTCAATCCCTTGTTTCCACAAAACCTGGTCTTTCAAGGCTTTTCATCTCCTTGAACCACTCCCCATGACTTGTCATGTGGTTTGAAGCACCTGAATCAACGTACCATACATCATCTTTATGTGCTTCTTCAATATTTTCAGACATTGCATTAACGACATGCTGCAGAATAAACAACCTTTCATTATCCTCATCGTTTCTGCTCGAGGATGCATAGTTGTTTTGTTGCAATTTTCCATTTTGCATGTCAGCCTGCTTCTTATAACAATCTGCCTGCACATGTCCACAATAAAAGCATCCATGTGTATCATTATACTGCCTTTGCCAATTTCCACGACCTCTTTGACTCCCCCTACCTCTGAATTGGCCTCTTCCACCTACGTGTTGTTGTTGTTGTGAATTCTGGGATTGTTGTTGTTGTTGCTGCTGGCCATAATTTTGATTACCTGTTCGGCCACCTCCTTTTGGCCACGTCCATGGCCTCCTCTACCTTGTCCTCTTCCTCAACTTGTGTAGAAGGCTTGTTGCTCTAAACTGTTTTTGTTTTGTGAAGGCTATTGGTCTTCACCCAAGCTCTTCTCTTTTATAATCAGCATAGACACCAAATCTATGAAATTGGGAATGTTTTCCCGAGTCTGAATAGACGTCTTGAATGCCTTGTATTGTGGCTTCAGACCACGTAGACAGACTTCCACCTTGTCATCATCATCTACTGAAACGCCTATAGATGCAAGGGATTCCACAATACCGTTGATCTTCAATGCATAGTCATTCACAGACATACTCTTTTTCTCCATAGTATGTTCATTCTTCAACTGTATCTTTTGTGCCTTGGTATTCGTTTCATAGAGTTTTACCAAGGTGTCCCATGCCTCCTTGGGGAACTTGGCATCCTGTATGTGCCTAATCATGGTGTCTTGTATACTGATAGAGAGCCAATATATAACTTTTCTGGCTCCTTGGTTCCAATCCTTGAACTCTTTCACATCTGCAGCAGTCGGATTGATCTTCGGTATCTTCGGTGTCTCTTCATACTCACCTTCTATGTAGTCTCAGTAACCCTTTCCCATCAAGAAATTGGTCAACCTGAACCTCCAAGCATGGAAGTTTTTCTTATCAAGCTTCTCAGCAACAATCTGGTTTATGCCATCATTTGACATCTTTCCAGACACACAAATTTACCAGAAACAGCACTCTAGTTTGTCCTGCACAAACTGCTGTATTTTCTGCGCAGCAGTACTGTACTACACTCAAATGTCACAACCAGTGACCTCAATGTGCATACATACACCCAATGGCAACTATTGACCTCCTTGTAGCACACACAATGTCTGCACAACCAATCTATCTTCCTGCAGGTCTTAAAACAGAGTTCTACAAAGAATCGATGACTTACCCACAGTGCTCGAAATCGCCTGCTTTCTGAAAAACGGAGGTCCTAACGCACTCAAAACGCATTTTTAGACCAAAATATTATGTCCAATAGGACGATATAGTTGCCCTATAGCTTTACTCTCCCATGAAGAAAGCTCCTCAATTAGAGATCGTTTGCCGGTCCCTCCCGTAGAGCTCCCGACAAGGGTGTAGTCGCCAACACAAATAGGAAAGAGTAGATGAAGCTCTTGCCCTCGTACCGCTTCCTATGCTTCTCTTGCTTACAGTGTTGAGATATCGAGCTCATCTAGTGAGGCGGTGGAACACTGATGACCCGCCTGGGGGATAGGCCCCACACTTATACCACTCACATGGTTGGTGAGATCATGGGTGATATGCGGCCAATGGGATGACAGGCTGTGTGACAGCCATTCTAGAGACTGGCATAGTTATAGTGCCAGCTCATTTTAGTTGGGTTCACACTATAGATAACCCTAGTATGTATTTGGTTGAGTACCTTTCATATGGTGTGTACTCTTATCTTTGTATATGGAATGTTGAGTATTGAGTGAAGAAGAAGAAGATTTTCAGCCTCTCACCTTGTGTGTTCTCTATTAGGGTTTTGTGAGTGTGTGGGTGCTTGCAAGAGCTCAAGCTCTCTTCTCCCCTGCATTTTTTCATGGTATCAGAGCCTGGTTCATGCTAAGGGCTGAGCTGCAAGCAAGAGAAGCACAGGAAGCGGTACGAGGGTAAGAGCTTCAACTACTCTTCCCTATTTGTGTTGAAGACTACACCCTTGTCGGGAGCTCTATGGGAGGCACCGACAAACGATCTCTGATTGAGGAGCTTTCTTTGCGGGAGTAAAGCTATAGGGCAACTATACTGTCCTATCGGATGACATTTTTTGGACCGAAAATGCATTTCGGGCGTGTCACGACCTCCGTTTTTCAAAAAGCAAGCGATTTCAAGCACTGCGGGCGGGTAAGTCATCGATTCTCTGCAGTACTCTATTTTAAGAACTGTGCAGGAAGAAAGATTGGCTGTGCAGCATTGTGTGTACTGCAAGGAGGTCAACAGTTGCCATTGGGTGTATGTATGCACATTGAGGTCACTGGTTGTGACATTTGAGTGTACTATAGTACCGCTGCAAAAAATACAGCAGTTTATGTAGGACAAACCAGAGTGCTGTTTCTGGTAAATTTATGTGTCTGGCAAGATGTCAAATGATGGCATAAACTAGATTGTTGCTGAGAAGCTTGATAAGAACAACTTCCATGCTTGGAGGTTCAGGTTGATGAATTTCCTAATGGGAAAGGGTTATTGGGACTACATAGAAGGTGAGCATGAAGAGGCACCGGATTTACCGGGGATCAATCCGACTGCTGCAGATGTGAAAGAATTCAAGGACTGGACCCAAGGAGCTAGAAAAGTTATGTATTGGCTCTCTATCATCAGTATACAAGACACCATGATTGGGCACATTCAGGATGCCAAGTCCCCCAAGGAGGCATGGGACACCTTGGTAAAGCTCTATGAAACAAATACCAAGGCACGAAAGATACAGTTGAAGAATGAACTTCATACTATAGAGAAAAAGAGTATGTCCGTAAATGACTATGCATTGAAGATAAAGGGTATTGTGGAATCCCTTGCATCTATTGGCATTTCAGTAGATGATGATGATAAGGTGGAAGTCTGCCTACATGGTCTTGGGCCACAATACAAGGCGTCCAAGACGTCCATTCAAACTCGGAAAAACATTGCCAATTTCACAGATTTGGAGTCTAGTATGTTGATTATAGAAGAGAAGAGCTTGAGTGAAGACCAACAGTCCTCACAAAACAAAAACAGTTCAGAGCAACAGGCCTTCTACACAAGTTCAGGAAGAGGACGAGGTAGAGGAGGCCGTGGACGCGGTCAAGGAGGTGGCCGAATA
This sequence comes from Cibotium barometz, assembly GCF_041138505.1. Taxonomy (NCBI): domain Eukaryota; kingdom Viridiplantae; phylum Streptophyta; class Polypodiopsida; order Cyatheales; family Cibotiaceae; genus Cibotium; species Cibotium barometz. Next base: position 7,072,439 of record NC_141058.1, read on the forward strand.
GGTAATCAGAATTATGGCCAGCAGCAATAACAACAGTCCCAGAATTATGGCCAGCAGTAATAACAACAGTCCCAGAATTCACAACAACAACAACATGCAGGTGGAAGAGGCCAATTCAGAGGCAGGGGGGGTCAAAGAGGTCGTGGAAATTGGCAAAGGTAGTATAATGATACACGTGGATGCTTTTATTGTGGTAAGCCTGGACATGTGTAGGCAGATTATTATAAGAAGCAGGCTGACATGCAAAATGGGAAATTGCAGAAAAATAACTATGTATCCTCGAGCAGAAACAATGAGGATAATGAAAGATTGTTTGTTATGCAGCATGTCGTTAATGCCATGTCTGAAAATGTTGAAGCAGCACATAAAGATGATGTATGGTATGTTGATTCAGGTGCTTCAAACCACATGACAAGGCATGGGGAGTGGTTCAAGGAGATGAAAAACCTTGAAAGACCAGGTTTTGTGGAAACAGGGGATGACACTGCTCATCCAATTGCCCATGTTGGAGATGTGCCATTGTCTATGATGCAGGATGGCAAAGTGAAGTACCTTGTAGATGTACTTCATGTTCCGAACATAACAAAGAATCTGGTTTCAGTTGGCCAGATGATTGAGCAGGGTTTGCGGGTTCAATTATGTTAAAGACTTTAAAGACAAGTGCAGGTTGATTGCAAAAGGCAACAGAGTGGGTAGAATGTTTACATTGAATATAAACATGCGTGAAGTGAGTGCTGCGATATTTGCAAATGGTTCAGGAATTGTTGCAGACACAGACATTTGGCATAAAAGAATTGGATGTGTATGTGCAAAGAATGAAGTCTATGCAGACTAAAGGAATTGTGACAGGGCTGCCAAAATTTAAAGTTGAAGGTATGCAGAGAATATGTGAAGCATGCCAATTTGGAAAGCAAACAAAGCATGTATTTCCACGTAACAAAAATGTGAGCAGAAATGCACTAGATGTTATGCATTCAGATGTATGGGGTCCTACGAAGACCATGTCTATGTGAGGCTACAGGTATTATGTGACATTTATTGATGACCACACAAGAAAAGTGTGGGTATACTTCATGAAGGAGAAGGGTGAGGTGTTCACTCACTTTCAGAATTTCAGAGTTATGGTTGAAAAGCAAACAGGGAAATATACAAAGTGCCTAAGGTCAGATGGAGGGGGAGAGTACTCCAATGAGTTCTCTGAATTTTTGAAGAAAAATGATATTTGGAGACAGTTTACATGCAGATACACTCCGCAGCAAAATGGAGTTGCTGAGCGAAAAAACAGGCACATTGCTGCGATTGCGCAAGCATTGATGGAAGAGAAGAATATGCCGCATAGCTATTGGGCTGAGGCTGTTTCTATAGCAATTTTTTGCATCATGAACAGGACTCCAACTGCCATACATGATGTAACTCTAGAGGAGAGGTTTACTGGCAGAAAACCTGATTTGTCTCATCTGAAAGTCTTTGGATGCATTGTATATGTGCATGTGCCAGATGAGCTGAGAACTAAGTTGGATCCAAAAGCTAAAAAATGTGTGTTTATTGGATATTCCCTTGAGCAAAAGGGATACAGGTGCTATAACCCTGCTACACGTGAGCTGAGAACTAAGCTGGATCCAAAAGCTGAAAAATGTGTGTTTATTGGATATTCCCTTGAGCAAAAGGGATACAGGTGCTATAACCCTGCTACACGTGAGCTAAGAACTAAGCTAGATCCAAAATCTGAAAAATGTGTGTTTATTGGATATTCCCTTGAGCAAAAGGGATACAGGTGCTATAACCTTGCTACACGTGAGTTGAGGGTAAGCAGGGATGTTGTTTTTTATGAGAGCAGCTGGTATGCTGCTGAAAAAGAAGCTGTTGGGGTTTATGTGAGTGGAAATGTGGTTGCACAGAATGCAAGTCAGCAATCACAGTCTTTGAGTGGACCAAAAGAGTCCTCATCGAGTGGTTTAGCTGATAGACCATGGAGTGGCAGGCTGCGTCATATACAATCCTGCAAATGTGATTAGTACATCACATAAAGGCAAAGAGAAAGTGGTTGAGCCCCTTAGTATGCCTGACATTTCTGCAGGGCATTCTCATGTTGATGGAGAGTCTAGTGGCTTAGAGATGAGCCTTGATGTGAGGATCTTAGGATACCAGCTATGAGAACACCTGGTGTAAAGAAGGCTATGGAAGCCATGAATGCAAAGCTGAGAAGATTTGGGAGAGTGAAGAACCCTGTTTAGAGATTTACCTATGATGGTTATGTGGCACATCACTATGCATACATGGCAAAGGTTGTGCAAGTTGTAGATCCCACATGCATTGATGAGGCTATTGGAAATGTGTGTTGGGAGAAAGCTATGGATGAGGAGATGGATACACTATATGGAAATGAGACTTGGGATTTAGTACAATTGCTTGAAGTCAAGAAAGCCATTGGATGCAAGTGGGTGTACAAAGTAAAACATAACAGTGATGGAAGCATAAACAGGTATAAGGCTAGATTGGTAGCCAAAGGATATGTGCAGACATATGGCATTGATTATGAGGAAACTTTCAGCCTAGTTGCCAAAATGGCAACAATGAGAGTTGTGATAGTAGTGGCTGCATCAAAGAAATGGTCTTTACATCAGATGGACGTAAAGAATGCATTCTTGCATGGGGATTTGCAGGAAGAGGTGTATATGTTGTAGCCACCTGGTTATGAGGATGTGAGTCACCCCGAGCATGTTTGCAGGATGAAGAAAGCCTTGTATGACTTAAAACAAGCACCAAGAGCATGGTCTGACAAGATTTTTGAATATCTTGTCACTATTGGCTTTCATGTAGCCAATGCAGATTTCTCGCTGTATGTGAGACACAGTCATAGAGGGGTTGTGCTTGTTGTCATCTATATAGATGACTTGATCATTATGGGGGACCATGATACAGAGATCTTTGATGTAAAGATCTTGCTTAGACAGAAGTTTGAGAGATGAAGGATCTGGGCGAGCTCAGATATTTCTTGGGCATTGAGGTGATTAGGTCACCACATGAAGGTATTGGATTACTGCAGAGACAGTATGGCTTGGACATGTTGTCCAAGTATGGTATGACAGGCTGTAAGCCTATCTCACTGCCATTGGATCAGAATGGAAAGTTTGAGATGAAGGATCTAGGCGAGCTCAAATATTTCTTAGGCATTGAGGTGATTAGGTCACCACATGATGGTATTGGATTACTGCAGAGACAGTATGGCTTGGACATGTTGTCCAAGTATGGTATGACAGGGTAAAAGCCTATCTTAGTGCCATTGGATCGGAATGGCAAGTTGAGTGCAGATTCAGGAGAGATTTTGGAGGATCCTACTATGTATAGGTGCATAGTAGGAAGCTTGATCTACATGACGATCACTAGGCCAGATTTGAGCTATGCTGTTGGGTTGGTGTGTCAATTTATGCAGGTTTCTCGCCGGAAGCCACATTTGGATGCATTGAGACGCATAATAGTGAGATATGTGAGGTCTACTTTGCATTATGGACTATTTTATAAAACTGGGAGGACAGAGATATGTGTACATGGGTACACAGATGGGTACAGAGATATGTGTACATGGGTACACAGATGCTGATTGGGCTAGTAGTATCTCAGATAGAAGATCTACTAGTGGCTTCATGTTTTCTTTGGGGAGTGATGCTGTGACTTGGAGCAGCAAGAAGCAGCCTACGGTTGCTCTATCCAGTACTACAAGTAGTGGAAGAAGAAAGAAGAAAGATTTATGTGTAGCAATTGAAAACCAAGGGCCAAACCGTCAATTCTCTGTCATTCATACTCGAGCTCAGTATTAGGGTAAGCCTTTTAATCTTTTGATTGATTCAGGTAGTACTCATTCTTTCATTTCCCCTAGATGCTTGCGTAAGCTAGTCTTAGATCAAAAATCAAGGAAACCTATGCAAGTTGAATTGGCAAGTGGGAAGATTCTTTTCACTCACCTTGAGACAGATCGTATTCAGTTCAATCTAGATGGGAATTTAACTAACTGTCAGTTCAGAGAGTATACCTGTGGGAGTTTTTAACGGGATCCTTGCAATGGATTGGCTCCATAAAAATCAAGCTAACATTCACTGTTATAATGGAACCATTTCCTTCCGTGACCTTCATGGAAATAAAGTTCAAGGAACCGGAATTTCAGGATCCCCAAGTTAGTAAAGGCTTCTAAGTTACTAAAAGGACTTAGAAAGAAGCAGCTCATTTATGTTGTCAAAATGAATCCAGTAGACTCAAAGCTAAAAGCTAAAGAACATGAATGGTTAAGTGATTATGATGATTTATTCCCAGCAGAACTAACAGAGATGCCTCCAATTCGGGAAGTAGATCATGTGATAGAATTTACCCCCCCCCCCCCCCCCCGGAGCTCAACCCGTAGCCATGCGCATGTACAAAATGCGAGTTCCTGAAGCCATCAAACAACTCAAGGAATAGCTTAGATAGCTGTTAGAACAAGGGTTTGTAAGACCGAGTGTTTCACCTTGGGGTGGGCCAGTTATCTTTCAGAAAAAGAAAGATGGAACGCTGACTCTGTGTGGACTACAGAGGTCTCAATCAGCCTGACAGTTAAGAATAAGTATCCTATCCCTAGAATTGATGAGCTTCTAAACAGGCTAAGTGAAGCCCAGATCTTCACAAAGATAGATCTCAAATCAGGGTATTATCAGATCAGGATTAATGAGCAAGATATCCCGAAGACAGCCACCATCAATACTCGGTATAGGCATTTTGAATTCACTGTCATGCCGTTTGGATTGACAAATGCCCCAGCTACATTCAATCGATTAATGTAGGAAATTCTCAGAGAATACTTGGATGATTTTAATCTTGTTTTCTTGAGATGATATTCTGATTTACTAAAAGAATGCAGTTGACCATGAAGCTCATGTCAGAAGAGTTCTTGAGATCCTAAGGAAGCACCAACTCTTTGCAAAAAAGAGCAAATGCACTTTCTCTGTTCGACGACCATGTTGAATACTTGGGCTTTCTGGTATCCAAAGATGGAATTTCTCTAGATTCCGCTAAAGTCCAAGTAGTCATAGATTGGCCTAAACCAAAGAAGTGAAAGAAATCAGAGGATTCTTGGGATTAACTGGTTGTTTGGTATAGAATTTTTATACCAAAGTATGTTCTCATAGCTTCCCCCTGACTAATCTTCTCAAGAAGAATATCCCGTTTCAATGGTCTGCCAGGTGTGCCAGAGTGCTTTTAATAAGCTGAAGACCGCCTTGGTAACCGATCTCGTTCTAAATCTCCCAGATTTCTCTCTACCCTTTTGAGGTAGTAACTGATGCCAGTGGTTTTGCCCTGGGAGGTGCACTCATGCACAGGAAGGTCATGCAGTGGCCTATGAATCCTAAAAATTGAGTTCACACATGAGAGGAATTATGCTGTCCATGACCTGGGACTACTTTCAGTAGTATATGCCCTAAAGTTGTGGAGACATTACCTACTGGGTCAAAGATTCACTTTGATGAACAGATCATCAAAGCTTAAAGTGGATCTTCACTCAAAAGGATCTCAACATGCGCTAAAGATGGTGGATGTACACCTTGCAGGAATTTGATTTTGAAATCAAGTACCGCCCAGGCAAAGAAAATGTGGTAGCAGATGCCCTCAAAACAGAAAAGCCTCCTTGCTTGCAATTACTGTAGTGTCAAATCCTTTGATTATTGAAGCAAGTGAGAAGATCATGCAGGATAGATTCTTTGGCCCTATTGCTACCCTACTTATACAGGAAAGCAAAACTCCACAGAAGTTGAACCAAGTTCAAGGGTACAGCCTGGATGATGGAATTATGTATTATAATCGCAGATTATGCATTCCTAATGATGAGGGAACTAAGGGTCAAATTTTGATTGAAGCCCATGACACCTTATTGCAAGACATCCAGGTTTCATCAAAACCTACATGTCTGTGAAGAAAAGCTTCTTTTGGCCTGGTCTAAAAAAGGATGTGTGCTTAATCATGTACGTCAATGTTTGACCTGTCATCAAAAAGTAAAGGCCGAGAGAGTAAAAATGCCTGGGAAGTAACATCCATTAGACATCCCCCCAGATGAAGTGGGAATGCATCAGTATGGATTTTATTACTGGGTTACCCTCAGTACAATTAGGTTACAACTCCATCTTCGTGGTAGTTGATAGACTAACCAAAGTTGCCCATCTGATTCCAGTAAAAGAAACCTACACTACAGTGGATGTGGCCAGAGTGTTCCTCAAAGAAATCTTCAGATTGCATGGCCTACCCTAGAAGAATAGTAAGTGATTGAGATCTCAAATTCACGTCAAGATTCTGGACTACATTTTTTGAAGCAGTAGGAACTTTCTTGGATCTCAGCACAGCTTACCACCCCGAGACCGATGGTCAAACTGAAAGGGTGAACCAAGTAATCAAAGATATAATTCGGTCATGTTGTGGTGGGCAGGGAACCCAAGAAGTGGCTAAGCTATCTGCACCTATTCGAGTTCGCCTACAATGCTTCTTATCGCAGAAGTATTGGGATGAGCCCTTTCAAAGCTTTGTATGGACAAGATTGCTTAACTCCATTAACTTGGTCCGACCCATTGATTAGGGTCGAGATGTCTAGACAGATGCTTGATGACATGGAGCAGCAGATGCAGTCAATTCGCAAAGATATAAAAACTGCCCAGGATAGACAGAAGCAGTATGCAGATAAGAAGAGGTCAGACACAAAATTCGAAGAAGCAGATATGGTCTTCATTTGAGAACGCCCCAAAAAAAGTTCTCTATCTCTTGGGAAGTATAAGAAGTTATCCCCCAGATATTGTGTACCATATCTGATTACAAAGAAAGTAGGTGACTTAGCCTACGAGCTTCTTCTGCCTCCTCATCTCAAAGTACATAATGTATTTCATGTCAGCCTTCTTAAAAAGTATATACCAAGCCCAAATCATGTGCTTGATGATGATAAAATCTTAACTTCTTCAACCCAAGGGCAGATGGAACTCCAACCTGAAGAAATCCTTGATGTTCGAGAAAAGGTTCTCAGGAACAGAATTCTAAGAGAATTATTGGTCAAATGGAAGTTGTATGCTTTTGAAGATGCCACCTGGGAGAAAGAAGCCGAACTGTTACGAGATTACCCCCAGTTTGCGAGATGAGGACATCTCATGTTTTTCAAGTGGGAAAGAATGTAAGATTCCTCCCCATCCTCTCAAGATGTCCAGTATCTTCCCCTGTAATCAAATCCCTCTTCAGATATATAAAAGATCTTGTTTCTACCTATTTTGGCTTAGAGAGAGAAAATATTCTAGAGAGAGATTATTCAGATTTTAGATATTTTTGGATGGAAAAATATCTCTTCTTATTAAAATATTCCCCCAAAATAGAAGTTCAAAGAAGGTGCATTGGAAATCAATTATAATCTGTTCAAAAAGGCCTTATCCTAGGGGTCTAGATTTTTTGAAAATTTTAAATTAGGGTTCTGAGGGGCCAATCAGATTCATCCAAATGTGTGGAGGAGATAAATAGAAGAAATAAAGAAAATCTCCCCAAAAATGAGTAAATACTTACATAAGATGAAGAGTGGACTAAGGACCAAAGGAAATAGAAGAAATAAAGAAAACCCCCCCAAAAATGAGTAAATACTCACATAAGATGAAGAGTGGACTAAGGACCAAAGGAAATACTAAAAAAATAAATTTTTGACACCTTAGAGTGGGGATTCCCCCTCGTGAGAAGGAGGCATCTATTTCACATGTGTGGTGGAGTTTTAAATTCCCAAAAATTGAGATATTTCATCTCTCCTCTCTCCTAATTCAAGTCTAGTTCTAAAAAGTAAGCTAAACTGACCCAAAAATGGTGAAAATTTGACCAAACTGATCTGGAAAATTCTAGAATCAGTTTGCTTGGTTAGAAGCTCACTTTTTCCTATAAATAGAAGCCTCTCCCTTTGTTGAAGTTAATAGTGTTTTATGCACTGTTACTCTACTTCTCCCCAGAGCCAAAAACTATGAATTTCTTAATAATTCATTAGTTTTTGACCATTCTCTCTTCTAAAGAATTGGTGGCCACTCTTGTTGCAAACAAGAGTAGATCCCTCAAACCATCAAGCCAAAGGAAAGCTTCCAGAAATTCATGTAAATCCTACTTTTTCTTTATTCTTTTAATGGTTTTCTAATTTTTGTTATCTTTAAAATGATAAATTGATTCTATGCCTTGTTGGAAAGGCTTTCCCCCTCCTAGGTATAAAAAAATGCATACTAAAAATATTTTATTAAAAAAGTGTTACTTTCTTTAGAATTAAATTCTATGCATAGAAGAAGCATATTGAAATTGTTATTTTGATTATAAAAGTGTTATTTTCATCATAAATGATTTTTATGCATAAATGGATGCATAAAAGAAATTCTTTTATATTAAAAGAGTGATTTTCATCATTAATGATTTGTATGCATAAAAGATTTTTTATATTAAAAGTGTGATTTCATCTCATAAATTATTTTTATGCATAAATAGATGCATAAAAGAAATTCTTTTATATTAAAAGAGTGATTTTCAGCATAAATGATTTGTATGCATAAACATATGCATAAAGACTTTTTTATATTAAAAGTGTGATTTTCATCATAAATGATTTTTATGCATAAATGGATGCATAAAAGAAATTCTTTTATATTAAAAGAGTGATTTTCATCATAAATGATTTGTATGCATAAACATATGCATAAAAGATTTTTTTATATTAAAAGTGTGATTTTTATCATAAAAGGATTTTATGCATAAAGTAGATTCATAAAAGAAATTATTTTATTATAAAAGTGTGACTTTCATCATAATTGAATTTATGCATAAAAGAAAGTTTTTATTTTAAAAGAGTTATTTTTCATTGGATTTAGTTTTTATGCATGGGAAGATGCATAAGAGAAATTCTTTTCTTCTAAAAGTGTAATTCCTACTAAATTGGATTTATGCATGGAAAGATGCATAAAGATTTTATTTTTAATCCAAAAGTGTTATTCTCATCAATTTTGATTTTATGCATAGAAAGATGCATAAAGAAATCTATTTTTATTTCAAAAGAGTTATTTTCATCAATTTTGATTTTATGCATAAAGAATTTTATTTTTATTCCAAAAGAGTTATTCTTATTAATTTTGATTTTATGCATAGAAAGATGCATAAAGAATTTTATTTTTAATTCAAAAGAGTTATTTTTATTAATTTTGATTTTATGCATAAATAGATGCATAAAGAATTTTACTTTTAATCCAAAAGAGTTACTCTTATCAATTTTGATTTTATGCATAGAAAAATGCATAAAAGATTTATTTTTATTTCAAAAGTATTATTTTCATTGAAATTGAAATTATGCATAAAAGATTTATTTTTATTTTGAAAGTGTTATTCTCATTAAAATGGAATTTATGCATAGTAAAATGCATAAAAGGTTTATTTTTAATTCGAAAGTGTTATTTTCCTTAAAATTAAATTTATGCCTAAATAGATGCATAAAAGGATTTTTATAAAAGTGTTATTCCTACTAAAGTTATCTTTATGCCTAATTAGATGCGTAAAGAATCTTTATATCAAAAATTAGAATTCTCTTACAATCTATAAATAGATGTGATGAGATGTGATAGGAATCAGATTGATGTAGATGGATGAATGGATGATGTGGTATGATGTGTGAATGATGTAGATTAATGTAGATTGATGTATGGATGATGTGGTTTGATGTGTGAATGATGTGGATTAATGTAGATGGATGAATGGATGATGTGGTTTGATGTGTGAATGATGTAGATTAATGTAGATTGATGTATGGATGATGTGGTTTGATGTGTGAATGATGTGGATTGATATAGATGGATGAATGGATAATGTGGTTTGATGTGTGAATGATGTAGATTAATGTAGATTGATGTGGTTTGATGTGTGAATGATGTAGATTGATGTAGATTGATGTATGGATGATGTGGTTTGATGTATGAATGATGTGGATTGATGTAGATGGATGTATGGATGATGTGGTTTGATGTGTGTATGATGTGGGATAATGTAGATGGATGTATGGATGTGGATGTGGAAATGGATGTATGGATGTGGATGTGGATGTATGAATTTGTGGAAGTGGATGTATGGATATGGATATGGATGTGTATGTATGAATGCGGATGTGAAAGTGGATGTATGAATGTAGATGTGGATGTGGATGTATGAATGTGAATGTGGATGTGGATGTGGATGTGGATGTATATATGTGAATGGGGATGTGGATATATGAATGTGGATGTGGATATGGATGTATGAATGTGGATGTGAAAATGGATGTATGGATGTGGATATGGATGTGGAAGTGGATATATGGATGTGGATGTGTATGTGGAATAATGAATGCGAATGTGTATGTGAAATGATGTGACGTCGATATGAGTGAATGGATGAGATGTGATGACATGTGAATTGGGATGTGAATAAATGATATGTGATGTGAATGAATCTGATATGATGAGATGGAAAATGATATGATTAGATGAGAATGAGTACACATATGAATGGAATGTGGAATAAGTAATGTGGACTGATGAGGGATAATGTGGAAAGACGAGAGTTCAGTATAGAAACTGTATTTGTGACCTGTTTGTAAATGACTGTTTTAGGTCAAGAATGTTGGGGAAGCATTTTGACCGTCTTGTGATTAAGGTCGTGGAGACCTAACTGATAAAGTTGCAACAGCTGACGAAGAGTCAATGGAGAACGTCTCGCGTAGCATGGTCGGCCGAGGTCTTGACCAGCCTCGGTTCGATTGAAATGGTGAGCTTCCTTTACAGTGGATGAGGGACCAAGGAAGCGGCCTATGAGTGAAGCGCTAGGTGACCTGCGAAGGATCCTAGAGGGTGCTGACCATACGATGCTCGGGCTCTGGGTCACCGAAGATACCCACACGTGCGTCGTGGAAGATATTGACAAGGAGTAAGAGTTGTTTTCTGAAATCGGGCATGGATCTGGTTGATTGACCTTGCTGGTCGTCAACGGATGAGTCCATGACTCTTTTATATGGATCTGTTGGTTGATCCTGCTGATCTTCCACGAAGATTCCATTTTGTTATGTGAATATATTGCCGGTTACTATGAGCTAGGAACTATCGAAAAGGCCCCTGTGATGAGTGAACAGGTGGTGAGCGTTCTAGTTGCCAATGATGTCATAAGTACACCGGTGAAGGAATGATTAGAAATAAGGATTCAAAACTAGAGATTTTGAGAATTGTGATCAGTGACACAATGGTTTCATTAAAGGATTGTTTTAAAGATAGCTGATGCTGAGAAAAAAAAGGTAATTTCATATTGGTGGTGTGACTAGTTTTATGTTTGCATGAACTTCCGGCTAGGGGGCTTGAGAACTCTTTTCTTTGGTACCCGGGACAAAACCTAACCAAATTTCTAATTGGATCCTATCACTACAGTGGTTGGGCGGTTGGCTAACCCATGGGATTGGATGGGGTTAGGCTGGATTGATGGATCCGTAAATCGAGAATCAATTTCTGTTTAGTTCGATAGATGAAGTAAATTCTGGAGAAAATTTATTCTATGGAAAAGAATCAACGGCTATGCCTCTCAATGAGGAAAAAAGCGTTGGTCTTTATGATCCAAGTACAGTCTTTTTCCCTGATCTGACTATGGGACTTACGGGTTCGGTCAGATGAACTCAGTTAGTTAAGGCTTTTGACTACGTTAGGAAAAAGTTATCCTGGTGGAATCGCTCGTGCTTTCTGGACAAAGGAAGTTTTTTTCGGGTTCAATTTTGGAAAAACCGATGGATTAGTCTCTTGTCCGGATATCCATTGGGGACGAGGCCGCGAGTGCTACTTCCGCTGCTAGCACCCCTGAAATTGTTGCACAGTGGGACAGGGATTTTACAGTTGTTATCAGAGCTATTTGGCTAATGAGGATCAACCGAGAAGCCAAATATGTCAAAAATTTATCAAGAAGCACTAAAAGGTTGTAATTGTGTGATAAAATTCATACAATTTGATATTCAAACTGAAATTTATAAATTAGTAATTGGGTCTTCAGATGGAAGTACTGCAATTGTATGGAATCCGTGACTTGCTTGAGGCCTAGACATGATGGTATTTACCTTATAGTTCCAAGAACCATGACTACCCATATATACCGAGGGTATAACTGCAGCTCTTTACTGGCAGTATATACGAGTAAATCTAAGACTTGAAATTATAAGCATTAATGCTATCCAGATGATGAATTCAAATGTGGTTGATATGATTTTTAAATTCTGGTTGAGAACTGATGAGTTGATTTGGATTCTGATTGAAAAATGATGATCCCTAAAATTTGGTTGAAATGTAATAAGCTGAGCAAAACCGTAATGAGGATGAATGGGATGAGTCCCTGCTGTGATGATGTTCTTAACTGAATGACGTTAATGACTTCAGCCAATCACTATGAGATTAGTGGATTGTGCTGGCAGATTGCTACTGTTAACTTTTGTCCAGTGGATCAAGTTAAGGAATGATAAATTAAAAATCTAAAAAAATTGAAATCCCCATGGAGAACTGTTCACATGGAAAAAAATTAGTCTGATGGACCATTATTGTGTTAAAGATATGAATGAGATATTCTGAATGAATTGTTAACTGATAATGCGTTCTATATGAGTATCTTTATCCCTTGATTCTGTGGGGAGCCGACCTATTTATAGAACCTTGGAATCAGTTGAATCAAAAATTGGATTGAATCATAAACAAAGAGACTTAACAAGAATTTTTGTATTGATAGGAACATGGATCGAGGTCGTCGTGGTAGAAATATCAACCCCCAACTCGATGAAGAAGAGCTCGACCTGGATGTTCGTAAAACTCTTCATAGTTCGCAGCCTAGACCTTTCAAGGGTGAAGGGAAAAACTTGGGGGAGGCTGTGGAGAAGTGGATCGAATCAATGGAAGAATACTTCGATGTCACCGGGTACAATGATAAGAGCAAAATGGCTCTTGCAAGGCTAAAGATAGTGGAGACAACTAGAGTGGCATGAAGAAACCACTGCGAGACAAACCGTCTCGACCGAAATACCCAAACCTGGACTGATCTTAAAATTTACCTAAGGACGAGGTTTTGTCCTCCTGACTTTTTAGAAACAAAGATGAACGAATTCTTAGAGTTAACCTAGGGGAGTAGAACTATTGAAGCATATCACCAAGCATTCGTCCTCCTCCTCAGATACTCGCCTCCACTGGATGAAGAAAAGCTGATGGCCAGGTTCATTCGGGGACTGAACAAACCTTTGAATATCCTTGTGAAGAATGCCAAGCCAGCTTCCATGGCCGAAGCAGTTCGGATGGCGAAGGATTTCGCCAAAGCCTTTGATGTCAAAGTCCCGCCAAAGCCAGCACCATCACCTTTCAAAAGGTTTTTATTCCCAAAAGATGATTCTAACCTTCCTCTGCCTAAGAGACATCAGGGTCAAAACCCAGGATATGGGAAGTTCCAGAATGGAAGAAATGTCCTTTTCCCGAAACTCAATCCCCAAGATTTCAACTTCAGAAGTTCCACCCTTGAACAAGAGAGTGAAATGCTATAATTGTCAAGGATTTGGACATCGCAATATGGATTGCCCAATGCCTTTTGGATCAAGGTTTTCAGGGCAGGGAAATTAGGGATCAAGATTCCAGACCCTTCCTTCTAGAGTAATCAGGGTTCTATCCGCTAAAATTAGGGAAATCCTAGAGGTAGGCTCTCTATCTAACCTGCAATTTCAATCCAAAGTAATGCAAGACCTCCACCTCAGAATAGGGGAAGTCAAAGAGAGTTGTTCCCAAATCGGCCGTCCACTTCCAAGGCAGTAACGCTGGAAGTGATTGAAGAAGAAGAAGATGATGAAAGAGATCATACTCCACCTGCGAGATGAGGACATCTCGCGTTTTTTAAGTGGGGTAGAATGTAAGATTCCTCCCCAGCCTCTCAGGATGTCCAGTATCTTCCCCTGTAGTCAAATCCCTCTTCAGAAATATAAAAGATCTTGTTTCTACCTATTTTGGCCTAGAGAGAGAAAATGTTCTATATAGAGGTTATTCAGATTTTGGATATTTTTGATGGAAAAATATATCTTCATATTTAAATAAGTTTCCCCGAAGCAGAAGTTCAAAAAGAAGGTGCATTCAAAATAAATTATAATATGTTCAAAAGGCCTTATCCTGGGGGTCCAAATTTTCTAAAAAATTTTAAATTAAGGTTTTGAGGGGCCAATCAGATTCATCCAAATGTGTGGAGAAGATAAATGGAAGAAATAAAGAAAATCCCCCCAAAAATGAGTACATACTCACATAAGATGAAGAGTTGACTAAGAACAAGGATATTAGTTAAAAAAGAAGAGATATTTAGTGAAATAATGAATTTTTAACACCTGAAGATGGGGATTCCCCCTCATGAAGGAGGCGCCTACTTCACATGTGTGGTGGAGTTTAAAATTATCAAAAATTGAGATATTTCATCTCTCCTCTCTCCAAATTCAAGTCTAGTTCCAAAAAGTAAGCTAAATTGACCTAAAAATGGTCAAAAATTGACCAAACTGATCTGAAAAATTCTAAAATCAGTTTGCTTGGTTAGAGGCTCACTTTTTCCTATAAATAGAAGCCTCCCCCTTTGTTGAAGCTTAATAGTGTTTTTTGCACTGTTACCTTGCTTCTCCCAAGAGCCAAGAACTGTGAATTTACTCATAATTCATTAGTTTTTTACCTTCCCTCTTCTAAAGATTGGTGGCCACTCTTGTTTCAAACAAGAATAGATCCCTCAAACCATCAAGCCAAAGGAAAGCTCTCAAATTCCTTCGTAAGTTGAAAATTCTCTCTTTTTTCTATTCATTTTATGGTTTTTGTCTTCTCTAAAATAAATATGATGTTATGCCTCATTGAAAAAAGGCATTCCCCTGTCTTCTTTAGTAAATCCAACCATTCTTTATCCTAGATGAATGATTAATGGATAAAATCAAGTTTTTCATAATGTTTCTCTTAAATAAGTAGAAAATGTTTACATTAGAATAATTTAAATACTCTTGGTGAAATTCTAATTAATTTTAGAGAGTTAAAAATTGAAAAATGATCAGCCATACAAAGGAGGTTATGGCAAAATTTTCTAAAATTGTGTAAAATAAGTTTTACTTTTTTTAATTCAAAAAGAGTAATTCCCATCGTATATGTATTCTTAAAGTGTTATTTTTCATCCTAGGTATAGAAAAATGCATACTAAAAATATTTTATTGAAAAAGTGTTACTTTCTTTAGAATTAAATTCTATGCATAGAAGGAAGCATATTGAAATTTTTATTTTGATTATAAAAGTGTTAGAAGGAAGCATATTTAAACTCTATGCATAGAAGGAAGCATATTGAAATTGCTATTTTGATTATGAAAGTGTGATTTTCATCATAAATGATTTTTATGCATAAATGGATGCATAAAAGAAATACTTTTATATTAAAAGAGTGATTTTCATCATAAATGATTTGTATGCATAAACATATGCATAAAAGATTTTTTTATATTAAAAGTGTGATTTTCATCATAAATGATTTTTATGCATAAATGGATGCATAAAAGAAATTCTTTTATATTAAAAGAGTGATTTTCATCATAAATGGTTTGTATGCATAAACATATGCATAAAAGATTTTTTTATATTAAAAGTTTGATTTTCATCATAAAAGAATTTTATGCATAAAGTAGATTCATAAAAGAAATTATTTTATTATAAAAGTGTGACTTTCATCAGAATTGAATTTATGCATAAAAGATGCATAAAAGAAAGTTTTTATTTTAAAAGAGTTATTTTTCATTAGATTTAGTTTTTATGCATGGGAAGATGCATAAGAGAAATTCTTTTCTTCTAAAAGTGTAATTCCTACTAAATTGGATTTATGCATGGAAAGATGCATAAAGATTTTATTTTTAATCCAAAAGTGTTATTCTCATCAATTTTTGATTTTATGCATAGAAAGATGCATAAAGAAATCTATTTTTATTTCAAAAGAGTTATTTTCATCAATTTTGATTTTATGCAAAAATAGATGCATAAAGAATTTTGATTTTATGCATAAATAGATGCATAAAGAATTTTATTTTTATTTCCAAAAGAGTTATTCTTATCAATTTTGATTTCATGCATAGAAAGATGCATAAAGAATTTTATTTTTAATTCAAGAGTTATTTTCATTAATTTTAATTTTATGCATAAATAGATGCATAAAGAATTTTACTTTTAATCCAAAAGAGTTACTCTTATCAATTTTGATTTTATGCATAGAAAGATTCATAAAAGATTTATTTTTATTTTGAAATTATTATTTTCATTGAAATTGAAATTATGCATAGATAGATGCATAAAAGATTTATTTTTATTTTGAAAGTGTTATTCTCATTAAAATGGAATTTATGCATAGTAAGATGCATAAAAGGTTTATTTTTAATTCGAAAGTGTTATTTTCCTTAAAATTGAATTTATAACTAAATAGATGCATGAGGATTTTTATAAAAGTGTTATTCCTACTAAAGTTATCTTTATGCGTAATTAGATGCATAAAGAATCTTTATATAAAAAATTAGAATTCTCTTACATTCTATAAATAGATGTGATGAGATATGATAGGAATCAAATTGATGTAGATGGATGAATGGATGATGTAGTTTGATGTGTGAATGATGTAGATTAATGTAGATTGATGTATGGATGACGGTTTGATGTGTGGATGATGTAGATTAATGTATATTGATGTATGGATGACGTGGTTTGAGGTGTGAATGATGTGGATTGATGTAGATGGATGAATGGATGATGTGGTTTGATGTGTGAATGATCTAGATTAATGTAGATTGATGTATGGATGATGTGGTTTCATGTGTGAATGCTGTGGATTGATATAGATGGATGAATGGATGATGTGGTTTGATATGTGAATGATGTAGATTAATGTAGATTGATGTATGGATGATGTGGTTTGATGTGTGAATGATGTAGATTAATGTAGATTGATGTATGGATGATGTGGTTTGATGTGTGAATGATGTGGATTGATGTAGATGGATGTATGGATGATGTGGTTTGATGTGTGAATGATGTGGGATGATGTAGATGGATGTATGGATGTGGAAATGGATGTATGGATGTGGATGTGGATGTGGATGTATGAATGTCGATGTGGATGTATGGATGTGGATATGGATGTGTATGTATGAATGCGGATGTGGAAGTGTTTGTATGAATGTAGATGTGGATGTGGATGTATGAATGTGAATGTGGATGTATGAATGTGAATGGGGATGTGGATGTATGAATGTGGATGTGGATATGGATGTATGAATGTGGATGTAAAAATGGATGTATGGATGTGGAAGTGGATGTATGGATGTGGATGTGTATGTGGAATAATGAATGCGAATGTGTATGTGAAATGATGTGACGTCGATATAAGTGAATGGATGAGATGTGATGACATGTGAATTGGGATGTGAATAAATGATATGTGATGTGAATGAATCTGATATGATGAGATGGAAAATGATGTGATTAGATGAGAATGAGTACACATATGAATGGAATGTGGAATAAGTAATGTGGAGGACTGATGAGGGATAATGTGAAAAGACGAGAGTTCATTATAGAAACTGTATTTGTGACCTGTTTGTAAATGACTGTTTTATGTCAAGAATGTTGGGGAAGCATTTTGACCGTCTTGTGATTAAGGTCGTGGAGACCTAACTGATAAAGTTGCAACAGCTGACGGAGAGTCAACGGAGGACGTCTCCCGTAGCATGGTCGGCCGAGACCTTGACCAGCCTTGGTTCGATTTAAATGGTGAGCTTCCGGTAGTACGGTGGATGAGGGACCAAGGAAGCGGCCTGTGAGTGAAGCGCTAGGTGACTTGCGAAGGATCCTCGAGGGTGCTGACCATACGGTGCTCGGGCTTTGGGTCGCCGAAGATACCCACACGTGCGTCGTGGAAGATATTGAAACAAGGAGTAAGAGTTGTTTTCTGAAACCGGGCATGGATCTGGTTGATGGACCTTGCTGGTCCTCAACAGATGAGTCCATGACTCTTTTATATGGATCTATTGGTTGATCTTGCTGATCTTCCACGGAGATTCCATTTTGTTATGTGAATATATTACCGGTTACTATGAGCTAGGAACTATCGAAGAGGCCCCTGAGTGAACAGGTGGTGAGTGTTCTGGTTGCCAATAATGTCATAAGAACACCGATGAAGGAATGATTGGAAATAAGGATTCAACCAGAGATTTTGAGGATTGTGATCAATGACACAATGGTTTCATTAAAGGATTGTTTTAAAGATAGCTGATGTTGAGAAAAAAAAAAGCAATTTCATATTGGGTGTGTAAGTGGTGTGACTAGTTTTATGTTTGCATGAACTTCCGGCTAGGGGGCCTGGGAGCTCTTTTCCCTGGTACCCGGGACAAAACCTAACCAAATTCCTAATTGGAACCTATCACTACAGTGGTTGGGCGGTTGGCTAACCCATGGGATTGGATGGGGTTAGGCTGGAATGATGGATTTGTAAATCGAGACTCAATTTCTGTTTAGTTCGATAGATGAAGTAAATTCCGGACAAAAATTGTTCTATGGAAAAGAATCGACTATGCCTCTCAATGAGGAAAAAAGCATTGGTCTCTATGATCCAAGTACACTCTTTTTCCCTGATCTGACTATGGGACTTACGGGTTTGGCCAGATGAACTCAGTTAGTTAAGGCTTTTGACTACGTTAGGGAAAAGTTATCCTGGAGGAATCGCCCGTGCTTTCCGGACAAAGGAAGTTTTTCCCGGTTTCGGTTTTGGAAAAACCGATAGATTAGTCTCTTGTCCAGATATCCGTGGGTGAGGCCCCGAGTGTAGGACCCTGCCCCGCGCAAGAAGTGCTACTTCCGCTGCTAGCACCCCCCCTGAAATTGTTGTGCGATGGGACAGGGATCTTACAGTCATTTTCATTCATGCATAGAAAGATGCATATTGATTATTTTTATTCTAAAAGAGTGATTTTCAATAGAATTAAGTTCTATGCATAGAAAGATGCATATTGATTTTTTTTAATTATAAAAGAGTGATTTTTAATAGAATTAAATTCTATGCATAAAAAGATGCATATTTATTATAAAAGAGTGATTTTTAATAGAATTAAATTCTATGCAAAATTTATTATTTTTTATTATAAAAGAGTGATTTTTAATAGAATTAAATTCTATGCATAGAAAGATGCATATTGATTATTTTTTATTATAAAAGAGTGATTTTCAATAGAATTAAATTCTATGTATAGAAAGATGCATATTGATTATTTTTTATTATAAAAGAGTGATTTTCAATAGAATTAAATTCTATGTATAGAAAGATACATATTGATTATTATTTTTTATTACAAAAGTGTTAATTTCATCAAAATGGATTTTATGCATAAATAGATGCATAAAAGAATATTTTTTTTATAAAAGTGTTAATTTCATCAAAATGGATTTTATGCATAAATAGATGCATAAAAGAATATTTTTTTAATTATAAAAGTGTTACTTTCATCAAAATGATTTTTATGCATAAAAGAATATTTTTTATTATAAAAGTGTTACTTTCATCAAAATGGATTTTATGCATAAATAGATGCATGAAAGAATATATTTTTCAATTATAAAAGTGTTACTTTCATCAAAATGGATTTTATGCATAAATAGATGCATAAAAGAATATTTTTTATTATAAAAGTGTTACTTTCATCAAAATGGATTTCTATATGCATAAAAGAATTTTTTATTGTAAAAGTGTTACTTTCACTAATATTGATTTTTATGCAAAAATAGATGCATAAAAGGATTTTTCTTTTATATAAAAGTGTTATTTCTTTAGAAGTTGGATTTTATGCATAAATAGATGCATACATAATTTTTATATCAAAACAAGAGTTCTCTTTAATCCTTTGTTAAAATCCCATGAATATTGGTAAATGAATAAGTAAATACTTTGTGAAAGAAAATTCTACCGTTTCATATTTTCTAGGATGGTAATGAGAAAATTCAGAAAACCTATCGAAGTCGGAATTTTAGTTAAATGATTAATTTATCCCTCATAGGAATTCGTGTGATTAGTTTTGAATTCAGTTAAGCAAATACTCAATGAATGAAATTCAGTAAAGTAGTAATTGAAATATTACCCTTCGATAAAGATAGTTCAGGGAGAACCTTTCCAGACTCAATCCCTTGAATCAGACTATGACCAAGACATAACTCCTTCGTCAGTTTCAAGAATAGACGATGTGACTACTTCAGTAATCTACACTCAAATCACCCACCGAATCTGAAACTAAGTTGAGACCTTTGATTTTGATCTGAGGATCAAGATTACAGAATTCGAGGAATTCTGCTTGGGAATCCAGACCTGTGATCTAGAAGTATTGGGATACAAATTTAAGAAATACCCATTGTATTCAAAAGAAATTCAAAACTGAAAACTTGCATAGAAACCTTGTTTTCTTAAAGGACTGTCTTACGCCAGAATGCTGGATGGAGCATTTGGTATATGTGTTTTTCTAAGGAAAGTTCGGTTGCAACAGCTGGTGGGGAGTGTTCAAAGGACGGCTCACGCGGCAAAAACCTGCCCAGGTCTTGACCAGCCTCCTTCTGGGTATGGTGTAAAATGGTGTGCTTCCAGTACGATGGGCGAGGGCCGACGAAGCGGTCCCTGAGTGAAGTGCCAAGACACCTAAGGAGGATCTTGGAGGGTTCTGACCAGGCGATGCACGTGCTTGCGGTGCTTAGGACACCCATGCGTATGTCGTGGAAGAGGTCTGCATCCACCTTCTTTGGCGCATGTTAAGGTCATTCTGAGTAAAGATCCACTTTAATCTCTGATGATCTGTCACATCAAAGTGAATCTTTTTCCCAATAGGTAATGTCTCCACAACTTTAAGGCATAGACTATTGAAAGTAATTCCAGGTCATGGACAGCATAATTCCTCTCATGCGTTCTGAGCTTTCGGGATTCATAGGCCACTGCATGACCTTCCTGCATGAGTGCACCTCCCAGGGCAAAACCACTTGCATCAGTTACTACCTCAAAGGGTAGAGAGAAATCTGGCAGCTTTAGAACGGGACTGGTTACCAAGGCGGTCTTTAGCTTATCAAAAGCACTCTGGCACCTGGCAGACCACTGAAATGGGGTATTCTTTTTTAGAAGGTCAGGGGGGAAGCTATGAGAGCATACTTTGATATAAAAATCCTATACCAACCAGTCAATCCCAAGAATCCTCTGACTTCTTTCATTGTCTTTGGTTCAGGCCAATCTATGACTGCTTGGACTTTTGCGGAATCTGGAGAAATTCCATCTTTGGATACCAAAAAGCCCAAGTATTCAACGTGGTCGGCAGAGAAAGTGCATTTGCTCTTTTTGGCAAAGAGTTGGTGCTTCCTTAGAATCTCAAGGACTTTTCGGACATGAGTCTCATGGTTAGCTGCATTCTTTGAGTAAATCAGAATGTCATCGAAGAAAACTAGAACAAAATCATCCAAGTATTCTCTCTGAGGATATCCTGCATTAGGCGATTGAATGTAGCTGGGGCATTAGTTAATCCGAACCGCATGACAGTAAATTCATAATGGCCATAGCGAGTATTGATGGCTGTTTTTGGTATATTGTTTGTCAATGGATTGTTTTTTACATTAAAGTTTAAAGAGAAGTGTGTGAGTATCTGTATTCTAAGAAAAAGTTAAGAAAGGCTTTCAATTATGGGTGGGTGAGTACTTTTCTGGTTCTACTATTCCAGTGGTTGGGCGGTGGCTAACCCATGGGTCGGATAGGCTGAAATCAGTAGAGTTTTATTAATAAAATTGATTAATAGGATTACGCTTAGAATTCGAGTAGTTAATTAAAAGCCTGAAGACTTCTCAAATGAATAAACGGCTGTGCCTAATTCAATTAGGAAAAAAGCATTGATCCCTTCAAGTTAAGTCTGTAATAGTTTCCCTTCTATCTGGTTTATTCAGATAAAGGTTAGTTCAGTATCTTGACCTCGTTAGAAAAATTCGTTAAGAAAATATATAAATGGTAGAATCGTCCCCGTTTTTTGGGTGTGGGAAATTTTCCCGGTTTCGGTTTTCAGAATGACCACCAGCTTAGTCTCGTGCCCGGACATTCGAGGGCGAGGCCCCAAGTGAAAAACCCTGCCCCACGCAAGAGGAAGTTACTTCCGCTGCTACCATCCAGGAATCCGGTGCGCGGAAGGGGTAGTGGGATCTCTCAGTTGTTGGTATCAGAGCGTCGTCGTAAATTTACGTAACAGCAGGCAGAAATTGCTTAAAATTTTTAAAGTAAATATGGGAAATAATGTTTTCGCTTGTTAATATTATGTTGTTGGTATCAGAGCGTCGTCGTAAATTTACGTAACAGTAGGCAGAAATTGCTTAAAAATTTTAAAGTAAATATGGGAAATAATGTTTTGCTTGTTAATATTAGGCTGAATATTTGCCTCATTAGGACTTACATTTGAATTCCCACCTGTAAACAGAGGCAACAACGTATCAAATACATCCTGTGAGCTCACACCTGTCTCTTTGGTACATGATAACAAAGGCTGCACATCATCTTCCACAAAAACAACATCTCGACTAATCAAGATACGCTTTGACTGTGGATGATACAATCTGTAACCCTTGCTCTCAGCACTGTAACCAACAAAAATGCATTTGACAGCCTTATCATCCAATTTTCTACGTTGTTGCACAGGCACTAAAGCATAGGCCAAGCAACCAAAGACACGCAAGTGACCAATAGAAGGCTTCTTGCCATGCCAAGCTTCGTATGGAGTAACAGACTGGAAGGCCTTAGTGGGACACCTGTTGAGTACATATGCAGCACACATGACAGCCTCAAGCCAAAACGCATGTGGCAAAGCTTGGCTCTTGACCATACATCGTGCCATCTCCATAAGTGACCTGTTTTTCCTCTCAGCAACACCATTTTGTTGAGGGGTATATGGCACTATACATTGGTGTTTTATCCCACAACTAGCCAGAAATGCATCAAAATCTTTAGACATGTACTCCCCCCCTCGATCAGAATGGAGGGTGCCCACAGTACAATTGGATATATTTTCAACCATAAGCAAAAACTATTTGAAGCACAAAAACACTTCGGACTTTGCCTTCAGTGGATATACCCATGCATGCCTTGAGTAATCATCAATGAAAGTCACGAAGTACAAGTGTTTACCAAATGACGGAGTTTGCATAGGCCCACATACATCACTATGTACAAGTTGCAATTTGCGAGTGGCCCGCACAGAACCATCCTTTGGAAACGCAGAACGCTGCATTTTGCCCAAAATACAGCCTTCACAAACATGTTTCAATGGTGCCTCAAGAGGGGGCAATGAAGCAACCATATCAAATTTCTGCAAGCGCAGCAAACTAGCAAAGTTCAGATGACCAAAACGAGCATGCCATAGTTTTGCATCTGAAACTGCCTTTTCATCAGAAACTGCATTTGTTGAATCTTCCACACACTTGTCAAAAGAATTGAGCCTATACAGCCCACGAAACAAGGTGCCAGATACAATAATCGTATCACGAGAAGTCAAATCATGAACAGTAAATCTGTCATCCACAAATTTGACTACAAGTCCAAGTCTAGCAAGCGCAGAGACACAGACAATAGATTCTTCTTTATCCCTAGCACATACAAAGCATCTGAAAGTGTGAAAGTGCTGCCATTTTGCAGCAGTAAGCATAATTTTACCAACGTCCTTCACTGGGTAAGAAGCATTATTGGCACATGTGACAGTATTCCCATTAGGGACAGCAAGTGAACATATCACGATGCGAGGTAATGTGCTTTGTAGCACCACTATCAAAATACCATACATCAGAGTCAACAGAAACTGCCAAAACATGCATCATGTACAGATGGGTCATACTGGCAATACACACTAAACGCCCATTCTGTATCCTGCACAACATTTGCAGAATCTACATTTGTAGAAGCATCCGCTATTGTGGCTGCATTTGACTCTTTCTTCTTTGCCTCTTTAGCCTTTAGCTTGGGGAAATTCTTAATGACATGATCAGTTGTCTTACAATAGTTGCACCTGATCTTTTTCTTGCCTTTATCAAGAGCCTTCTCAGACCTATTGTTGCTACCTGTGGAAGGAGAAGAAGTTACAGACCTACTAATAGGAGAAGAAACAGTGAAAGGGGCTACCTTACCACTTCTTCTCTGTTGGGCAGCAACAACAAATGCCTGATCAAATGCATGCTGCCTAGCCTTGTTTTGCCTGGACTATGCTTCTTGCAAGAGCTTATTGACTAAAGTATCATACTTGACAACATCAGGTCTGTCCTCAGTAATAAGTCTCCACGTGGAAGCAAAAGTCTGATATGACTCAGGTAAAGCATCAAGAATAGTCTGCACAAGAGAATGATCAGGAATAATCTCACCTGCAGAAATCAACTATTCCTTAAGATCTTTAATCTCAGCAAGAAAAACATTCATGTCATCATCTTCCTGCATAATCTTCGATTCTAGCTCTTTACGCAGGTAAGAGATTTTTTGCCTCATTTCGACTTGCATACAAACCAGCTAGAATATCCCAAGCCTATTTCGTTGTTTTAACTGAACGAATGTGTGGAGTGATGTCACGTTTGACAGAAAGTGCAATCAAGGCATGAGCTTGCGCATCTTTACCATCCCAACGAGCTTGTTCAGCAGTGGGTAAAACAGCAGCAACAGTAGAGCTGCTTGAACCTGCAACATCCTCAACAGATCCTACATCCACAGAACCTGGACGTACATCCATACCCTGCACAATGTTCCACACTTCTTTTGCAACCAAAACATGCTGCATCATGTATGCCCAAAGTGGGTAGTTACTGTCTCCATCCAATTTGTCATCAGCAGACAACATGCGAAATACATCATTGCTGTTATCAGCCATGGCCACTGACTGAAACTAATGCAAAAGCTACCTGTAGTGGAGCAAAGACTGAACAGAAAACAACTCGTGCTATGTAGCATGGTCCACAATGGAATATGTATGCCTGTTTTGCAGAAAACTGCACTGTCAAAATTTCTACACAAAATGACGAAAACACCTGTGCAGAACTTGTAATGCAAAAATGGAGCCCGAAACGACCTCAGATGCAATTTCTAAGAACGCAAAGCCCTATGGCCTGGTTTGCAGAGTATAAGGACCTGCAAGCGCTCGTGAAAGCTCAGCTCAATCGGAGAACGTGAGTCGAAGGGTGCTAGCGGCGTAGCCCTCGGAGACCGATGCCTGCTCTGATACCAATTGTTGGAATTAGGGTTGCAGGAAAGCACACAAAGCTTGGAGAAGAATAAGCAAGAATGCACACAACATACAATGTATTAGATTGTGTCAATGTACAAAAGATAAGTTAGCCCTATAATCATGGGTGTATATACAAGCTGGGGGAAAAAACCTCCTAAAGAGGGAAAAAGTACCCAGGCGGTCCTAAGTGTGTTCACACACATCATTGCCTATATATATGGCAACACTATTTAAGTTTTGCATGAGAGTCGGTTAGGGGGGTTTTGAACTCTTCTCTCGTACTCAGGACAAAACATAACTAAATATTTATAATGGATCCTATCAATACACTGGTTACCCATGGGATTGGATGGGGTTAGGCTAGACTGATGGATTCCATAAAATTCAATTCTGTTCAAGTTACGATAGTTGAAGTAAGTCCAAGGATAATCCTTTTTCTATGGAAAAAGAATCAATGGATGTGCCTCTTTGATGGGGAAAAAAGCGTTGGTCTCTATGAACCAAGTGCAAGTTCCTCCTTTGATTTGGCCATGTGACCCGCAGGTTCGGTCGGAATACAAAGGATAGTTAAGGTTGTTGGCTATGTTAGATGATTTTTCTTGGAGGAATCGCTTATGCTTTCTGGGTGAGGGAAGTTTTTTTCGGGTTCGATTTTGGAAGAGCCGCCGGATTAGTCTCTTATCCGGACATTCGTGGGGGATGCCCCCCAAGTAGGAAACTCTGCCTTGCGTGCAAGGTTGCTACTTCCACTACCAGCACTTCAGAGTTCGATGCGCAGAGACGGCAGGGATTTCATAGCTGCTGCTAGTATCAGAGCGAATTGGTTGAAGTTGATCAACCAAGAAGAAAGAAATGTAAAAAATTTATAAATTACCAATGAAAGACTGTAATTGGGTGTTGAAACTAGTACAAATTGATATTTAGAATGAAAATTCATAAATTGGAAATTGGGTTTTTAGATGGAAGTACCGCAATTGTGTGGAATCCCCGACTTGCTTGAGGCCTAGATATGATGACATTTGCCTTATAACACCAAGGACTGTGACCACCCATATATATCGTGGGTATACCGCAACTCTTTATTACTGACAATATATACGAGTGAATCTAAGACCTTGTAGTTATGAGCAAAATGCTATACTAGATGATGATTTCGAATGCTGGTTGATATGATTTTAGAATTCTGGTTGAAAAATTGATGAATTGATTTGGATTCTAATTGAAAGATGATGATTTTGGAATTTTGGTTGAAAGTAGAAAAGTTGAATAAAGTCATGAGATGAGGATGAATGGAGAGAATTCCAGTAATGATGTTGGTAGCTAGGAAGACGATCAAGTCTTTCAGCAGATCACTATGAGATTAGTGGATCTTGCTGACAGATTGACCTTGGCCTAGTAGACCCGATTGTGAAATAACAAATTGAGAACTTGTATAGCTGAAATTCGCGTGGGGAATGTTTAGACAAAATTACTGGTCTGATGGACCAATATTGTGTTAAGGATATGAATGAACTATTTTCTGATAATGAGTTCTGTATGCTTCTTCTTATAGAAGGGATCTTTATCCCATGATTCTGAGAGGGTTGACCAAATTCTAAGGAACCCCAGAATCAATTGGATCTAAAGTTTAATTCCTTTT
The DNA here is from genome assembly GCF_041138505.1 of Cibotium barometz. Classification (NCBI taxonomy): domain Eukaryota; kingdom Viridiplantae; phylum Streptophyta; class Polypodiopsida; order Cyatheales; family Cibotiaceae; genus Cibotium; species Cibotium barometz. The sequence goes on from NC_141058.1 coordinate 7,099,405, forward strand.
TGGTCGAATTATAAATAAAGTGGTATTTTCACCTAAGATTCTTTGAGCATCTGTTAAGTTGGAAAAATGGACTTGACTAAGAAAAAAAAAGAGTCTCATCCCAGATAGCTGCACAGCATGAATAACCACAATAGCTGATGTAGTGGTAGGAAGAAAGAGGACGGATAGATTTGTCACCATTAATGATCAAGTCTAAAATCCTCAATTCTCTGTTAGGAAATTGATTTTTGGAATTAAGTACCGCCTTGGGAGTAAAAGATGATTTTTTTGAGATTATCCTCCAGCTGCTGTTGCTCTCTGCGAGATGAGGATATCTCGCATTTTTTAAGTGGGGTAGGATGTAACATTCCTCCCTCCAGCTTTTGAGATGTACAGGTGTAAGAACCTCCCCTTCTGTCTCTATAATCATCCCCTAATTCTGAATGCAAGAAAACATTGTTTTACCCTGTTTTCATCTAGAGAGAGAAAATATTCTAGAGAGAGGTAATACAATTTTAAAATATTTTTAGATAATAATATTTTTCCAGTCAATAGGAAGAGATCCCCTGAAACAAAATCTTAAAAAGAATTTTCCAATGTGCATTAGAAATTAATTGAATATGTGAATTAGACATCTTAGCCTAGGGGTATAAAATTTTAGAAAAATTCTTATTAAGGTCCAAAGAGTGTCAAGAAGGACCAATAAGGTTAATCCAAGTGTTGGGATGAGAAAAAGGCAAAGAATATAAAAAATCCCCCAAAAATGAGTAAATTCTCATATAAGATGAAGAGTTGACTAGTAAAAAAATGAGATTTTTTAGTAAAACAATGGAATTTTTGACACCTCAGAATGGGGAGAAGGGCTCATGAGGGAAGCGCCTATAAATCACATCAAGAGGGTATTTTTTAATTCAAAAAAGTGAGATATTTCATCTCTCCTCTCTACTCCTTCAAACCAAATCAAAAAAGTGGGCCAAACTAGTTTAAACTTGTCCAAAACGGATCAAACTGGAGTTGGAAGCCTCTAGATTCTAGTTGGACTTTGTTGGTGGCCTTCCTCACCTATAAATAGACCCCCATTCCTTTGTATTTTCATATTGGAGTAACTTTATGCTAGTATAATTTTCAGTTTAGTGTATTTCTATTATTCTCTCTTCATTGGGCCTCCATTGTGAAGCTTGGGGCTTCATTAAACCTCTTCTTTCTTGAAGATTACCCTTTCCCCTTGGTGGCGAAGCCTCTTCCATGAGGGCTACACCATTTTTTCAAGGTAAAGAATCAAGCAAACCAAGGGTAAGCCTAAACAATGTTGTTTATGCTCTCTTTTTAATGTTATTCTTCTTCCCAACCTCCCTCATGCTCAGGAAGCATTTTATTTTGTGGTTTTTCTCTTAAAACCATGTTTTTCTTGATTATGATGAATAACAGCTTATGTTTAAGCTTAGGTTTATATATAAAATAATTCTTATGTGAAAAGTGTGATTTTAACCATTCTCATTTCATAGTAAATGCGGGGAAACTATAGCAAAATTGTATCAATAGAAAATGAAGGTTTTTGCATAAATTAAATTTTATGCTAAAAGTGAACTTTTGAGTATTCTCATTTCATAGTGAATGCGAGAAAACTATGGTAAAATTTTATCATTAGAAAATGAAGGATTTGCATCAACTAATTTTTATATTAAAAGAGGAACCTTGAGCATTCTCATTTCATAGTAAATGTGGAAAAACTATGGCAAAATTTATATTATTAAAAAAATGATTTTTAATACTGAGGACTATGATGGAAACTCTGTGGTTTTATTACAATGCTGTTTTGGAAATAGTTGAGTCTAAGAAAAGACAATTTTGTATTGGTGCGTAAGTGGTGTAACTATTTAAGTTTTGCATGAGAGCCGACCATGGGGCCTGGGAACTCTTTTCCCTAGTACCCGGGACAAATCATAACCAAATATTTATAATGGATCCTATCAATACAGTGGTTGGGCAGTTAGCTAACCCATGGGATTGGATGGGGCTAGGCTGGACTGATGGATTCCTATAATAAAATTCAATTCTGTTCAAGTTACAATAGTTAAAGTAAGTCCCAGGATAATCCTTGTTCTATGGAAAAAGAATCAACGGTTGTGCCTCTTTGATGGGGGAAAAAGCATTGGTCTCTATGAACCAAGTGCAAGTTCTTCCTTTGATTCAACCATGTGACCCACGGGTTTGGTCGGAATACAGAGGATAGTTAAGGCTGTTGACTACGTTAGAAGATTTTTCCTAGAGGAATCACCTATGCTTTCTTGGGCGAGGGAAGTTTTTTTCAGGTTCAATTTTGAAAGAGCCGCCGGATTAGTCTCTTGTCCGGACATTCGTGGGCGAGGCCCCGAGTGGGAATCTCTGCCCTGTGTGCTACTTCTACTGCCAACAACAGAGGGGGTAGGGATCTCACAAGTTCTTACATAGGGCTGCACAACAACCTGTGCTTGGTCAAGATTCAACATCAACGAGCAACAAGACAAAGGCGATGCAAGCTGAGAAAAGCTTCAAGTTGTGGCTATGGCAAAGCATTTGCCTTTCCCGTACTCTCTATGCACCAAAACTCTAATAAGGTTTATTATAATCTGTATTGCTTTCAAAAGATCTACGAGGGTTAGTAGATACCACCCACCTATAGTAAAATTATTTTTTGATGCCCTCAGCATTCAAAGGCAATTCTTTGAGCTTTGCACAATATGGGTAGTGAGGCCTTGATTGAGTGGGTTATTGATCAAGCAAAGTTGGGTTGATCTATTCCACTAAGATATGGACGATTCATTGTGAGTTCATATTTTTTGAAAAGCCTTCTTCCCAGTGCCCTAAGATGATTTGCCTCAATGATTTCATAGAGGGGGATGCATTGCTAGAGGTGAAGGTTTCTTCTTAGATTGATATTGAAGGCTACAAGAAGTATATTCTAGAGGCCTCCATGTCCAGGAGATATGTGCTTGTTAATCATGCATTAGCATGTGCTAATATTGTGGTTTGGTATTGATGAACCAAGCCATTTAGAAAGGACTAAGAGAAGGATAGTGTGTGTGATTGGATGAAGAGTCATTACAAGCATCACTTGCTTCAGAGATGTTTGATAAGCACATATCATGGAGAAACATTTATCATGTTAACCTTGAGGTCACAAACCAATGCAAGGGTGATAAGAAAAAGACCCAACTCGTTGATTTTCATGAGCCTCAATAGAGGCCAATCAATTCAAGTTTCCATTCTTCACAAGCTTCATGCTTTGCTAGGAAGTATTCCAATGTAGATTTTGAGGGGCAATGAAAGTCTATACTTGTAGACATGGAAGGTAGTAGGACCTCAACATCTTCAAAGGATAATGAGAGGTCTACTAAAATTAACCTTGAGGATTTTGATGAAGAGAAAATCCGGGGGGAAGAGTATCATCCCTTGGCAAATGGAGAATAGCAAGGCCAACGTGTTGAGATCACGTATTGGGAGTATAAAAAAAGTAATACAAGTGATAGAAGTAAATAGGGTTGATAATTATAATCTCATCATGGATCAAGGTAAATGATATGGATGGGATGGAACAAAAACTTGATGGTCATATTTGGACAAGGCCCACAACTACTAATATGTCCATCCAATGCAGCATGAGAGTGAGTTATTGTATTGGTTCATTCGAATGCTAGAGGACATCTTGTCCTTTCAATGCTAATCACAAGAAATTCAATAAAACTTACTTTAGAGGACATGTCTAGAAGAAAGTTACCCTTGTTTTACTTGTAAACTAAAAAAATAATAAAATTGTGTGTCATTTTGCCAAAAGCCTACACATTGCATTGATACATTCAACTATGTAGTGTACTATGTCATGCCTCATGATGTTAAGATGACACGACTCATGGTTCATATTGGTGAACATCAAGCATCCCATTCAACTAGGAACATCCAAGGCTAAGATTGAGAAAACAAATAAGTTTGTTGCTAATGTCCTTATAACACTAGTCTTGTAATTGAGCCACTAAAGTGGCTATAGCCACAAAATTGGCTCAAGGTCTCATTTAGGTTATCAAAAGTAGGAATAGATAACCATATTGAAACTTAGAAAGTAGTAGGTAGATGATCTCCCCTAACAAAGTGCATCATATGGGAATTTTATTTAACCCAAAAAGTGAAGTTTTAAAACTGACTTTACTAAAAATAGTAAAAAGCCATAAAAGTGGCTAAAATATTCAGCAGCACGCTCTAATTAGAGGGCCAAAAAATGTTGTCAAATTTGATTCTATCATCATTTTAAGTGAATACATACATTGTGTACATGTTAATTCAATTGTTATGGGATTTTTGGCACGTGTAAAAATTATTTAATTGGGTTTGAATAAGATATACAAACATTTAGTGCTACACTTGGCAAGCTCCACCTAGTTTATGATTATTGAAAAATATAATTTTGCTTCATTCTTTGTGGCTCTAGTTTTTTTCAACTCCACATATCTGTTTAGAAAGGTTTCCTAAGAGGAATTTGTTTGAAACTCAATAACTTAAGAGATTTGAATTTTTTTAAAAGAACCTTAAAAAAGGCACAAAAGCATTAGGGGAAATTTGGACTCAAATTGGGCCCTTTAAGGATTTGTACACATTCTCTCTCTATAAAAATGGGCTCATGGTGAAATTTTTGCAAATTAACTCAGAAAGAAGCGGAGTTTGGACATTTTGAATCTACTCTTCGAGACCTTTCCAATGATATATAGCAGGATGGGCAATTTTGCATATTTAAGGAGTCCCCAAATTTGGTGATGATGTGGCATGGTTGAAAACTAGAGGTATGGTCTTTTATATTAAGTAATTATTATCTTTGTGTTGTGCCCCAAATAGATTTTAATTATTTGAATTGTGCATCAATGTTATAGGTTTAGAAGGATTGTTATTTAAGAGAAAAAAATCAAAGATGCTTGTCAGTGAAGGGTTGATATCATTTTATTGTTAAAAAGAAGGTCAACATATTACTTCTTCCACCACAGAAGTTGCTTTTCTTGGCCAAGGGCTACCTAGAGATAGAATCTTTGTGTTCAAAATGTCAACTAAGGGACCAAAATCCAATGTCAACTTGGTCAACAATATGAAAGGGGAGGGACCAAAGATTTAAAAAAATTCTTGGGTGCAATTTGACCACACTCATTGAGTTGGAACATGATAGCATGCCATGTGTATGAGTCCAAGTAGATATATGGTCGTGATATTTTAGAAAATGACATTTAACCATGGTGTTATGTTAATGTGCAAGAGCTCATGACTATTGTAGCTTGTGAAATGAAAGAGGAAGACACTGAAAGACAAATTCTATTATGAGAGTTGTTGAATGCAACAATGTGGTTATCCACCAACCGACTTACATAGATACATAGTGGCAGATGAGGCTCGGGCTAATTGGTTAGTGGTAAGAATAGTATTCAATGGTGGCCCAAAGAATGCAATGGTGGAGAGAGAACGTACATGTTTGTCTCACTGGGAGAAGAGTCTACACTAACACACAAGGAAATTTGTGAAGGTAAATGTGACAAATGAGCACGTAGTAATGTGTGAAAGATGGAGGTTGGGTAAGACAAAGGAGAAGCCCACCAACCAAAGTAAGCAAATCTAACAATGTTGGCATCAAGGAAATGTATGAGATAATCACATTCCCTCAATTGACATTTGGTTAAGTTAGTGGGAAGTGTGGGCTACACATTAAGGTAACCTTATATGCAATAACCTTAATTCATGATTGAATGATACTAGTAGCTTGCAATGAAGCTAAAAATGACTAGTACTTTGTCTTGTTATTATATGGCAAAGAGTCCATTAGAGGACACATGCACTCCAAGTGTAAACTTAGCTAAGAGCATGCATGGGAGCTGTGTTGAAATATACAAGTGAATAGGGTGTGTGTGGGAACAAGCTCTTGGATAGAGGCTGTAAAAGAGAAGATGTAATTGTGAAAGAACCTGTGAAAAGGTGAGAAGAATCTACTGGGAGAGAATAATGGGTAGCATGAGAGAATTTAGGAGTGTGGAGTTATTCTGGGAGATATTCAGTGAAAAGAGAAGAGGTGGAGAGAATCAGGCAAAAGGTGGAGATATTTTGGGAGTGAATCATGGAGAAATCAATGGGATTTGATGCTTGATGTAAACTCTATAAATTGAGGCATAGCCCTAATGAGAATTTGCTAGTTTTTGAGTATCCATGCCTACATTAATCTATTTGCTAATTATTCACTAATTACGTCCTAATCATTTGCTAATCACTTTGTTAATGATGTTGATTCTAGTGTTTGATCCACCATAGCTCATCATTATGCTCAAATTTCAACATGGTATCAGAGCCATGCCTAGAATCAATTAGGTTTATGAGCCCATTAGTTAATTAATTAGGATTAGTAGGTAATTAGCAAAAAAATCAAATTTTTAGTGAGTTTTCACTTCTCCCCTTCACCCCCAGCCAGTGGAGGATCTCTAGCACCTTGCAAACATAGAATTAGGGCATAAGCTTCTAGAGTATGGTAGCTAACATCCTTGGCTTCATGCTCAGCAAGACGGCGTAGCAAACCGCATAGAAACGAAGGAGAAATCGACGACGATGAAGTCAGCGCCTTTTTTTCTGAGTAAACTGCAGATTTCTCCTTGCTCAAATCAAATTGCTTCAATTCCTCCTAGACAAAGGGGTAATCAAGCATGCTCTACAAGCTGGTGAAGACAGAATTCAATTTCATCAAGTCTACATTGAGATCAAAGCTCTTCATCGAATCTGCAGGTGACTTTGGTAAAACAGAGATTAAGCTTTCATTATTTGGTCAAATCTTGTGTTTCTTGGCTTAATCCTCTACTAGACTCATTGTTATTGATGCCTTTGAAAGCATTTGAGCTCATTTGAAGTGGAAGGCACCAGATCTGGGCTCCCCGCATACTCTATTTTTTGCACACAAACCAGAGCATTAATTTGCTAATCAGTGATTAATCAGTGGTGCTAATCACTATATTTTGGTGCAATTGAGGGTTCAAATTAACCATTAGGTATCTGATACAGATCCCTAAAGCTTTAGATTGCAAATCGGAGTTGGTTTGATACTCCAACCATCCCGTACAAATTGGTTACCCTTAATTTAGTGTAATTTCTGGTGATTTTATGCTGATAAAATTATTGTAATCATCTATTAAACACCAGATTGAGTTGTAAAAGGGTAGACACTGCCCTTGAATCTTGAAATTGGATCAAGAGGTAAGACCCCCTTCACATCACCATGAGTTCAGCACAGGAAATAGCCAAATTTAATGGGGAACAGTTTTATACATGGCAGATAAAAACCATGTATTTGCTGATGAGGAAAAATCTGTGGGGATTAGTTGAAGGGAGAGATGAATGCCCAGAGAGAGGAGAAAATGAGTGGAAGAGTAGGAATGAAAAAGCATTGGGACTTATTGCACTCAGTTTAAATGATGAAATCATTCATCATATCACAGGGATACAATGGGCAAAAGATGCATGGGATGAACTCAATAAATTATTTGGTACACAAGCAAAAAATTCCAAGATAAATCTGTTAATGCAATTCTACAAATTGGACATGAAGGAAAGTGAACCTTTAATCACACACTTGAACAAATGTAAGAGCATTAAGCAACAACTAGCAGCTATTGGCAAAAAGGTAGAAGATGATGAAGCATTAGCTGTACTTCTGAAGAGTGTGGACAAAGGAGATTATGAAAACATTGTAGGAACACTAAAGAATGTACCTGAATTGAAGATACACGAGATAGAAGCAGCTCTACTAGAGCAAGAGAGCAAAGGCAAAGAGAAGAAAGGGCTCGACTCAACAGCAGGAGAGAAAAAGCATTCTTCACCCGAGGAGGATTCTCTCGAGGACGAGGACGAGGAAGAGGCAGAGTAGGAGGGAGGACCTTCACTTGCCACAAATGTGGAAAGCTAGGACACATGGCAAGAGACTGCTACAGCAAACCCAGTGAAGAAGGAACGACATCGGCAAACTTCATGGAGGCTCCAAAGGAAGTGGAGTCGGATCATCTTTTCTGAGAGAGAGAGAGAGAGAGACCCCACAACCCAATGTAACCTGCCCCAATAAAGTAAAACCACCTCTGAGCCACTGATGATGTAGGCCAAGTGGTAGATGTATGTGTGAGCACTTTAGTCAAGGTCTCGCGGGCACTTATAGTAGCCTTGGACACATAGAGAGAGAGAGTGTCAAGGACTATGGAGTTTAGGGACTGGAGGCACTGGTCACGGGCTATCAAGTAAGGGGAGGCAAACTTGGTATAGGGTCTAGGTGTACTAGGAGTATTCACTTGAGGGGAGGTGTTGAAATATACAAGTGAATAGGGTGTGTGTGGGAACAAGCTCTTGGATAGAGGCTGTAAAAGAGAAGATGTAATTGTGAAAGAACCTATGAAAAGGTGAGAAGAATCTACTAGGAGAGAATAATGGGTAGCATGAGAGAATTTAGGAGTGTGGAGTTATTCTGGGAGATATTCAGGGAAAAGAGAAGAGGTGGAGAGAATCAGGCAAAAGGTGGAGATATTCTGGGAGTGAATCATGGAGAAATCAATGGGATTTGATGCTTGATGTAAACTCTATAAATTGAGGCATAGCCCTAATGAGAATTTGCTAGTTTTTGAGTATCCATGCCTACATTAATCTATTTGCTAATTATTTACTAATTACGTCCTAATCATTTGCTAATGATGTTGATTCTAGTGTTTGATCCACCATAGCTCATCATTATGCTCAAATTTCAACAAGCTGGTTAGCTAGGTAAGGATACAAAAACTAAGATTACTCTCTATGACGTACGTGTCTCAGATATGTCAAACGTCTTGTTAAAAAGTGCTAAGTAATATGCTCATATGATGGGTACGCATGTTGGTGATGGTCCTAGCTTGGATGCCTTGATTCATAGAACATCATCAAGAAGCACACCAACTCTATCACGTGTTATACACATAATACAGGGATCCAAGGCCTTTGTATGGGGAGAGTGAAAAGATTAGGGGAGGAGAGAGGGATTGAGATCTTGCACACACACCTTCACATAACAATGGATAAAACACACACAAAGATGGAAGGTTGAAATCTTCTTCCTCTTCTTACTCTCAAAAGAAGGCTACAAAAGATAAGTGAAAACACAACATAAGTACTAGAGTACTATGTACAAGTGGTCCATAATGTGAACATGCTAAATAAGTGACATGGCAAGATAAGTATACCATAACTCGATTGGACTAGGTAGGTATAGTCCAATTGTAGAATCACTGGTGAAGATCCATCGTGTCAGCTACCAAACATGCCAGTGGTGTAAATGTGGAATGGTCACCCATGCATAAATGAGTGTCAGCTCGTGTTGAGGTTGACATCTCAACACTCCCCCTCAGGCTCAACTCCATCTCCAAGACAACAAGAATAGTGTGGAATCTGTGAAGCTTCTCTACTCCCAAGTCCTTATTGAAAATGTCAACTACCTTCTCCTTTGTGCTCACATATACGAGATCAACATCTCTTGCCAATACCTTATCTCTTATGAAGTGATAATGGACCTCTATATGTTTGGTTTGCATATGAAACATTGGGTTTCTAGCCAACTGTATGCTACTATGATTATCACAATAAATGACAGCCTTCCTATCCACATGTATCCCCAAATCTCCAAGTAGCTTACACAACCAAGCTACCTCTATTGGTTATGGGCCGAACGATTCCAGACTAGACAACTGCTGAGCTAGAATGCCATCAGAATGTCAGAGCTAGCACACTTAACACAAGTTAATTAATCAACTACTCAGAGCATGAGGGTATCATTTTCCCACTCTATTACTACAAGTTAAGTAGCATAAAGATGTAATCATCATAACTCTATACGAAGGATGTCACAGCTGTATTTTTATCTGGTGAATCAAAGAAGATCATTCTATATCATCTCTGTATAGTCATTGAGTCTGTCTATATTTCCTTTATATTCATATTGTCTATTATTATTTTGTGTGAATACGTCTGTTAAGCCTTCTGTATTTCATGTGACAATCCAGATCATGTGCACTAGTCGATTAGTCTTAAGAAATCGTTTCCATTCTCACAATCGCATGTAACCGATAAGTTCTGTCTATGTCATCTTGTGCATGTTCTATATCAGACTGGTGTATTACTGCATGCATAACCAGAGATGCTCAGTAGGTTAATCAAGGAAATGGTCAGTCCTTACAACACTTTGGTGACCACGATGTGTTTTACTGCTGTCAATTTCATTTGCTACTTGATTTCTTTTGTGTTCAAATCAATCCTTCATGTCAGCACACATGAAGTGCGCTACTTGGAAAGGCTCCAAGCTCGGGAACTCCAGTTTGCTAGAACTGAAGAAGCACCGAAAGAAGAAGAACAAGGAGTAGACCTAGAAGAAAAACCAAGTAACTCCACTACCACCACCACTGTTCATACTACCCCCACCACCACCTTCTCGACTTCTACATTACAGTGCATGCTTCTCACGACAGTGAAGTATCCAAAGTTCTTGAGGAAATCCTCAAAGGATGTGGATGTCCTGTTGAGATGTCAAGCTCAACATGAGCTGACACTCACGAGGCGCCTGCATGACCGTTCAACATTTATATCACTGGTGGGTTTAGTAGCTGGCATCGACATATCTTCGCAATTCTACAACTGGACTACACTGACTAGTCCACATCTACCCACTCCTCTTAGCATGTTCACATTATGGACTGCTTGTATATACTCTATTATGTGTGTTAGTTATAACTTTATCTTCTTTGTAAACCTCTTTTGTTGTGTGAAGAAGAAGAAGAATTTTCAGCCTCTCACCTTGTGTGCTCTCTTCTAGGGTTTGTGTGAGTGTGTATGTGCTTACAAGAGCTCAAGCTCTCTTCTCCGTTGTATCTTTTCATGGTATCAAAGCCTGGTTCATGCTAAGGGTTGAGTGGCAAGCAAGAGAAGCACAAGAAGCGGTATGAGGATAAGAGCTTCATCTACTCTTCCCCCTTTGTGTTGGCGACTACACCCTTGTCGGGAGCTCTTTAGGAGGCACCGACAAACGAACTCCAATTGAGGAGCTTTCTTTGCAGGAGCAAAGCTACAAGGCAACTATATTATCTATTAGATGAAGTTTTTCAGACCAAAAACACGTTTTTGGGCACGTCTGGACCTCTGTTTTTCAGTTCGCCAGTACTATGGGTAAATTTCGATTCTCTGTTTCCATCATAATCCTCACTATTCCATTTCCAGGGTCTAAGTTCCAACTTTTCCACTTTCCAACCATAGAATCCAATTTCCAGTCATTCCTTCCTCGGCATATCTATGGCATCATCAGCAACCAAAACGCTCACACCTCATTCCATAAAAGATAGCCAAAATGCTTCACCCAACATTTTTGATGTAAAACAATCTTTAAAAAACAAGTTTCACATACAAATATAGTTTGCAACAAATCTCCCATCTTTCCACAACATTCCACATTATTTCTCATCATTTCACATCTTCCACATCATTTCTCATTATTCCACATTTTTCCACATCAACTCACATCACATCATTCCATATTCATTCACATCATCCCACATTTGTTCACATCAGAGCATCTCGATACATCAAAACACCTTATTACATCAATTTCTTCATTAATTGGAGAAATTTGACTCTCTTTGCTTAGTTTTGCCTTAATAGAGGAGACCAAAATTAGAGTCTAATTACTCTCCTATTTTAGATTAATTTACACATTTGTTGATGCACATAGATTAGAATTGACTTGCACTATTTAATGATGTACTCAATTGTGTGAACTAATTAGAGATTAGTGGTTAATTAAAGTCCTTGATTAGTGTAAAAGAGAAAGATTAGTGAAAGAATTAATCTTATATTAATTATCAATCACTTTTTTACATAACTCATTAAGGCTCAATGAGTAGATGATGCTCATGAGTTGTCAAAATTGTCCATTTTGGGGGTCATTTATGAAGGGTGTAAGGGGTGTCATAAAAAGGTTGACTTTTTTGATTCCCACTTACCTTTTTGGAAAAAAGCCCATATCTCCTTAATTTTCAATTAAAAAAATATCCCCCCCAAAAAAGGAAATTTGTCTTTCCCACTAGACTCTAAAAAGAAAATCGAATTTAATTTTTTCTGTGAAGTCCGCTTCACGACGTCGTACAACACGAAAGGTTCACAGCGTGAAACCCTTCGTTCATGCAGCAAAAAAAAATCGATTTTAACTTTTTCTTCAAGTCCGGTTCACGATGTGAAATGCTAAGGATTCACGATGCGAAACCCTTCGTTCATGCGGCAAAAAAAAATTAAATTTAACGTTTTCGTGAAGTTCGCTTCACGAAAACGTTTTCGTGAAGTTCGCTTCACGTCGTGAACTACACCTTGCTAGTTCACGACAGGAAAGGGGGTCTGTTGGCTTTTTTTTAAAAAAGGACTCTAGAAAACACCCCTATTTGGAGGCTGTATATCCGATGAAGGCGCTCTAGGACTCATCCGAAAGCTGATATCAAGCTCTTCAACTTTGGACTCGGCCGTCCTTAGTCAAAATCGATTGTTTTGGCCTCCGACTAGCAACCTCAAAATTTGACCCAAGAATCAAGGCAAAAAACAACCCAAAAACCACGAAAAATCGAAAAAAAAAGTGTAAAAATGACGAACCATATTCGGGCTACTTTTTGAGGGTCTAAACGACAAACTCACGGACGACTCCGGGAAACAAATTTGTAGTACTCCAAAAATACTACAACTCTCCCATACAGAGTTTTTCAAAATTCCTTTTGGAACACCCTCACAAATGTGCTGCAAAATAGGGAAAAAATTCCTGAAATTTTTTTTCGTCTTGAGACAGTGATGGAAAATAGGTTTTAGGACCTCCTCTTCCATCTAGGAAGCTACTAGCATGCAATTTTTTTGGAAAATTATATCTAAGAGGTCGTTTACATGTGCATTAGCGCTTAAGCTAATTAGGACGAACGGACACCCATTTCACCCAACGAAGAGTACGCCAGGCCTCTTGAGGCTGTAACGGGCTGTGAGAGAATATAAAAAGTTTATTTAAAAAAAAGTGTGCTTGCTCATTAAGGAACATTTAGGCAATCTCACATGGCACCTGTTTTTCTATACTGCATACAAGGCACCTGTTTTTCTATACTGCATATATTGTAAAACCTTTGACCATGATACTAAATAGTGTCCCACTTCATCCAAAATTAACTCAAAACCTCCATCTTTCGTGCACCAAACAGAAATGTCCAAAGAGTAGAAACTGCTCAAGAAGTAGTTAATCAAACACTTCAGTGTTTCTATTGTTCTGGACCTCACAAGGTGGCAGACTGTATAGTTTGGAATACTTCCATGCCCATAGTCACTAACACTTTGCAACCCATGTGTGAATGATGTGGATTTGATCACATGTTCCAAGATTGTCCACCAAGACGAGTTGCTTAAATGTAACTTGTCTCACAAAATACAACTCTTAACATCTTAAGTGTGCAAAACGGAAAATTGTCCATGGTACCCTTGAATGTGCTTACACGCTTACAAGCCAAGGCACAAGAGAGGGTCAAAAAGAACGTAAAAGATAATACCTCAACATGGGTAGAAGAACATGCTTTAAAGCAAAACCCAAAACAGAAAACAAAACCTTCTAAAGTCAAGAAAGACAAGGGACAACAAACTATCGAAACCAACGTTGAATTAAAAGACAGGGAAAAGGAGCCTATGGTGGAGAACATCAACCCAAAAGGGGACATAAACCCAAAAGAGCCAAAAGCTATACATGATGCAGAAATGTCCAACTCAAAGGCCACCACACAAACCACAAAACCCATATGTGCGACACAGGGTACAAAATCCCAAAAGAAAATTGGATCTCGTCGCATGGGCAAACATAATGAAAAACTGACGATCCAAAGAAACTTAGAAGATGAAACAAGTTCTAGTATGTCACTTAGTGAGGATGAAACAAGTTCTGACTCTTCACTCAGTGCACCTCATAGACCAATTAAGAAACTAGAACCCACCCAACCACCCCAAATTGAGAATCATGATCATATGACATATGCAGAACACAAAAAGCAAGCTCAGGAGAGCATGCTTAGCTTGGTTGAATGTCTTACAGGATCACTGGTTGTGATTCAGCCTCATAATGCCAATCCTAAGAAAGAAACCAAAATACAAAGCTCGGAGGAGTACCACTTCCCCTTCCAAGAGGAAGACATACTCTATACAGAAGAGTCATTTGAGACGGATTGCACGAATTATATGCTTGAGAAAGCACGTGAGGAGTTCTATAATTTCCTTACAAAATTAAAGTAGTCTCTCAAAACCTCATTTGGAGGAATGCTCTTCTCTCATGGTGGTGAAGCCAGCATCACATCAGCACTTGCACCTTTAAGGGCTGAACATGAGTTATACCAAGACATAACGAACTCCATAGAACAAGATTGTGAGGATTCACAAGCTTCCAAACATACCTCATTTAGAATTGTTAGAGGGTCATGTGCCAGTGTACACCGGTACTCTTGAAAAAACTGAGAGCCAAAATGAGGATGATGGTGAATGGAAATATGAAACAGAAATGGGATTTGAAGCTGAAACAAAAACTGAAACATCCATGGTTCCTTTGGAAGATTCTATCATGGTATGGTTGGATTTCCCTATAGAAAATGATGTTAAGCACAAACGCGCATTAATTAGCCCTTGAGATAGTCATAACATCATGACAATAGACACTTGGGTGTCATTTTGGGACAACCTAAACTCATCCCTACAGACAATAGTCTTGCAAGAGGAGCCAATGGACAAAACATTGAAGTTCTAGTTTACTTTAGCTACACTACTCAAACAATCGGTGGATATATGAAATTTACATTCCATGTTACCCTAGATTCTCTTGAGTATGATGTTGTCCTTGGTGGAACTTGGATAGGTGAATTGTTGTATTCAATAGACGAATCCATGCAAACAATCACCTTGAACACTCCTACAGACATTGTACAATTGCTTTTACGGGAGAACGAGACCATAAAGGAGCTGGAACTTCCAACATATCTTATTGAAAAATCCCTAGGATTTTGGTTGGATTGGAAATTTCAAATAAAATCACCACAGCTCAAGCACATCTTTATCCAACACGAGAACACAATCTCATGACCCTCGAGCAATGGGATTTGTTAGGTCAATCAACACTTACGGCACATCCTGAAATAATTCCCTTTACTACACAAGACTTGAACATGCCATGTTTGGGGTACTTTGAATATACAATGTATATTCAAACTAATCCCCTTACTTGCAAGTTTTTTGTGGTTGAGTATGTGTTGGAAGCAGATTTGATCTTGGGGCATAAATGGACTATTGCTGCCTAAGCACCACTGTGCTTTGCTAGTGATAGAGTCATCATGATGGTCAACGACAAAAAGTTGACAATACCATACTACAAGGAATAGGATCCAACTTTAATGGATATCTATGATGCTGAACGCAAAAGGTTACAACCCTCTTCCACAGAAGCCCCTCTACACAATGACCTACCATCTGCGTCAAAACGACTGACTCCGATAAAGCATCTACTTCTTTAACCCCATCCTCACCAACGAAGTTAGATGCCAATACCTCGCAATCAAAAGCTATTCCTAAAGAAATTCCGACAATGCAACCATCTACCTCTAAATGGAACTCAAAGGAAAAGCCCCGAAGCCTATGTCTCTTGATCGACAAACCCCACCAAAGGAGAAAACCGCATGCTCGAAAGCCTCATCATTGATAGCCACCCAAACCTCATCGTCAAAAATACCCATGAGTCTCAAACCTGCTGCCTCAGTGCCAACCAATGTGAAGGAAGTCCCAAAACTTTTCACTTCTACCAAAAAGAAAACTCCACTAGGACAACCAAGATCAAGGTATCTTAATGGTATCAAGATGTGGGTGGACAAGTAGCTACTTGTAGCTCAAGGCTACTATGAAGGTGCCAATCAAATTTGGGTGCCTCGGCAGTCAAAGCCTCTTCCTGAATGCAGCACTCAGAGGCCAAGGAAAAAGAAAAGTACTCCATAACATTGTCCACAAAATCCCATGCGAGTTTCTTAAATAACTCCACCAAGTCAGCAAGTGTGGGTACCAAAAATATTACTGCAAGCACAAGGGTACTACCAAAACTTGGATTCCCAAACACATCACAAAGTCCCCTAAGCTTGCACAAAGAAGGAAACCTCAACACCGAGCGTGTCAGCCCCACCAATTTATAATGTTCATCAAAGATGGGTGCCTATGCATGTGCTTCAACAACAAGGATACTATGATGGTCATTCCATCATATGGTTGCCGAAATTGAGCAACGTGAAGAAAGCCTCCCCACCAACTTCAACCCCAATAGCTTCACCTAAAGTTCAACAAGAATGGAGGCCCAAACAACACCAAGCAATGCACTCAACCACTCTCGTACATTCTGCACCTACACGAGAGCTTGTGTGTTCAAACAACCCCAATGGTAACCAACCAGCAATCTTATCTACTGCCTCGACAACATGTGAGCCAAAAATTCAAGAAGCAATTCCCACATCTGCAAAACGGAGACTTATGAGCGCATCAAATACAAACTCACAATACTCTTGTCACCCTTCTGGATATGAAGCATAAGTGCACAACAACCTGTTGCTTCTTGCATGTCATGCCCTAGATGACCCATAAAATCAATTAAAATAAAAAACCATCGAGGTCAAAACCTCCAACTTCACGGGGTCAAAACTTGCAATTTCATGGAATTCTATCTCACAGAATTACCTTTCACGGAATTCCATCTCTCGGAATTACCCTTCACGGAATTCCATCTCATGGAATTACATTTCACGGAATTCCATCTCACGGAATTACCCTTCATGGAATTCCATTTCACGGCCTGCACTTTCACAGAAACACCATTTCACGGGATTAACTTTCACGGGTTTAGGCCATTTCACAGGATATCCCTTCACGGCCAAAAAACCAGCAATCTCACGAGATTAGGCCATTTCATGGAATACTCCTTCATAGCCAAAAAAACTTGCAATCTCACGAGTTCAAGTTTATCACGAATTACAGTCTCACGGCTTTAAGAACCTGCACTTTCATGATTTAAGCCATATCATGGATTAAGCCATCTCACGCATTAATAGCTTCCAAACGATCTTCAATAGCCATTATATATTTATTAAGCTTAAAGCTTACTATTCTTTGGCTATTTAATGTAGCAGCTTAAAGCTTAAAGCTATCCATACTCATGCACTGGAGAACATTTGCACCAAAGCCTCATTGACAACTTCTAGGTACATCTCTAGATGGGGGGCCATGGTGGGCAGAAGCCTAGTCAATGGTACAACCCATCGCCTGTAATTTTCCTTCAAATTATAAACCTCTCCAAATGACGCTATCATCTTCATAAATCAATGATCTTTAATCCTTAGTGAAGATATCTATATTAGCCTTGCAAGTCAATGTAATTTTTTCAATCCTCACCAACAAGTGGCTACTTCAATACAGAGTAGTTCAATAAGAGCCTATATGACTCAATTCTTGTACTTCATGTATATCTGCTTCATAAGAGCACTTAAATATACATAAAAACATAAAAATCACATGGGCAAAAGAAAGCAGGAAAGAACAGGTCCTACTCAACAACATTTAAAAAGAATCATGCCACACACAAGGACATCATCGAAAGGCCAATTTCTTCAAATAATGAATGTCGCTTCAATGAATCAAATGAGGAACTGAGAATCACCATCTCATTCTGATGATTAAGTTTATGTTCCTTTGGATCCTTCCCTCTCTTCTCTCCCATTATTAACATCTCTTAGCATCCCCACTAACACAAATCACATGTAACAATGCTTCTGATTGCCAAAAACAAAGTGAGCAAAAAGCCAAAAAATGCTCACATAAATATAAAAATGTAATCATTCACAAAAAAACCCCACCCCCCACCCCATTAGGAATTCCCAGTAAACCACTAACCTCTTCATTCACTAACTAGCTTTTCTTATTCCTTCCACAAGGACAAAGACCATTGAGCATCAATCAACATCAAAGCCATCGACAAAGCTTGTCCATTCTCCCCACAAAGGTCTTCAATGTGATCACGAGGATGCGATCACCATCAGGAAGGGGGGATGTTAACCCAATTTTAGGGTTAACAAGATCTACCTCCATTATCTTACATCAAGGAGTCACGATAGATACACCAAAGGGTCATACATTCAAGATATAAAGTAATAGTGTCCAAATACAACTTCGACGGGCGCCCGTAATGGTGTGACAGAGTATTTATGGTGACTCCTGCTTCAAGAGCATGTGGTAGCAAGTTAGGATGAAGTCCTAAGTGATGTACTTCATGGATATATTATGAGAGTAGAGAAGGGTATAGTGTCATTCACTAAGAAACTTGGGTACTGCATTACATATTAAGACCGGTAGGTAGAGAAAATGAAACCCAAAACTTTCTTACTAATAAGAGGTTTTGTTTGCAACAAAAATGTCCCAGAACACAAACATGTTGTGTCTAAGAAGGAGTCAAAATAGTAGGGACAACCCAAGGGATTAAAATGAATACCAAAGGTAACATATAAGTCGTTAGAGTATGCTGAAGGTTGGGTAACTAAGCATGGTCATTCATCTAGTTGGCTGGGTGATGTGGGCACAAATGGAGAACATATACGTGTTTGAGTGCTCCAAAAGAATACATAAAAGGAGCCCTAGTTATTTACTCAAAAGGAGCATTAGGCCTCTTATGAGCCTAAAATGCCTGGTCGACCACAGTTTAAGTGAGTGTGAACACTTATGGCCATGTATATAAGTGAATATCTCTCATAATATACAATAGGCTCTCCCATTGTGTAATTGAGTCTTGATCTTGATAATCCTCTTGCTAATCTCTCTCTCTAATGCATACTAGTGAGTGTGTGTGAATGAAGTGAGGTGAGAGGAAGGACGAGTACCCATAGTGCAACGCAACAGTGACAACGCTCGCGGGAGGCATGGTGGAATTGCTTCTCAAGGAGTTGTAGAGCTTGGAGACCTCGAGGGTTACGAGCTTCAACTATTGGAAAGATCCTCACACGACAGTTGCAGTTCACCAAGTAATCTCTTTTTGGATGTGTTTCAAGGAGGGTTAGGGTGAGCAATAACAATATGATAAAATATGTCTTCCCAAATATTGGTAATAACATCTACACATATCAACGGGTAGAGAGTCCCACCTAGGGGTATCATATGTAATGTCCTAGTGTGTGGCTAACTAATAGCACGTGTCTCGCATCTACCAAAAAATCCCTACACAAGAAAATGCATATGATTCTTCCTGCGTATGTCCCTTCATGATTCTCACTAGTAAGAGGCAATTGGTAGCTACATACAGCTATCTACGCACCAACGTTTTACTCCTTGATCATGGTCCCTTCATGCTTCTCACAAGTAAGATGTGATTGTTGGTAGCTACACATAACACACACCAATTGTTGGTAGCTACACACATAACACACACCAATTGTTGGAATTAGGGTTAGGGTTGCAACAATGCACACACACAAGATAGAGAAGCTTGAGAGTACACAAACTCGCTAGATTAGAATGGACAAATGTGTGCCAGATACAAAAGATAAGTACATACCACAAAATGAGTAGATAAGAGGGTGTACATAGTGAGGCCTAAGTGTGTTCACACACATCACTACCATATAATGCTACAAATCTCCCTTAGAGTGATGATGTGAACATGTACAGGGTATGGCCGATCAATCCTGAAAAGGCAGTAAGCCCAAAGCTTTACAAAAAGCTTTGAACTTTTCACGGAGGAAGAGCCTTCATGAATAAATCTACCAAGTTGTCATGTGTAGGCACATAGACCAAGCTGATCTCTACTGCGCAGAGAGTCGTTCCCTCACATAGTGGTAATGCACCTCAATGTGCTTAGTGCGAGCATAAAACACTCGGTTCCTCACAACTGCTAATGTGCTCTAGCTGCCAGTGAAAATCATAGTGCTATAGATGATTGTCCAACACCCAAATCAGTCATAAGACATCTGAGCCACACACACTCAACTATAGCTATAAAAGCTACCCTGTATTCAGCTTCACAAGTGGAAGTGGCCACTGTAGGATGCTTCTTACTGAGCCATGATATACATGAATCACCAAGGCAAAAGCAAAACCCACTAGTGGACACTCGTGTGTCATAACATCTAGCCCAATCTGAATCACTAAAAGCACGCAACTCTGACTCACTCCCTTTTGGATAAAATAATCCAAAATACTGAGTGCCCTGTAAATAGTGAAAAATCCGCTTAACAGCTTGCCAATTCTTTGTACATGGGCTATGTATAAATCTCGTCAACTGTGAGACTACATTCTGTATATCTAGCCTCATGTTGCATACATAAAGAAGGGATCCAACAGCCTACTGATACAAACTAGCATCAAAAGAGTCTCCTACATCTTGAAGACTAAGTCGAGTACCTGTCTCCATAGGTGTAGTCACAAGTTTATAGTCTTCGAGATTAAACCTCTTTAATAGCTTATGTATATATTTAGACTACAACATAACTATGCCATCATTGAGCTGCATAAATTGAATCCCCAAATAGTAATGCAGCAGCCCCAATTTTGACATCTCAAACGATGACTGCAAATCAGCCTTAAAGGCTGAAATCTGATCTATATCAGGTCCCATGAGCAGCATGTCATCAACGTATAGAACGATGACCAAAAATGTGTCCTTACTCCTCTTCACATAGAGGGTACTCTTTGTTGGACTGTTGCAAAAATTATTTGCAACCAAGTATGTATGAATCTTCTCATACCATGCTCTAGGAGCCTGCTTAAGGCCATAAAGAGCCTTTTTCAACCTCTGCATACTTTAGACTCTTCTCCTTTCACAACAAAACCAGGAGTCTGCGATACATACACCTCCTCATGTAAATCACCATTCAAGAATATAGTCTTAATGTCCAACTGATGTACATTTCACCCATGATGTACTTCCAAAGCAATGCCCTACATTAAACAAAGGTAGGAGAAAATCAAACATGTCCTGTGCGCATACATTTTGCTGTTTTTTGCATGAAAGCATGGGCTAAACTGAGTTTTCGACAAAAACAACATCTCTACTTACTAAAATCTACTTTGAGGCTGGATGGTAGAGTCTATATACCTTGCTTTCTGAGCTATATCCCACAAATATGCATTTAACTGCCTTATCATCAAGCTTACTGCGTTGTTGCTTAGGCACAAGAGCATAAGCAAGACAACCAAAAACATGCAAATGAGCCATAGAAGACTTCTTTCCATGCCAAGCTTCATAAGGAGTTTTAGACTGCAAGGCCTTGGTAGGGCATTTGTTCAACACATAGTTTGCGCACATAGTTGCCTCTAACCAAAAACCATGAGGTAAATCTTTGGCTTTCACCACTCCATGAGAGTCCTTTTCTTCCTCTCAGCCACACCATTTTGCTGAGGTGTGTATGGCACTGTACATTGATGCCTTATGCCTTTTCTAGCCATATATGCATGAAATGCCTTCGACATATACTCCCCCCCTTGATCTGAACGCAAGGTGCCAACTTTGCATTCACATGCATTTTCAGCCATGGATACGAAGTGCCTAAAGCACATAAAAACCTCTGACTTCTACTTTAATGGATACACCCAGCTTTATCTGAGTAATCATCAACAAAAGTGACAAAGTAGAGATATCCCCCAATAGATGGTGTCCTCATAGGACCACATACATCACTATGTATAAGCTGTAATTTCTTAACAGCTCTCACAAATCCATCCTTTGGAAATGATGCTCGAGGCATTTTACCAAGAATACACCCCTCACATACATGTCTAGAGTAGGGGTCTCAAGAGTTGGCAACTCAGACACCATATCATGCCTTTGAAGGCGTAACAAACTGCCATAATTTAGATGGCCAAATCATGCATGCCATAATTCTGCATCACTCATAGCACAAGTCGTAGAGACTAAGCAAACATCATGCTGCAACTTCTCAAATACATCCATCTTGTATAGGCCATGAAACAAGGTACTTGAGGCAATGATAGAATAACCATCATTTCTATCCTGAATTGTACATCTGTCATCCACAAATTTCACCGTCAAGCTTGACAAGGCTAAGGCTGAAACTGACAACAAGTTCTTCTTAATGCCTGGCACATATAAAACTTTAGAAAGATTAAAGCTCCCATTTGCAGCAGTGAGCACAACTCTACCAACTCCTTTGACAAGATATGAGGAACCATTTGCACATGTTATGGTTCTAGAGATGAGAACAAATTTTTGTGTGAAGCAATGTGCTTACTAGCACCACTATCAAAGTACCAAGCATCTGATTCTGCCTGACATGCATACATCATGAACAGAAGGGTCATAACTGCAATGTACTATCCATGCCCAATCATCTTGAGCAAAACTTGCAGATTCCTTCTTCTCTACACTTGGTGCAGATGCATCAGCCACATCCATGCCCAATTCTTTCTTTTTCTCCTTCTCTAGCCTTTTCTTGCACTCATTTATGTAGTGCCCTGATTTCCTTGCAGTAGTGATACTTGCCCTTCTTTTTAGGCTTATCACCTTCTTTCTTTGCATCCTTACCTGAGGATTTTGATTTTGGCTTATAGCCACCATGTGAAGAAGCTTTACCTTTGCCTTTTTGATTGGAAACAAAAGCTTGGTCACCAACTCGCATTATAGATCTATTTTGCCTAGACTGCTCTTCTTGTTGCAAGAGTACTGAAACCAGCTCATCAAATGTAAGGGCATTTGGATTTCCCTTCATCACATGAGTCTAAGGGTAGAGGAAAAAATCTGATAAGAATCTGGAAATGCATTAAGAACTATGGGCACCAATGTACGATCAGGATATATCTCATCCATACTAGCAAGCTGCTCCTTAAAATCTTTGATCTTGGTCAAGAAGCTGTCCATTGAGTCTCCCTCATTCATGTGCTCAGACTCCAACTGTTTGCACAGATATGCAACACGTGCTTCATTGCGCACCTGGTATAATGCAGCAATGCATCTCATGCCTATTTTGAAGTCCTACATGACCGAATATGAGGAATAATGCTTCGCTTCATAGAAAGTGCAAGCACTGCATGTGCCTATGCATCTCTTTCATCCCATCTTGTTTGAGAAGCAGTGGGAGGTACTGGTGGTGCATGTGGAGGAGCCACATCTATATCAGATTTCACTTCAGATGTACTTGCAGCACCTGGTTGCACTAGTAGTTGTGAAACAGGATGAGTTTCACTACCACTGACCACATTCCAAAGGCCTTTAGTAACCAATACATGCCTCATCATATAGGACCACAATGGGTAGTTAGTCCCATCAAGTTTGTCCTCAGCAAGCACAACATGTTGAATACATCACTAGTGCCAGCCATGACTTTCTACCAAGTGCAAAATCTTTCAACACACTATAAGTACTCAGTATTCACTGAATGCAACCCTGGATGGCTGGCTAACTGACTGAATCACCTACAAAGTGTATGAAAAATAACACAGAGTAAAGAATAGGGTGTTACTGGGGCGAAAGTATGACGGTCAATGTTATTGAAGACACTGTAGATGCTGCTACACACCAAATCTTTGCCGCTACACAGCCTAAACACCCAAAATCGAGCAGAACCAATCTAAAATGATGCCTCTCCAGAACATCTGCAAAAACCTTGCGGTGTCCGAATCACGCCGCGGACCTCAAAAATTTTGTATACTTCATATATAGCACACTACATTATCTACCTTCTTCTCCTAAGAGGGTATCTCATTCGGAGACAAAAAAACAGGGTCGTGTGAGGAGGGAGGTAGACTACTAGATCAAGTGTCAAGGAAGCTAGCTCTAATACCAATTGTTGGAATTAGGATTAGGGTTGCAACAATGCACACACACAAGATAGAGAAACTTGAGAGCACACAAACTCACTATATTAGAATGGACAAATGTGTGTCACATACAAAAGATAAGTACACACCCCAAAATGAGTAAATAAGAGGGTGTACATACGCACGGGGGAAAAAACCTCCTAGTGAGGAAAAAAGTGCCCCGGTGGTCCTAAGTGTGTTCACACACATCACTACCATATAATGCTATAACAATGTCTTACTCCCCAATTATGAAACAAACAACCTCTACACCTTTGGACTAATCCCATGGTTTCCTAGAATCTAAATTCTCGTTTACCCAATTTTCTAAGTTTTTCAAACAAATTTTGGTTTTGTTTGGAAAGAACTTGACTTATTTGGGTCAACTCTACCACCCGCTTTCTAGTGGTGTATCCACAACTAAACCTATAAACATAGGTTAGACCCCATCTAGTCCCCTGGATGATCTAGCCAACTGCACTACCACTGGGCCTATAGGGCTAGCATGAACTCACACACCCATAATTGATATTATTGATTCATGACTCACACACCCAACTAAAGCAATGAAAAACAATTCATGCACACACTCTACATTTGTTTTTTTTTTAAACTACATCAAAATGTATTGGTCAAGGTCTTGGACGACTGTCTTTGTGATAGGATTCACCACTCGAATGACATCCGCCCGGCATCACATTAGCTTGTGTGGTACCTTCATAAGCTCCATAACAAATAGTATTTCAACAAAGAGTATCCAAAAAAGTATCAAACATGATCAAGCAACCTTGGATTGTGTATGCATTACGAAATAAGGTAAGCCTGGAAAGCTTTGATGTGATAATCTTGGTCCTATATCGAATCTCTAAATGTGTTTCCCAAACTAGCAAGTCCTTGTTCAAGCCTTCTCGGTCCTTTGAATAAACATTTGAATTCCCAAATATGTTTTTCCCTTAGGCTATAAGCACTAGGTCTCTAAGGATCATTTTTAACTTAAGCCATCAAATTTTTAACTTAAGCCATTAAATTTTCCTCTAAAGCCATAGGTCTTCTAGATGTATTTTCAATTTCTCTGTTTCTTCGGATTATGGTTATGCCCTAAGTATTCAAAAGATCATATTATAAATCTCATGGTCAACTTCACAAGGTTAGCATCTCTAAAAGCTCTTTAGAGAACACATCAGCAAACTCTTTCAGCCCCCAATAAAGGTTCTAACTCTCCAGGCAAAGTTTAGATTCATGAGATTCACCGGGGTAGTCCCAAACTTCTCAAGTCCTTTTTTTATCTCCTAACGTTCTTTCCCTTACATAAGGTTATCCTTACCTTAGAAAAGCCTATCTAACCTTAAGATGAACTAAGCACCAATGTTTGGGTCAATTTTTATATGAAATTTATAAAGCATTTTAACACACTCTCTCTAGAGGCCTTTATTGGACATTAGGTTAGATTCCTATCCTTCACATAATGGTCTTGATTCATACAATTTCCTTTTAAGCTTAAACTTAATTCCATGAGATCATTGGTCATCAACACTTGCTTTTCTCTCTCTAGGTCTACATTATCTCTCTCTAGATTCCTACTAGGGATTTAAAGTTATTCCCTTATACCATTCTCCTCTAAATTTGGTTGCTTCCATGTACATTTCTACCCCTTTTCTTTAAGTCTTCCTTTAATCCAATTCTTATAGAAGTAAAGACCACAAACGATAGACAATCTCTCTCTAGAATGGTTAGACTTTTTCAAGGTTTATGGCCATTTTCTCCTAGTCTTATTTACTAGAAAAATGCTAGATATTCTAGGGTGAATAATCTTGTCTTTTCACTTATTATCCTAAGGGTTGTTATGGACAAGGTTATGGTATGTGCTCCTAGGCTCAAGGGTGCACTAGGGTTTTGCCCAGTTTGAGCATAAATTAACCTATTTCTAAGCTTAGCCTAGATTCTTTTTCCCACCAATCTTGCTAGATTTAGGGTTAGTTTCAAGACTCTTTTAACCCATAATTTGCACACGTCAACTAGGGAAAAGATCTAAAAAGTTTGCATGTGGAAGGGGATAAAAGTTACATTTGTGTGCACATTTTTATGATGTGCAAACTAATTAAATAAATCAATCCCTACATAACCTTCTAGACTTCCTAGGTTTACCCCATCTTCAGTTTAAAGCTAAGAATAATTTATTCATTCACAAGGCCACTCCGAAGGTCATTTACAAGGCCACTCCTATGGGTTATTATTCTAAGGGAAATGCCTAAACACAAGTATAGGCTTACCTATGCTTCATTGCATTAAAGGGTACACATCTAACGTAAGCATCATCTACAAAGCTTTACCCCCCTCCTTCCCAAGGTGTATAATAGGCGCAAAGGCTGTGTTGAGGTGAGGGTGTCCTAAGCTGCTCTCCCCCCTCCCTCCCCATAGAGCTTGGCCCTTTTTGTTTGATGGAGGGTGGGTATTGAATTTTGATGCCAGTAGTATGGTAGATTCGAACCTCCTTCTTGGGTGGTAAGGGTGCTACTTGGGTTATAGCCTAGGAGGCTAAGGTGGGCCCTATAGTGGTGGAGACAACCAAGACAAAACACCTTAAGGCCCTATAGTGGTGGAGACAACCAAGACAAAACACCTTAAGGCGTGAAGGTAGAGTAAGTCATTACTCGTGGAAACATGGTTACAACCCTACAGTGGTGGAGACAACCAAGACAAAACACCTTAAGGCATGAAGGTAGAGTAAGTCATTACTCTTGGAAACATGGTTACAGAGAACCTTTGGTTGCATACTTTTCACCTTTTAAGACATTCAAGGTTACACCTTAAGGCTTGAAGGTAGAGTAAGTCATTACTCGTGGAAACATGGTTACAAGGGAACCTTTGCTTGCATACTTTTCAGGCATTCAAGGTTACAAAGCATGATCCCATCATGTGAAATTTTTATTCTTAGCTTTTTAATGGATTTCGGAATGGCACATATAATTTATTCAACTAAAAACCATAACAGATATCGCCTGCCGAAGCAGCAGAGTGTCGTGTCTCGCTATGACGAAGATCAAGCTGCGCAGCTCGGACGACGAGATGTTCGAGGTGGATGAGGGCGTAGCATTCCAGTCGGCCTTCATCAAAAACATGGTGGAGGACACCGGCAGCGGCGCTCCCATCCCTCTCCCCAACGTCACTGGCAAGATCCTCGCCAAGATCGTTGAGTACTGCAAGTTCCATCTCAGCGCCAAGGAGGGAGCTGCTGCCGACGCCAAGGCCGCCGGAACAGGCGGCGGCAGCAGCGGCCCCTCTGAGGACGATGTCAAGGCCTTCGATGCAGATTTCGTCAAAGTCGACCAGCAAACGCTCTTCGATCTCATCCTGGTATGGTCCCCTCCTCGCACCTCTAGGATTCTTGTGTCCCTGCTCCATCTCTAGGATTTTCTTGTCACACGGTTTCTCTCCAGAGTTTTTACCTGTCTGTATTGCAGCTCTGGGGGCCTTTGCGTCTCTAGGATTTTTTGCTTTTTTGTTTTTGGTGTTGCATCTTTGTAAGTTCTTTTGTGTTGCCTGCTTTTCTAAGGTTCTTCCCGTGTTCTGCACCAGGGTTTTTCCCTATCTGCATCGCTAGGATTTCTTTGTATGGCACCTTACACTGTGCAGCATCTGTAGGGTGCTCCTTTCGGGTTCATCGTTCACCTCTGCCTGTATTGCAGCTTTATGGTTTTGCTTCCAGTTCTGTATACGATACTTTCGAAAGTGTTTTCGTGTCTAGCTCTTTCTCTGTTCTTTTCCTTAACAGATCCTTCCATTAGCAAAGGTTAGTACATGCAAAAGAACAGAGAACAACCCTCTAATTCTGAAAAAGGGGTGGGACTCCTTTCATTGCTTGCTCCTACATATGAAGGAGAGGATGATAGAGCCACACTGGGAGCTGTATTGTCAAGTGATCTCATCCTTATGGCTTCTCTATTCATGCTGGAAGATGATCAGTCATGCTGGCAGGATTGAGGGGATGGCAAGTGGCAACTCCTTCCGCTGACTCGGTTTCCTCCATCTGGAACCTCCTGATTCATACGACATGACTGCCTCCACTGCAACTCCAGGCCAATGCAGCACCGATGGGCAGCTTGCCAACGCATTTGGCACAGCTATTTGCCATCTATCAGGGGTCATCTGTGCTGAAAGGCTTTGTTTGTGCTGCATCCCTTACCTCTCTGTTATCAATGTCCTGAATGCCTGGATTATTTACTTTGCAGGCTGCCAACTATTTGAACATCAAGGAGCTACTGGACCTGACCTGTCAGACTGTGGCAGACATGATCAAGAACAAGACTCCGGAGGAGATCAGAAGGATTTTCAATATTGTGAACGATTTCACTCCAGAGGAAGAGGAAGAGGTCAGAAGGGAAAATCAGTGGGCCTTTGAGTAAGCAGTTGAGTAGGTGTTGCTAGAACTACAGACCACGTTGTTACCTTGTAATTCTCTTAGTTATTTTTTGAATTCGTGACCACTCCATAGAAGAAAAATTATATTCTGAAGGCATGATGAAACTCTATAGACATTGAATAACTTATGCTTGATGGTGGATAAGTCACCTTCCAGTGCCCCTTGGTAGGGTTGTGGAAACTGCTGTCTATGTTTATGTTTTTTTGTTATGTGTAATCTAAGATTATGTGTGATTATATATGGTGTGTTTCTTTGTGGTTCATGTTGTGTATCACTCAAATGTAGGTAGAATAAATTTCCTTTCGCCTATTTGCTGAGCCCTCTACATATGTCCAGCTACCTGATGTTGGATGACTGCACATCGGGCTGGGGGGTTCAACAACAGCCTTTGAGGCCTGCCCCATGAGATTTGACCGTCTATTTCACGATTACATGTCAGCTATTCATATAAATCTATACTTTCACGTGTGCATGTTTATGCATTTATAGGGCTACTTTGCTAGTTGTTTTGTGACATGTCATGCCTCTGTGTTGGGTTGAATTCCTGTTCAGTGGGCTTAACGATGAAGTTTCTTCTGAGCTTAGTGATGAAGGTTATTCTAAACAAGTTTATCCTGAATATACTGATGAAGTTTGGACTGAACATAGTGAATGAAGTTACTGGACTTTTTAAGGAAGTCCCCATTGGGCCAAGTCAGAGATCTGATCTGCATGTGGAGCCTCTCCTTTGATAAACATTGTAATATAGCCTCTCGTAGTTCCACTGCTTGGATATGCTGATGGAGTTTGCTTATAGGGCACTCTCTTCTTGAGTTTATAGTGGCCTTTTGTTTTCTTTCGAGAGGGGTTTTGAGAGGGTGAGCTTGACATGACAAGGAGGGTTGAAGCTCAGGGTATGTTTGAGATGATGGGAGCCTACTGGCTCTCTTGTTTTGTTTTCTTTGAGAGGGTGAGCTTGACTTGGCAAGGAGGGTTCAAGCTCAGATTCTGTTGGAGAGGATGGGACCCTACTGACTCTCTTGTTCATTCAACAGTGGCCTTTGTTTTCTTTGAAAGGGGCATTTGAGAGGGTGACCTTTGAGTTGACAAGGAGGCTCAGATTCTGCTGGAGAGGATGGGAGCCTACTCAAGCTCGAAACCTATTGCTTCGTGAGGCACTGCTGATGTGTTGGATTGCATTTCTAAATTGGTGATAATTTACATTTAAGGCTAAATATGAGCAAGATGGATGTTGGCCCCTTTGTTAATAGGGTCTTCCTCAGGCATGGAAGCTCCCTTCGACATGTTTGGGGAGTACTGAGTTATAGAAGGTAAGGTCGAGGTGTAGCATGAGGGTGAGTTAATCACACACCTTTTGTTTCTTATCCCATTTGTGACATGTGGGTGATTGATCGTAGTAAAACAACCTTAGGCTTAACTAAATTGCACTTAATTATACTTAAGAGATAGACAATGGTGCCAATGCAATGCAATGCAGCTATATTTAAACGCAATGGTTACAATGAAGAACTATAAATAGATCTGTGCCTATCCTAGATTAATATCCTTCTCGGGATGAGAGAGAGATGCTGAATGATGATGATGATGAATGTTCCCTTCTCCAATGTTGATGTCCACCCTTTGGATGCTACCTTTCCTCTATGTAGGGTGATTTGAATGTTGAATGCTTTGTGGATGATAATCAGCTTGTCTAGATCTTCACGACCTAATAAATGCCAAAAGTGCTGTTGACCAGGCCTTGTCGGTTGGTTCCCTATTCCCCGACTTGATGTGCTACATGTCCTAAATGCTTGGAATGCCCTATGTACTTGCTATAGGTGTTGTAACAGCTCCATACCATGCTGTAACTAATGTGAATAACTCTTGTAAATGGTTGGATAGTACTTGATGCTCATGGATGCTATCTGCTTAATGCTTATGAGTGTCTAGAATGCCATGTCACTTGTACATTGATTGGGTGTGCACGTGACATTCCCCTCTGCTAAACTATTGATGGGTGGTACATTTGGCAACCTTTGGACTCCTCTGTTCATCTCGCTCCATTGAAACCATTGCCCCACTTTGACTTCTTCTATTGGGACCGAGGTTGATTGCAGGAGTTGAATCCTTTGAGCCAAAGACTTCATCATTGTGGGAACTCTACGGCAAATGTTGCTAAATCTGCTGAGAAAACTTGAAATACCATTGACATGTTTATGGAATCCTTTCATACACCATCTTTGTGTATATGTGAAACGTAGCTCCCATGCTCAAGTGTACAATAACTGTCTCATAACTGAGAATGATCAAAATATAAAAACCCAAAAACATTATAAGAAACGTCCAAAAACAACTAAGAGCATGCACGTCACACATATCGCATTGGCATTCATGTGTACACGCATATGCACGTGCACTCATATTTACACCATATGCAAATTTACTTACACCTACATACGCATACACCCATTTACACATGCATACATGCACATGCACGTGCATCCACATTTACACTCCTATGTGTACATCCATTTACACGTGCACACACACACATGCACGTAGTTACATGTGCGTACATGCACACATGCACCCACATTTTCACTCCTACATGCACATTCACTTACACCCACATATATATGCATCTATTTGCATGTGCACCCATGCACACGCACATGCATCCATGTCTGCACCCGCATGTGCACATACAACTTTGCACTTTGTGCACACACACGCACGTGTGTAGGTACCTTTGCAATTTGTGCATACATTTATGTGTGGAAGAATCTTGGGAGAGAATAGTGGGGCTAGGCTAGATTCAAGGAGAGAATCTAGGAGAAGATTGTGGATCTCATTAGCACTGAATCTTGATTAGATTATTGTAATTACTCTTTGTACTCCATATTTAAAGAGGCTCTATGTTAACCAAATCGAACATACTACCTTGCACAAGAGAGAGATAAGAAGAGAGAGAATCACCATGCAGCAAGGATCGGTTATGGAAGAACAAACAAATAGACAACCCTAATGAGGGTTAACTCTTCGCCGCTAGGGGCTCACTCCACCTCCACTTGTATCTATGCTACTACAACTCTGTCATTTCTTGCATGAGCTTGGTCAGTTGCATGTTGGTGGGGTTGTGACTGGTATTGTTGTAATATGATTGTGAGAGAGCTGAAGCGTAGCCCTCCTCCATCCTCCTCATAATCCCTGATCACTCCAGCCTTTGTGGCCTAAGCGACAGTGCCCCATGTGATGATCTGGGTCAATGTCCTGTCCAGAGCTAAATCTATTGAGCCTTCGGACAATCCCAAAGGTAATGTCTCTGAGTCTCCTGGGGGTGGCCGCACCGTGGGCAACAAGCCAACCACCAACTACCAGCCAAGTGCCGACCTTGCCAAACTCCTATGTGCCATCAACCAAAGAAAGAGGGTGATCTTTCTTGGCCAAAAGCTGTCCCACAATCTCTTCTAGAAATTTGAAAGGAAACAATGTGAGAGGCCTTGAGATTGCCAATGTGCTGCTGCTGTCGGTGTGCCATCTATCTTAGGCATCTCGATTCGCACAATATATGCAAAGAAGGGGGCATCTAGAGTCTCCTCTTGATCCGTGGATCATGCCAAGTTCACTCTCCCGGATCCCATTGAAGGTGCGTGAGAGGTCAACACTCCCATATCCATAGCCACTTGAAATGGAGTGATCATAAAGCTCCGATTTGGGACAAATCATCATGAATTAATACAAGATTGAGGATAATCTTGTACAATGGCCATGATGCCTAAGTGAGTTAACCTTCCACCAAGAGGATGGCTATCTAGCTTGCCATGAGCCCTAGACCATGAGTGGCAATCTCCAAGAAAGGGGCCAAGATGTCAAAAGGTTTTAAAAGGTAGAAAGGTTAAAAGGTACAATGATAGTCCATGAGCCCCTTTTATACTTGAGTCCATGACCAAGGTCCTAGGCCTAAACTAAAGGTGTTGCTTTATTACAAACCATCCCCTCCTATAATGATTTCGTCCTCGAAATCAAAGGGTGGTCATGCCCAAAGAAAAGACATATACAACTGGCTATGTACAAAAGCCAAAAATCACATCCATGGTGGAATGTCGATGTAGTGGAAAACCTATACATGAATCATATGACCCCTAGGGTCAAATGGAAATGATGAAGGCCTCCTGTCTCGATGATGAGGCTATCTATGCAACCGCCTTGATTGAAAAGAAATTCGAGGTATGCAAAATCCAAGGCAATGGTTCCACGATAATCTGGTACAAGTGGAGAGGATAAGGAACCACTGTTGATGACAAAGGTAGTCGAGTATCCTCTAGGATCAAATGGAAAAGACACTAGTATCGTCTCGAAGATGAGGTAATCCACACAAGTGTGACCACATATATTAAATGTAAATTCAAAACATGTAGGCTCCAAAGCAACGACTCTCGAACCACCTGGATCGAATGGAAAATGTAGAGAGCCAATGTTAATGTCGTGACTGGCTAATCCTCTTGGATCAAATGGATAGACACCCATGTTGATGACGTAACTCACTATAACTCTACCTGGGTCAAACGGATAGTCAAAGTGTTGACCATCTTACCATGGAACAAATGTGTGACCACTTGGATCGAGAAGTAAGTATCCAATATCCTCGTCCAAAGTGAAATGACCACTAGAAATATCATCAAATCCATGGCCCAAATAACTGCTCAGGTAAAAATCCAGATGTGATGCATGTAAATCCACATAATGCACCATATAATCAGATAATATCATGCATCCCAAATGACATAAATGTCTTGGCTCCAAAGAAAACAAGATCGTGTCGACATCCGTGGAAGCCAAAAGAACATATCTCAAGGTCAACATTATGTGAGGGTAAGAGTGAACTAATGCTGTTATCCCATGTAACGTCACTCAAAATATCAAAAACATGATCCACTACATCAATAGGTATATGGACATGAGCCAAACCATGCACTACCTCCTCATGTGCAAAACCCTCTATGTGTGTATGATGATCTAAGATATTAATATAATCATCACATCATCACTGAAAAATGAAGAGGTATCCTCACATGAAAGATAAATGGTATTATCTCCTAAATCATCATCATCTATGGCATCCCTAAGGCCTCCAAGGTTATCCTCATAAACATGGTCTATCCCCATCAATGATGCTCCTATGTGACCTATATCCCATGATAAATCTATCTCCAATAATATATGATCTAAGGAGATGTCTAGATCAAATGCAAATCTCTCAAGATTTATGCCACACGATCTACTATGAAAATGGTTAATATGCATAATCCTACTACGATGTCTCACATCAAGGAAACCATCACTACTCTCATGCACTATCCCTGACTGCTCAAATACATGAACTCTATCCATATGAATGCTGCCACCAGGAGTGCTATGAATACTAGGAGTGGTGGTCGTATCAGTGATACCTCTCCAAATAGAAATCCTAGAAGAATAGCCTGATGCATCTAACACTAGTAGGAACTCAGGTCTATGCTCATAGGTGCCTCTGTCCCCCATATGCGGAGTATCATGAACCTCAAGTGTGCTAATGGATACATCGCTAATCATTTAAATGCACACTATCCTCTAGAATGTCACCATGATCAACTAGAGTATCCTCATGATCCGTAGAGGAAAGATGATAGGCATAGAAGTGTCGATGCTCTGTATGCTCACTGCCATCTCTACCCTCGAGATCATGTCCATATGATCTAACTCACACAGAACACTATCACATACATCATCATCATGTGTATATATGCCAATAGCATCATGTGCATGTGTATCACTATGACCATGTGCATGTGTATCGCTATGATCATGTGCATGTGTATCAATATCACCACGTGTGTGTGTGTGTGTGATCTCATGCATATGAGATACAACATCATAGGTATGTGGGTGTGATACATCAATGTCATTGTGTGTGTGTGTGTACAATACAATATCATCCTCATCATCCCCATCATAATACAATGAATGAATTGGTCTAGTTAAATGAGAATCAATGAGATGATGGCTAGTTGATGTCGTAGGTGAGTCGTAGAAGCTATCGAGGCCCATGCGCACACACCACTGTGATAGCGTGAAAGTGTAAGCATACTTGATATGCGTCCTCCAAGGATCCAATCTTGTCATGCCATAACTCACCATAGGTATCCCATGAATGATCACTATGATCATAATCACCCATATAACCATCTATGGCCACATCACGAACATCATCATCATATGGATCTATGCCTTTACAATGTACACTCTTAGGGACATAGTCATAATGACTCAAGAGAGTAGGACACTCCTACAAGTCACCAAGAACAGAATCATCCCATGCGATCAATGCTGAAACCCCCATGCTGAGGTAGGCGACGAGTAATGAGTCAATGAAGTCACGATGTGCGGACCACCTGGCACATACATCTACCTCGATGAACAAATGCCTCAAATGACTCGGCAGCAAATTGTAGATCTGTAAATAGAATTGTACTATGCACTATTCTTGAAAATATACACCAATCCTTGAAAATCTATATCAATTGTACATAAAATCTTGAAATCTGCACCAAGATTCCTCACACTTTCTTGAAATTGTATCAAATTTTTGCACACTTTCTTGAAAATGCACCAAATTTCTGCACAACAATATGAAATCTGCCTAGCAATCTGAAAACTCTGCACAATAACCTTGATTTTGTGCACTACAATCTTCTTCTTGTAATCTTTCTCCAAGAACTCAAAGATTTGGCAGGATTTCTTTGAGATAGCCGGCACCCACAAGAGGAGAGACGGTATTCGCAGGTTGCATGGCTAGGATGAAGCTGTTGTTTCAGATCCCCCCCTGGGTGAGAGCCATTGCCATAGAATTTTTTGGATCCCCTCCTCATCACTAGTGCCCTAGCATCTCCATAGGTGGTGGTGGACGCATGCAAGAGGGTTTGGTGGCATACGAGGGAGGTGGTTCCCCCTTCTCTTTGGTCATTCTTATTAACACCATTTACTGATGATGAGGAGTTGGCATTAACGGCACTTCCCAGGGGCAAATGCTATATGGCAGACGGGCTTCCAGTCTCCTTCTTTCTTAGCCATTAGGATCTCATGGAAGGTGGCCTGCGAGTTGCCTTCAATGATATTATGATCTTAGGTGCCATGCCAGAGAGGCTCTCATGGGGGTTGATTCACTTGATTCCCAAGGAGGGTGGTGATAGATTGGAGATCCGATAGTGGAGACCCATCACTCTCTAGGGGGGGCAGCCCATAAGATCTTGGCCAAGGCCATCAGTAGGAGACTTCAGCATTTTCTCCTAGACTTGATCCATGACTCTCAGACCGGATTTTTTCAACTTTAGGGATTGCATCTTCCCCTCCGTACACAGGAGGAGCTGCTCGACTCAGATTTTGCAGACAACATAGCAACTTTCCTTACAAAAGATGTGGGGAATCTATAGAGATTTGCAGAGGCGATCGAGGTTTTTTTGCCGCGCATCAAGAGCACAGATCAACTAGCACAAGTCGTGTGGTGTTTGGGTAGACTCAGCACCCACCCCAACTTGGTGACTAGTTGAGGATTTCCGGTGGATCTTGAGGAGCTCTCTAGTTTGATATCTTGGTTGCCAAGTTGGCATTCATATCTCTCCCGAGCAGCAGCAGCTCACCCCGCTTCTTTGTGAGTATTCAGAAGAAGCTTCTATATTGGAGCTCGAGGAGGCTCTCCCTAGCAGCAGGCAGGGTGGTGGTGGCGAACATCCAGAATTTATTATGGGCCGAAAGTGATGGGAGGCCAATTGGCGGGCCGAGGTGGCATGGAGAGTGATTATTAAGCCACGTTGTAGAGGGGGGCTAGGCCTCATCAACCTAGCTATTCATAGCCACCTCTTGTTGGGCAAGCTGATTGTTAGAGCCCTCCTTCTTGGTGGTGAGCCCTGGAAGGATTTCCTATTGGGATTTCAACTCGCACTCTGAGCCGTGTGGGCCCTTGGCCGCAGAGAGTACCAGATAGATCTTCACAGAGATGTGAGCCCCTCGAGGGGTTCACCTTTAAGAAATTTTATGTGTCACGTGCGTTCAAGGTATATTTAAAAAACCCCTTACACTTACATACTTTTATGAATAAAATGACCCCTTTTTCTTCATAAAATTACGATGTTTTTTAAAAATTGGTTAAAAAAACCCCTGTCGTAAATGTACTTCTATAACTTTTTTAAATTAATATACCCCTCCTGATGAACTCACATGCTACACTTACATATTTTTAGGTGAACCCCCCGAGCCTGTGGTTTTAGCCTAGCTTTTGAGGATAGATTTGCAACCAGTTTACTTCGTGCTTGGGAGCACCTTAGGCCTGCCCTCAGACAAATAGCTCCAGTTGCCTCAAAGGAGCACCTTTGGTAGCCGTTGGTCTGGAATCCCCTGATACATTTACCCAATGGCCACATGCTAGGGGCCTGCTGACCGCATGTTTCTTGGGGCGCCTTGAGCATGGGACCAGCAAGGTCTCTTGGATATTGGATCACCTAGAGGAAGTTACCCTCTGAAGGTGTAGGAGAGAGGCTTGATAGAGGGATCCAGGGTAGAGAGAGGCTCAGCATTGACATCGACTCAGCTATCCCTCAAGAGTGGGGCTGACCCCCCTAGACCCGACTCCCCTAGTGTGGCTAGGCGTGTTTACCAGACACGATATCCTCGTGGCGGTCCACAAAGCAAATGAGGACAGTGGTTTGCTCACTATCTCTATTGGATCCCATGGCAAATTACAGAGATCCAAGCTTCCCTTGGAGGATTTTAGTGGCCGCACCTTGTAGAGGGTGAGGGTGATTGGTTTTCAGGCACGTGAATGGCATATTGATCCAATAGCAGGCCAAGGTGGCCAAGGAGAGATTATGGTGGTGTAATGAAGCAACACCTTTAGTTTAGTTCTAGGAACTTGGCCATGGGCTTAAGTATAAAAGGGGGCTCATGTCATTGTACCTTTTTATCTTTCTATCTTTTGATACCTTTTTGGCATCTTGGCTCCTTTCTTGGAGATGGCCACTCATGGTCTAGGGCTCATGGCAAGCTTGATAGTCATCCTCTTGGTGGTGGGAGATTAACTCACTTAGGCATCATGGCCATTGTCTGAGATTATCTTTAATCTTGTATTAATCCATGATGATTTGTCTCTAATCTGAGCTTTATAATCACTCCATTTCAAGCAGTATCAGAGCTCTTGGCTTAGATCCTTACGTTAGGGAGTGATCAACGATAATCATTTTAGATTATGCTCTAATTTTTAAAATACATTTTCTTGATCTTGATTAGTGATAATCATTTTTGGATTACTGTTAATCTAATTTTTTAGAATGCATTATCTTAATCATGATTAGTGTTAATCATTTTTAGAATTGATTTTTACATAGTTTTTAGATTTTTGCTAATTTCTTGTTTTGACAAGATTAACAATGAAATTTGTGTTAATCATTTTTAAATTTATTTCTAGAACCCTGGCCCTCTTTACTATTTGATTTCTTGACCTTCTTGATCTTGATTTCTTTAAATTTTCTTGATTTTCAAATTTAGGGTTTGCATAGATTTTAGAAACTAATCTTGAATGATTTTCTTGCATTATCTTGATTAGAGAGCCTACAGTTTCAAATATCAATCCTTAAAGCCCTGGCATGATACTTGTACTCCACTCTCATCTAGAGGCCCTGGCATGATACTTGTACTCCACTCTCCTCTCCTCTTGTTATTATGACTCACCCTAGCCCCCTTGAAACACATCCAACAAGAGATTACCTGGTGAATTGCAGCTGTCTTCGTGTGAGGATCTTTCCAATGGCTGAGCTCGTAACCCTTGAGGTCTCTACGCTCTACAACTCCTTGAGAAGAAATTCCGCTGCACCTCCCGCGCGAGCGTTTTCACACCGCCGCGTTGCCCTACGGGTACTCGTACCTCCTCTCACCTCACTTCACTCACACACACTCACTAGCATGCATTAGGGAGAGAGATTAGAAAGAGGATTAGCAAGAGCAAGAATCAATTGCACAATGGGAGAGTATGTTGTATTATGAGAGAAATTCACTTATATACATGGCCATAAATGTTCACACTCACTTAAACTGTGGCCGGTTGGAAAATTTAGGCTCATAAGAGGCCTAATGCTATTACAATGACTACTCTCATAATATATCCATGAAGTACATCACTTGGGACTTCATCCTACATGCTACCACACGCTCTTGAAGTGGGAATCGCCATAAATATTCCGTCACACCATTTACGGGCGCTCGTCCAAATTGTAGATTTGGACACCATTGCTTCATATCTTGAATGTATGACCCTTTGGTGTATCTACCTTGACTCCTTGATGTAAGATAATGGTGGTAGTTCTTGTTAACCCTAGGAATGGGTTAACATTTCCCCCTTCCTGATGGCGAGAATTGACAAGCTTGTAGATGGATTTGATGTTGAGTGACCTTCAATGGTCTTTGTTTCTTCGGAAGGAATAAGAAAATCTAGCTAGTGAATGAAAAGGTTAGTGGTTTATTAGGAATTCCTAATGGGGTGGGATTTTTTGCAAGTGATTGCACTTTTATATTTGTGCGAGCATGTTTTTTTTTGGGTTTTTTGCTCACTTTGTTTTTGGCAATCATAAGCTCTCCTGGATCAAACCAAATCAAAAGGGAGCCAAGCTAGGTTCAAATCTTGTCCAAATTCAGCCAAGCTGAACTTGGAAAGTTCTAGAACCTAGTTGGACTTGGTTAGAGGCCTCCCTCACCTATAAATAGATCCTTAGTCTTTTGTAAAAAAATCTATGAACTATATCATGCCAGTATTACATTAAAATAATGATATTTTTTATTATCCCTTAAAAATCCTCTACTTTTGGAGAGAGTGGAGCCTCTCTCTCTCTCTTCAACCATCCTTGGAGCTTTCCTTTCAACACACTCACCAATTGATTGGTTGGGGGACTTCTTCTAAGATAGAGAAGCAAGCAAAAACAAGAGGTAAAGTTTAATTTTATGGTTTTTCTCTACTATTCTCAATGTTCTCCCTTCTCAACCCCTCTTAAACTTGAGAAGTTTCTAAATTAAGTGTTTATAATGCAAATCAAGCTTTTCTTAAGAGTTGTAATGAATAATTAAGAAAAGTTTACATTTATGCTTAATTAGGATGCTTTTTATGTTTATCTCTCTCCCCCCCAAAGAATGGTCATTCCTATGACCAATTCTCTATTCAATTGATGCTTCTCATGGAGAAATTCTCAATTCATAAGTCAAACTCTAGGCTTGTGAATCTAGAGGTTAAGAAAATGGTTTTTTATACTTATATGCTAGTAAATTATGGTAATCTTATTATGAGTTAAATCTATAAATTGGATTTAAGGTTAAAAGATAGTTATACTATCATAATTACATTACTAAGTCTTCTTCTTTTCAAAAATATTAAAAATTATCAGTAATAGCAGCGGAGCTATAGTAAAATTTTTAAAGAAATTGATACATAATTCATTCTTATGCATAACATGAAAAGAGGACTTCCTACCATATTCTAGGATTGAATATCCTAGGCTAAAAGAATGATTTTCATCACATTCAATGAAAAACTAATTTTTAAGATTTATGTATAATTAAATAATTAAGAAAAGATAAAATTATGGTAATTTTATTTAAATAATAAAAGAGAAATTCCCATGACATTTGGAATTCAATCATTTAAATAGGAAGAGTGGAATTCTTAGCATATTGGAATTAATGGATATTTTATTTAAATTCAAAGAAAAATTTTAGATAAATTTATTTTATGCATGAGAAATATTTAAATGATAAAAGAGGAATTCCCATGACATTTGGAATTTAATCATTTAAATAGTAAAAGTGAAATTCTATGGATATTTTATTTTAGATAAATTTATTTTATGCATGAGAAATTTTTAAATGATAAAAGAGGAATTCCCATGACATTTGGAATTCAATCATTTAAATAGTAAAAGTGAAATTCTTAGCATATTGGAATTAATGGATATTTTATTTTAGATAAATTTATTTTATGATAAATTTTTAAATAATAAAAGAGAAATTTCCATGACACTTGGAATTCAATCATTTAAATAGTTAAAGTGAAATTCTTGGCATATTTGAATTAATGGATATTTTTATTAAAGAAAAGAGAAATTTTAGATAAATTTATTTGATGATAAAAGAGGAATTCCCATGACATTTAGAATTCAAGCAATTAAATGTAAAAAGAGGAATTCTCATGATATTTGAGATCCAAAAAATTAAATGAGAAAAAGAGGAATTTTTAGTATAATTCAATTTATTAATATTTATAAAAAGTGGAAATATGGGTACCTTATGTATACTGTCAACCTTAAACTTTGGCAAACCTGCAATAATATTTTGGGCTTGCATAGACTTCACTGTACATTCACATGACCAATGCACTTGTGCCATATGTCAATATATGCAATGACACCTGTTCCATGTGCAAATATGCACTTGTGCCATATGTCAATATATGCAAGACACCTGTTCCATGTGCAAATATGCCTTTATCTCAGGCATG
The DNA here is from genome assembly GCF_041138505.1 of Cibotium barometz. NCBI lineage: Eukaryota > Viridiplantae > Streptophyta > Polypodiopsida > Cyatheales > Cibotiaceae > Cibotium > Cibotium barometz. Next base: position 7,140,273 of record NC_141058.1, read on the forward strand.
TTCACATCCAAAGTAAACATCCTACCATTTCTGTTACCCTTTGCAACCAAGTAATATTTATTTTTGAAGTCTTCCACAAAGCATCCTTGAGGATTAAACCATATTTGCAGACCCTACTCAACCATCTGTCCAACAGAAACCAGGTTCTTTGTAATATTAGGAACATGAAGTACATCAGCCAAGTACTTCATTTTGCAATCCTGCATAGACAATGGCACTTTACCAACATATGCAATGGGATGCGTAGTATCATCACCTGTTTCTACATAACTTGGCTTTTCCATTTTTTGTATAGCTCTAAACCACTCAGCATGACTGGTCATGTGGTTAGAGGCGTCAGAATCCACATACCATATATCTTGAGATCTTGACACATCCCCTGTTATGGAACTAAGCATGTGCTGCATCACAAACAGCTACTCACTTATGTCATCACCTCCATGTTTGCTATAGATAATGCATAGTTGCCTTGTTGCAACTTCCTACTTTTAATGTCATTCTGCTTTTTGTAACAGTCCTTTGCCATGTGTCCTGGTTTACCATAATAATAGCGCTCTATGATATTTGTATTTTGATTTCTTTGCAACCACCTCGGCCTCTTTGGCTCCTCTAGAGACTGGCCTCTTCCACCTGTGTATGATTGCTGCTATGAATCATTGGATTGTTATTGTCCAAAATTCTGATTTCCTGTCAGCCCACCACCTTGGCCTCAACCATGGCCTCTACCTGTGCCTCTACCTAAATTAGAGTAGAAGGCTTTTCTTGATGTGTTCTTACTTTGTGAAGAAGAATCCTCACCTAAACACGATCAACATAGATATCAATTCTCGAAAGTTGGGAACATTCTCCCTAACTGCAATGGAGGTCTTGAATGGCTTGTACTCTTTGCCAAGCCCATTCAGAGCAGACACTCACCAAATCATCATCCTCCACTGATACACTTATAGACCCAAGGGATTCAACACAATGCCCTTGATCTTTAAAACATATTCATTGATGGAGATGCTTTTCTTTTCTACAGTATGCAACTCTTGCTTTAACTATAACTTCCTTGCCTTTGTGTTTCTGGAACATCTGAACTGGATTCTGCAATGCAACTGCTGGAGTGTTGCATCTTGTATGTGTCCTATCATAGTGTTTGCATCTTGTATGTGTCCTATCATAGTGTCTATGACACTAATTGAAAGCTAGTACATGAATTTTCTTACACCATGATTCCAATCCTTGAATGCCTTTATATTTGTAGGAGTGGCATTCTCCTAAGATAACTCTGGAGGCTCCTCATTGTCTCCTTCCATAATCCCAAAATCCTTTACCCATTAGGAAATTGGTCATTCTGGACTTCCAAGCATGGAAGTTATTCTTATCCAGCTTCTCACTAATGATCTGATTAATTCCATCAGACATGTTTTCTTGTTAGCAATCAAATAACCTACAAACAAACAACTTTTGTATGCAACCTATAATACAACAGTATCTCCCGCTGCTCTGCAGGCAGTGGTACTTCAGTACAGCAGCCTGTGGTACTTCAGTACAGCCTGTGTCACCAAATGTGACCAAAGTACATGTACATACACCAAGTATCAATAATACATGTGCAAACCCTTTCTACATTTCCAAAATGCACTACTGCACTCAATAACCAGATTTCGAGTAGAAATAGTTCTTTACCAGAACTTCTAGAAAACTGTGAAAATACCCTGTAGTGACAAAACGGGGCCCGTAACGCGCCCGAAATGCAAATCTGGTTGAAAAAACTCATTGTCCTAATAGGACGTTAAACCTACCCTTTAGCTCCGCTCTAGCAAGCGAAGACAGCTCCTCAATGAGAGATGTGTAGCTCCCAGAGCTGCTGAGGGAGTGTTGTACCTAAACCAAGAAGGGGAAAGAGATGATTACCCATGTAGTACCGCTTCTTTCCTTGCTTGTTCTTGCCTCTTGCTTACCTCCTTAGCTCTCACATGAACTAGGATCTGATACCATAAGAGAATGGTGGGGAGAGGGAGATCTTCAAACCCTAGCAAAAGCAAACACACACACACACACACAAGAGAGAGAAAGACACAAGAGGGATGGATAGCTGAATTTCTTCTATATTCTTCTCTACTCAACCAACATAATATAAAGATAAGAGTTCACACTATATGGGTTAGTACTCAACTATTACAACATACAAGGGTCGGTCCATAATGTGAACCCAACTAAATGAGCTAGCACTATAACTATGCTAGTCTCTAGTAATCCAAAATGGCTGTTACACACAGCCTGTCATCCCACTGGTCGCATATCACCCATAATCTTACCAACCCTGCCAGTGATGTAAATGCAGAAGTTATCACCTAGGCGGGTCATGAATGTCCGCTGTAGCACTAGTTGATCTCGATATCTCAACAAGATCAAATTTTCTTCCAACACATACTCAACCACAAAAAACTTGCAAGTAAGGGGGTTAGTTTCAATATACATTGTATGTTCAAAGTACCCCAAACATGGCATGTTTAAATCTTGTGTAAAAGGAATTCTTTCAAGATGATCCATGAGTGTTGGTTGACCTAACAAGGCTCCCATAACTCGAGGGTCATGAGATTGTGTTCTCGTGTTGGATAAAGTTGTGCTTGAGCTGTGGTGATTTTATTAGAAAGTTCCAATCCAACCAGAATCCTAGGGATCTTTTCATTAAGATATGTTGGAAGTTCCAACTCCTCCAAGGTCTCTTCCTCCCATAATAGCGATTGTAAAATTCTTGCAGGAGTGTTCAAGGTGACTGTTTGCATGGATTCATCAATTGAATACAATGAGTAACGTATCCAAGTTCCACCAAGGACGACATCATACTTAAAGGAATCTAGGTTAACATGGAATGTAAACTCCACATCTCCAACGATTCTTTAAGTAGCATAGCTAAAATAGCCAGGAACTTCAGTGTTTTGTCCATTGGCTCCTCTTGCAAGACCATTGTCTATAGGGATGAGTTTAGGTTGTCCCAATGACACCCGTGTCTATTGTCATGATGTTGTGACTAGCTTGAGGGCTAATCAACGCACGTTTACGTTTAACATCATTGCCTGTAGATAAATCCAACCATATCATGATAGAATCTTCAATAGGAACCATGGATGTTTTAGTTTTTGTTTGAGCTTCAGATCCTATTTCAGTTTTGTATTCCCATCCACTTTCGTCCTCTTTTTGGCTATTAACTTTTTCAAGAGTACCTAATGCGTATAATGGTACACTTGGTCCTCTGACGATTCTAATTGATGTCTGTTTGGAAACTTATGAATCCTCATAATCCTATTCTATAGAGCTCGTTATTTCTTAGTGTAAGTCATGTTGAGCCCGTAAAGATGCAAGTGCTGATGCTATGATAGCTTTACCCATGAGAGAAGAGCATTCCTCCAAATGAGGTTTTGAGAGACTGCTTTTAATTTTATAAGGGATTCATTAAATTCGTCATGTGCTTTCTCAACCGCATAATTCATGTAATCTGTCTCTCATGACTCTTCTCCTCTTGGATAAAGTTGTGCTTGAGCTGTGGTGATTTTATTGGAAAGTTCCAATCTAGCCAGAATCCTAGGGATCTTTTCAGTAAGATATGTTGGACGTTCCAGCTCCTCCAAGGTCTCTTCCTCCTGTAAATAGCAATTGTAAAATTCTTGCAGGAGTGTTCAAGGTGAATGTTTCCATGGATTCATCAATTGAATACAACGAGTAACGTACCCAAGTTCCACAAAGGATGACATCATACTTAAGGGAATCTAGGGTAACATGGAATGCAAATTCCACATCTCCAACGATTGTTTCAGTAGCATAGCTAAAATAACCAGGAACTTCAATGTTTTTTCCATTGGCTCCTCTTGCAAGACCATTGTCTGTAGGGATGAGTTTAGGTTGTCCCAATGACACTCGTGTCTATTGTCATGATGTTGTGACTAGCTCGAGGGTCAATCAATGCGCGTTTATGTGCTTAACATCATTGCTTGTAGAGAAATCCAACCATACCATGATAGAATCTTCAAGAGGAACCATGGATGTTTTAGTTTTTGTTTGAGCTTCACATCCCATTTTTGTTTCGTATTTCCATCCACTTTTGTTGACTGGTCTATTAAGTGCACTGAGTGACGAATCAAAACTTGTTTTATCCTCACTAAGTGACTTAGTAGAACTTTTTTCATCTTCTTTCTTCTTTAGATCATCAGTTTTTCATTATGTTTTTCCATGCGATGAGAACAAACTTTCTTTTGGGATTTGTATCCTGTGTTGTACATATGGGTTTTGTGGTTGTGTGGTGGCCTTTGAGGTGGTTGCTTCTACATCATGTGTAGCTTTTGGCTCTTTTGGGTTTATGTCCCCTTTTGGATTTATGTCCTCCCCACAGGCTCGTTTTCCCTGTCCTCTATTTCAACCTTGGTTTGAATGGTTTGTTGTCCCTTGTTTTTCTTGGGTTTAGAAGGTTTTGATTTGTGTTTTGGTTCTTGCTTTAAAGCATGTTCTTCTACCCATTTTGAAGTGTTATCTTTCGCGTTCTTTTTTACTATCTCTTGTGCCTTGGTTTGTAAGTGTATTAGCACATTCAAGGGTACCGTGGAAACTTGCCCATTTTATACACTTAAGATGTTAAGAGTTGGTTTTTGTGAGACAAGTCGCATTGAAGCAATTTGCCTTGGGCACTCTTGGAACACGTGATCAATGCCACATCATTCACACATAGGTTGCAAAGTGTCAGTGACTATGGACATGGAAGTATTCCAAACTGTGTAGCAGTCTGCCACTTTGTAAGGTCCGCAATAATAGAAACACTGAAGTGTTCGATTAACTGCTTCCTGAGCTGTTTCTACCGTTTGGACTGTTTCTGTTTGGTGCATGTGGGAGATGGAGGTTTTGAGTCAATTGTCGATGAATTGGGATACTTTATAGTATCATGACCAAAGGATTTACAATATATGTAGTACAAAAAGACAGGTGCCTTGTATGCACAATGGGGATTGGGATGGTCGTAGTGATTGCACTTTAACACAAGGCATATTGCTCCTCACTTGTAAAGGCATTAAAGATGTTTGGCTTTGAAGGATTTCATTCTCTCTTAGAGATGTCGATTGACAACTTTTAAGCAAGGCTGCATGGAATAAGAATGACAATTCTGAGATCGATCATTCTTTAGCCATTGCTTCACTTGGTTTAGATGAGGAACATCTCATAGCATGATCATCTTCTAGCATGTTGTCATCTAAAACGTACTGCTTCTTTACAACATTGATTGAATGTTTCTAGGTTGGATACAATGATCAAGTTATGTAAGCTGTTATTCTTTAAGCTCATGAAATATCTCTTTTTTCCCTCTAAGCATAGATTCAACACATGTATCTTGGTGGGGCAGTTGGGATTTCCAAAGGCCTCCCATCGTTGTTCAAACATTTGTATGAATTGAATAGGATTAGTCGTTCCATCGTATTTGCCCATAATTTTGGAGATCTGTACGGTCGTGTTTTTGTATGTCATTGAGGCCATATGTGAGTATTCTTGTTGGTAGGGACTCACTGAGTCCTTGGGCAACCCCCCTTCCTAGACTAGTCAGTATGTCTAAGGTGTGGGCTTCTAGGGGTTGGTACCTATAGGATTTGTGGAAATGTTAGGTAAAGGACCAAAGCCTAGTGGGATTAAAGTGATAGGGGGTGCAAAACCCGATGACACTCTTGTTGTTGGCATGGCAAATGGTATTGGGAGGTGCATTTGGGGCATAGATCTCAATGGCTCGAAGATGTCAAAACCAGTGGGTTCAGTGAGGGTGTGAGCCCACATAGTCCCTCTATTGTTACCATGTCTGATTGCCTAATTGCTCCTTAATTGAGCAAGCACACATGTTTTTTTTAACTTTTTATATTTTTGCATAGCCTGTTATACAGCCTCAAGAGGCCTAGCGTACTCTTTGTTGGGTCCTGTTTGCCCTAATTGGCTTAGATGCTATATGCACGTGAACGACCTCGTCGGGATATTTTTCTAGAAAAAGTGCATGCTAGTAACTTCCCAGATGGAAGAGAAGGTGCTAAAACCTATTTTCCATCACTGTCTCAAAATGGAAATTTTTTCCAAGAATTTTTTCCTTGTTTTGCAGCACATTTTTAGGGTGTTCCAAAAGGAATTTGGAAAAACTCCATATGAGAGTTGTAGTATTTCTGTCTCTTTCATTTGTTCATGATTTTATCATTTAGACTCTCAAAAAGTAGCCCGAATATGGTTTGAAGTCATTTTCACATTGTTTTTTTACGCTTTTCGGGTTGTTTTTTGCCTCGATTTTTGGGTCAAATTTTGAGGCTACTGGTCGGAGACCAAAACAATCGATTTTGACTTCGGGCGGCCAAGACCAAATTTGAAGAGCTCGATGTCGCCCTTCCGATGAGCCCTAGAGTGCCTTTATTGGATTCACAGTTTAGGAGATACAAGCCTCCAAAGAGGGTTTTTTTTTTAAATTTACCGATGGACCCCCTTTCACGTCGTGAACTAGCACGGTGCAGTTCATGGCGTGAAGTGGACTTCAAGGATTTTATCAAATTTGATTTTTTTACTATTTCACGCCATGAGATATTTAGTGTTTCACGCTGTGAACTTCACAGACTTTGTTGAAAAATAGGTAGAGGGAGAGGAGAGACACACACAGGAGCAAACCCTAATGTATATTGCAAACCCTAACCATAGAGAGAAGCCATCTCCCTTCTCACACAATGCATAAAGCCATAATCCATAATACACAAGACACACTATGAGTTGTGTCCACACACATCTAACCCTAGCTAATGTCCACACACTATGACCAGCTGGACGCGGTCATTTATGTCTCACACATGCTGCTACCTAACATGCCAACACATAGCACAGCTGGCACACACTGACATCGAGCTTGAATCTCAATAGCCCCTCTCAAGCTCATGATGTACTGCCATAGATGAAGATGTAGATGAGCTTGGGATATCAAGGCTCTCAACACTCCCCCTCAAGCTCATCCCAGGTACTCCCAACATAGTACAGAAGTACTCAAACTTCTCCCTGCTAAGTGGCTTTGTAAAGATGTCAGCCACTTGCTCTTCAGTCTTCACATACTGTAGATCAACTGTACCATCCAGCACCTTCTCTCTGACAAAGTGATAATGGACCTCTATGTGTTTGGTCCGCGCATGAAATACTGGATTCTTGGCCAACTGTATGCTGCTCATGTTGTCACAATGAATGACAACTTTGCCATCAATAGGCTCACCCAAATCTGCCAAGAGACTCTTTAACCATATTCCTTCACAAGTAGCAATGGATGCACCTTTGTACTAGACAAAGCAACTGTAGGTTGCTTCGTGCTACTCCAACTCACCACCCATGGCACTTCCAAGTGTAAAGGCATAACCACTAGTAGACCTCCTGTCATATGAGCTACCTGCCCAATCAGCATCTGTGTAGCCATGTATATCCAAGCCTTTACCATGCTCATATAGAAGACCATAATGTGCAGTGGTCGCATAATGCGTCTCACTGCATCCAAATGAGGTTTTCTGGGGCTTTGCATAAATTGGCTTACTAGCCCCATAACATAACTCAAATCTGGGCGTATGATAGTCATGTAAATGAGACTACCAACCATCTTTCTGTACATAGATGGATCATCCAACTCCTCACCAAAATCAGCCCGCAACTTCACATTCTGCTCCAAAGGTGTACTCATAGGCATACACCCTGTCATCCCATATTTTGCCAACATATCCAATGCATATTGGCGTTTCACTAACCATGTACCCGCATGGTCTTTGATCACTTCAATTCCAAGAAAGTATCTCAATTCACCCAAGCCTTTCATATCAAATTGCCCACTCAATGCTTTCTTGACATGCATCACATCTGTACCATGATCACTTGTGATAATCGTCATCCACATAGATGACAAGTAAAACAATCCCATGATCTGTTTTCTTCACATAGAGTGAAGAATCTGCTGTAGAAACCTGAAATCCAAGGGAGATAAGACATCTGCTCATCTTATCACTCCAAGCACGAGGTGCTTGCTTCAAACCATATAATGCCTTTTTCAATCTGCATACATGAGTGGGATACTTTGGGTGTACATATCCTTCTGTGGTTGTGCCATATAAACCTCTTCTTGTAGATCACCATTTAGAAATGCATTTTTCACATCCATTTGATGCATTTCCCAACCATTTGCTCTACAGCCATAGCAATGACTGCTCTCACTGTTCCCATCTTTGCCACTGGACTAAATGTTTCATCATAGTCCAAGCCTTGGGTTTGTGCATAACCCTTAGCTATTAATCTTGCTTTATGTCGCTCAATGGAACCATCTGACTTGCACTTCACTTTGTAAACCCATTTACAACCAATGACATTTTTGTCCTGTGGTAATGCAACCAAATCCCATGCGTCATTATGAACCAATGCGTCCATCTCAACATCCATTGCTTTCTCCCATACATGCTTTCCAATAGCTTCTGTATAGCATGTAGGTTCCGCATGCTTTACCAAAGAAGTCATATATGCATAATGCATAGAAAAATCACGATATGTCAACCTGTCAAAACTGGATATCTGACCCTTTGGGATCTCCGCAATGCATGCGGATCACTCTGAACACCTGTCACTCTAGCATGTGGTGGCACATATCTATCCTGCCTTGCACCAGGTGTGCGTAAAATGGGTATACCAAGTTCCTCATCCAAACTCTCTGAACTTGACGACTCATAACCTATAATTCCAATTCCTTCAACCTTCTTCTTTCCTTTATCCATAGCACTACTCCCAGTGCTCACACTCTCATGCCTCAAACATCCTGACCATGGACGTACAGTGCTACTCTCAGCCTCTATTGGCCCAGACATAGTAGTAGAACTAGAACTTGCTTGTGGCAAGTTCACATGCACATCAGCTTCAAGTGACTCAATGACACCTTCATCCTTTGCTTTGTACCAACTAGCAAGCTCATCAAACACCACATCTCGTGAGATAACCACTTGCCTAGTTTGTGGATTGTAACATTTGTATGCCTTACGATCCTGTGCATGTCCAACAAACACACTTTTCTGCCTTAGGATCCAACTTCCTCCTTCTTTTGTTAGGCACATGTACATAAGCTATGCATCCAAATACTTTGAGGTGTCCAATGTCTGGCCGAAAACCTGTAAGTCGCATCTCTGGTGTACTTCCATGTATGGCTGCTGTGGGTGTCTTATTAAGTATATACACCGTGGTAGCACAAGCTTCTGCCTAATCTGGCATGCTCTTTTCATCGCCCTGGCCACTTCACAAATGACTCTATTCTTTCTCTCAGCCACACCATTTTGCTGAGGTGTATACCTGCAAGTCAATTGCCTTCTTATTCCATGCTTTCTCAAGAAATGCTCAAAAGCATTTGAGGTGTATTCACCACCTCCATCTGTCCTCAAACATTTTATCCAAGAACCATATTGCTTCTCTCTGCAAAAGCTTTGAAATCCATAAGCTTTTCTGTAAGATTCCTCCACACCCTCTCAATATGTCCAGCATCTTCCCCTGTAATCAAATCCCTCTTCAGAAATATAAAAGATCTTGTTTCTACCAGTTTTGGCCTAGAGAGAGAAATTATTCTAGAGAGAGAATATTCAGATTTTAAATATTTTTGAATGGAAAAAATTCTCATCTTATTAAAATAAGTTCTCCTGAAACAGAAGTTCAAAAAGATTTTCAGAAGGTGCATTAGAAATTAAGTATAATCTGTTCAAGAGGCATTATCTTGGGAGGTGAAGATTTTTTCGAAATTTTAAATTAAGGTTCCTATGGACCAATAAGATTCATCCAAATGTAGGGAGAAGATAAATAGAAGAATAAAAGAAAAATCTCCCAAAAATGAGTAAATACTCACATAAGATGAAGAGTTGACTAAGGACACGGTTAATTAGTTAAAAAAGAGAGATATTTAGGTGAAATGATGCATTTTTGACACCTCTACATGGGGGAATTCCCCTCATGAAGGAGGCGCCCATTTCACGTGCTTGAATGAGTTTTAAACTCCCAAATAATGGGATATTTTTATCTCTCCTCTCTCGTGTTTCAACTAGATCCAAAAAGTGAGCAAAACTGACCTCAAAATGGTCAAAATTTGACCAAACTGATCTCGAAAATTCTAGAATCAGTTGGCTTGGTTAGAAGCTCACTTTTTCCTATAAATAGAAGCCCTCCCCTTTGTTGAAACTCAATAGTGTTTTTGTACTGTTACCCTGCCTCTCCCAAGTGCCAAAGACTGTGAATTTTACTCGTAATTCACTAGTTTTTGACCTTCTCTCTTCCAAAAGATTGGTGGCCACTCTTGTCTCAAATAAGAGTTGAAACCTCAAACCATCCAGCCAAAGGAAGATTCTATATGCATCTAATTATGCATAAAATCCGATTCTGATGAAAGTCACACTTTTATCATCATAAAAAAATCATTTATGATAAAAATCACTCTTTTAATAAAAAATATCTTTTATGCACCCATTTATGCATATAAACCATTTATGATGAAAATCACACTTTTAATATAAAAATTCTTTTATGCACCCATTTATGCATAAAAACCATTTATGATGAAAATCACACTTTTAATATAAAAAAATATCTTTTATGCACCCATTTATGCATAAAAACCATTTATGATAAAAATCACACTTTTAATATAAAAAAATATCTTTTATGCACCCATTTATGCATAAAAATCATTTATGATGAAAATCACACTTTTAATATAGAAAAATATCTTTTATGCACCCATTTATGCATAAAAATCATTTATGATGAAAATCACACTTTTAATATAAAAAATATCTTTTATGCACCCATTTATGCATAAAAACCATTTATGATAAAAATCGCACTTTTAATATAAAAAAATATCTTTTATGCACCCCTTTATGCATAAAAAGTATTTATGATGAAAGTAATACTTTTATAATAAAAAATAACCTTTTATGCATACTTTTATGCATAAAAATCAAATATGATAAAAGTAACCATTTTATAATTAAAAAATAATCTTTTATGCATACTTCTATGCATGAGAATCAAATATGATAAAAGTAACACTTTTATAGTAAAAAAATAATCTTTTATTTATACTTCTATGCATGAAAATCAAATATGATAAAAGTAACACGTTTATAATAAAAATAATAATCTTTTATGCATACTTCTATGCATGAAAATCAAATATGATAAAAGTAACACTTTTATAATAAAAATAATAATCTTTTATGCATACTTCTATGCATGAAAATCAAATATGATAAAAGTAACACTTTTATAAGAAAAAAAATCTTTTATGCATACTTCTATGCATGAAAATCAAATATGATAAAAGTAACACTTTTATAATTAAAAAAATAATCTTTTATGCATACTTCTATGCATGAAAATCAAATATGATAAAAGTAACACTTTTATAATAAAAAAATAATCTTTTATACATACTTTTATGCATAAAAATTAATTATAATGAAAGTAATACTTTTATAATAAAACTAAATTTCTTTTATACAAATAATCAAAATGCATCTTCTATGCATGAAAATGACCCTTTAGAATATAGAAATCATAAGGATTACTCTTTTAGAATAATGAAAGATGATACTTATTTTCAAATTTTTTAAAATTTTTGCCATAACCTCACCATTTTTCAATTTTAAGACTCTAAAATTAATTAGAAATGTATCAAGAGTATTTAAATCATTCTAAAGTAACATTTTTCTACTCATTTAAGAGAAACATTATAAAAAGCTTGACTTTATTCATTAATCATTCACCTAAGATAAAGAATGGTTGGATTTACTAGAGAAGAGAGGGGAATGCCTTTTGTAATGAGGCATAACATCATTTGTAATGTAGAGAAGACATAAATCATTAAAAAAACCATAAAAGGAATGGAAAAGAGAAGAATCTCCAACTTACATAGATAATTTGGGAGCTCTTTATAATTAAATAAGGGTTCTCCTTAATCCTCTATTTAATTTTCATAAAAATTAGAAAAATGAATAAGTAGATAATCTGTGAGAAGAAATGCTACCGTTTTATATTCATTAAGATAGTAATGAGAAAATTTAATTAAACTATCGAAGTCGGAGATTGAGATAAATGATTATTTTATTCCTCATAAGAAATTCATGTTTTAGAAATGTGTAAGCAAATATTCGTCAAACGAAATTTAGAAAAAGAGAAATTAAAATAGTACCTTTCGAGAAAGATAGTTTAGGAAGAACCTTTCCAGACCCAAACTTTGATTCTGACTATTGACCAACCTAATTCCTTCGTCAATGACGATGTGCTCAAGTAGAGGAAAAATGCATTCAAAACACCCACCGAATCTGAAACTAAGTTAAGACTTTTGATTTTGATCTGAGGATCAAGTTGATAGAATTCGAGGAATTCTGTTTGGAATACAGACTTGGATCTACAAGTATTGAGATATGGATTTAAGATTATTCATGGTTTTCAAACAAAAATCAAAACTGAAAACTTGCATAGAAACCCTGTTTTCTTAAAGGACTGTCTTACGCCAGAATGCTTGGAGGGAGCATTTGGCATTTATGTTTATCTAAGGGAAGTTCGGTTGTAACAGCTAGCGGGGAGTGTTCGAGGGACAGCTCATGCAGCAAAGCCTGCCGAGGTCTTAACCAGGGTGCGCTTCCCGTACGATGATGGGCAAGGGCCGACGAAGCGGTCCCTGAGTGAAGTGCCACGACACCTAAGGAGGATCCTAGAGGGTTTTGACCAGGTGATGCATGGGCTCGCGGTGCCGAGGACACCCATGCGTATGTCGAGGAAGATATTGTATGACAGACCAATGTTATTGTAATCTATCACTGGATCTCGTTGTTGACTCGCTCAACGGAGAGTCCAGAGTGATACTGTTTTGTGAGAAACAAAGACTCAATGGAAATTTTGAAGTATGACATGTATAACCAGTAAATTGTTTGTCAATGGATTGTTTTTATTAAAGTTTTATAAAGAGGAGTGTGTGCGTATCTGTTTTCTAAAGCTAAAGTTAAGAAAGGCATTTCAATTATGGGTGGGTGAGTACTTGTTTGGTTCCACCGATTCCAGTGGTAGGGTGGTGGCTAACCCATGGGCCGGATGGGGTTAGGTTGGAATCATGGAGTTTTAATAATCAAACTGAAAAACCTTAGGATTACGCTAGGCTTCGAGTAGATAGTTAATGCCCTGATAAATTTCTCGATTGAGTGGATCAACGGCTATGCCTAATCTTGATTAGGAAAAAAGCGTTGAATTGCTCAGGTGATCAAATTATATCAGTGATAGTTTCCTTCTATTTGGTTTATTCAAGTGAAGGATAGTTTAGATTTTGATCTCGTTAGAAAACTCGTTAAGAAAAATTCAAAAAGGTGGAATCGTCCCCGCTTTTCGGGCATGGGAAATTTTTCTGGTTTCGATTTTCGGAGTGACCACTAGCCTAGTCTCGTGCCCGAATATTCGTGGGCGAGGCCTCGAGTGAGAAACCCTGCCCTGCGCATGAGGGGGCTGCTTCCGCTATCAGCTACCGAGAATCCGACACGCGAAGAGGCCAGAGGGATCTCACAGTTGTTATCAGAGCAGAAATTACCTAAATGTTTTTAATAGAAATCTGAGAAAGAAATGTTTTTCACTTGTTAATACTATGTGAATGAACTTCAAAAATTGAAAACTTATAAATTGAATTGGAAATTTATAGATGGACACCCCAAACCTATCTGGAATTCTTGGACTCTCTCAGAGTCAGGATATGATAGCTTTTGCGTTTGATCACCTCATCAACTCTGCTACGACCCGAATGAGCAGAGTGAGACTCGCTCGCCATTTTGAGAGTCTTTACTTTCCTGATCCTCTTGAGCGACGTTGGTATATGTGGTTCTGTGGAGGACGGTGTATTAACATCAGTACCAGTCAACGTCAGAGGCTCAGGCAAAATATTTCCTTGGCCATGATTCTGATAAGACTAGGGCTTGTTCAGCACGTTCTACTCTGTGATCATTCACCCAGGAACTTCAGAACTTCATGCTGATTTTTTTGACTTCTTAGTAGCCGCTTTATCCCGAGAAATAGAATTAGAGCACCTCTTTGTGTAATGAATCGTGTGTACCATGGTATGACTTCTTCACAGTTTCTCTTCTTTATACGATTACGTCTGAGGCAGTGATTCTGGAGCCGAGCTGCTCTATGTACATATTGTAACTTTTATATAAATATAAAAATGTTTTTGAAGAAAAATTTCCTGTTGTATAAGTGATTGTTTACGGACGATCTGATAAAGAAAAATCTGTTATCGGACATATGTCATAGATCTCCAATAAGATCATTGTCTTGTTTAAGAAATTGTTTTTCGAACCTCTTAAGTCTTAGGATCTCGTGGATAATATCAAAATAAAAATTTAATAATAAATAAATTTTTGGCAGAATCATGAGATGAGAAAACCGTGGCCGTTAGCCAGACCTTGTCTCTGAAGATGACGAGCTTGACCCTAATGTTCACAAGGCCCTTCATAGGACTCAGCCAGGACCCTTCAAAGGAGAAGGGGAGAACCTGGGTGAGGCTGTGGAGAAATGGGTGGAAGCCATGGAAGAGTATTTTGACGTCACAGGCTACAATGAGTGGAGCAAAATGGCTCTTGCCCAGCTGAAAATAGTGGAAATAGCCAGGGTAGCATGGAGGAACCACTGTGACACCAACCGTCTGGACAAAAATACTCAGTCTTGGAATGATCTAAAAACCTATCTAAGAAAGAGATTTTGTCCTCCTGGATTTTTGGAAACCAAAATGAACGAATTCTTAGAGCTAAAGCAGGAGAGAAAAATCATCGAGGAATATCACCAGGCCTTTGCTCTTCTACTCAAATATTCACCACCTCTAGATGAAGAACAACTCATGGCCAGGTTCATTTGGGGAATGAACGAACCCTTGGACACACTAGTCAAAAATGCCAAGCCAGTGTCCATGGCTGAAGCAGTAAGAATGGCAAAGGATTTTGCCAAAGCCTTTGTAGTAAAGGTCCCGCCAAAGCTTGCACCCTCTAACTTTAAAAGATTCCAAGCCCAGGGAAGTACTTCAAACTTTCCACCCCCAAAGAGACAGCAAGGCCCGAATCACAATCAGGATGCTGGAAGATTCAAAAGTGAAGGAAGACCCTTCCCCCAGAATACTTTCTCAGGAGCCCCACCTCTTTCAAGAAATCAGAGGGATGAGCTCAGAACTGAAAACCGATGTTTTGGATGCCAGGGTTTTGGTCACCAGTTAAAAGACTGCCGACTCTTGCCATGTCAAGGGGACAAGGAAGTCAAGGACCCCGAGTTCAGAGACCAACCCCTTCATACCAGTCTAATCAGGGTCTGTCTCGCCCAAGTCAGGGAAACCCCAGAAGAACTCCAGCTCATCCATCTGCCTCTGTCCAGAGTAATCTCAGAACTCCTTCCCAGAACTGGGCAACCAAAGAGAAAGAGTTCCACCTCAGACTGCACAGCAGCCAGAGCAGTCACAATTTCAGATGTAGTAGAAGAGGAAAGAGGGTAGATCTATGTTGCCATTGAAAATCAAGGGCCTAACTAGCAGTTCTCCGTCATCCATACTCCAGCAGAGTATCAGGGTAAGCCTTTTAAGCTTTTGATTGATTCAGGCAGTTCTCATTCATTCATTTTCCCTGGATGCTTGCGTAAGCTAGTCTTAGAACAGAAATCAGGGAAACCTATGCAAGTTGAATTGGCCAGTGGGAAGACTCTTTTCACTCACCATGAGATAGATCTTATCTAGTTCAATCTAGATGGTAATGTAACCGACTGTCAGTTAAAAGTCTTACCTCTGGGAGTTTTTGACGGGATCCTTGGAATGGATTGGCTACACAAAAATCAAGCTGACATACACTGTCACAATGGAGCCATTTCCTTCCATGACCTTCACGAGAACAAAGTTCAAGGAACTGGAGTTTCCAGATCCCCAGATCTTCAGTTAGTAAAAGCTTCCAGGTTGCTAATTGTGGAATTAATCAAGCACACAAGTGGTATTCGACCTCCTCGCATAAAAAAGATGAAAATTTTTCCCTGTTTCTCTGTATGGACTGCGCCACCTGCTGTAGAGGGATTTAGGAGTGATTATGTTGCTAATTGATGATGTAATTAGATGCCTAACACACCTAGGCAAGTGTGCAATCCATCAATGCTCTGATTTTTGCCAAAAACTTGCTCCAAATTCATCAAAATTTGACCTCTTTTTCTCTGTTTTGTGAGAGCTCAAAAACAGTAAATTTCACACATTCAAATGCATCAAAATTGCTCCAAAATCAGTGTAGGGCTTGTACATGAGTTGCCAATACATTCTTGCTTGTCACATACATGTTTCTTTGCCAGATTTGCATCTATTTCACCATACATCACTGCTTCCAAGCTTCAATGAAAAGCTTCCAAAAACCAAAATTTTCTTTTGCTTTGGGCAACCCTAATTTGCTTTGTTTTTTCCTGAATCACCTGCAATCTGCTCAAGGATGTTTAGAATACCTTACCCGGTAGGCCAAGCTCTCAGATTTGATAGAAATCCATGTGCTCCAAGCTTCACAACATCAATGGCAAGCTTCATAGCTTTTCTTCATAGCTTCTTCTCCCTCTTCTCTCACTCACTCATAAACCCTAATAGAGAGCACCAGGCTCTGATACCATGTTGAAAAATAGGTAGAGGAAGAGGAGACACACACACAAGAGCAAACCCTAATGTATATTGCAAACCCTAACCATAGAGGGAAGCCATCTCCCTTCTCACACAATGCATAAAGTCATAATCCATAATACACAAGACACACTATGAGTTGTGTCCACACACATCTAACCCTAGCTAATGTCCACACACTATGACCAGCTGGACGTGGTCATTTATGTCTCACACATGCTGCTACCTAACATGCCAGCACATAGCACAGCTGGCACACACTGACATCGAGCTTGAATCTCAACAGACTTCACGGAATTTTCTTTTTGTGTGCGCACAGGGACTGTTTCACGATGTGAAACACTTACTGGTTCACGCCGTGAACCACTTAGGACGTGAACCGATTTTTGATTTTTATTTATTTATTTATTTGTTTATTGGGTGTGAACCTTTAGGCCGTGAGACCTTAAGGTGTGAGAGTGTAGAAAATGGTTCATGCATGAACCATTTTTTTGACTTTATGTATATATATATATATATATATATATATATGTATGTACGTATATATATATGTATATATATATTTTGGACCCCAATTAACACATTTTCTAAATTTTTTGCCTCTTGAACAAGATTAATCACCCTTAATGACAAAAACCAGTCCATAAAAAGAAATTAGTCGAATTCAAGGGTTTTTGGATGGTTTTGAGAAAAATTTTGAAGGATTAAACTACTCCTAATGCTTGCTAACACTATAATGCAAATAATTTCAACAAAAAACACCCAAATTAAGCTAAAATTAATGATTTTAGTTCTATGTTTAACACAAGAGAGCTAACATTCACTAAAAATTGCATTCTATTGCATTGTTTGATGCAATGGATGCAAAATAAGCCTAATAAAAACTATGTGCAAGCCCTAAGAACATTAAAAACCACATTAACAACAATAAAAACAACAAATTAAGCTAAAATTAAGCAAAAAAAATAAAAAAGAGAGCTATTCTACACCGAATCACACATAAATCACCATCAAATCCATATCTTTTTCATGGGAAACCATTAATCAAGACAATGGGCAATGGGCAATGCGTAGATTTGAGAAAAAATGATGGAAAAAGCCAAGGGATGGCTCCCCAGCAGCGACATCAAAAAAGTTATCGCTCACCCTAACCCTCCTTGAAACACATCCAACAAGAGATTACCTGGTGAACCGTAATTGTCGTGAGGATATTTCCAATGGTTGAGCTCCTAATCCTTGAGGTCTCCAAACTCTACAACTCCTTCAAAAGCAATTCTACCATGCCTCCCGCAAGTGTTGTCACACCGCCGCATTACACTATGGGTACTCGTCCCTCCTCTCACCTCACTTCACTCACACACACTCACCAGCATGCATTAGGGACAGAGATTAGCAAGAGCAAGACTCAATTGCACAATGGGAGAGTATGTTGTATTATGAGAGAAATTCACTTATATACATGGCCATGAGTGTTCACACTCACTTAAACTGTGGCCGGCATGGCACTTTAGGTAGCTCATAAGAGGCCTAATGCTATTACAATGACTAATCTCATAATATATCCATGAAGTACATCACTTGGGACTTCATCCTAAATGATACCACATGGTCTTGAAGTGGGAATCACCATAAATACTCTGTTACAACATTTTGAGCGCCCGTCCAAATTGTAGATTTGGACACCATCGCTGTCTTGAATGTATGACCCTTTGGTGTATCTACCTTGACTCCTTGATGTAAGATAATGGTGGTAGTTCTTGTTTACCCTTGGAACGGGTTAACACCTCTATGGATCTAATATCCGTGAGAGTGGCGTAAGCTAACTCTTGATCCACTAGCTATCTGGGGGCCTCTCCTGAAGCTGTTGTTGTGAGGAGGCAAGACTCCTCCTCACACTCCTCTCCTGCTCCCAGAAACCCTCTAATCGGCTCTGGGCTACCTCATGCAAGAAACTCCTGATTTTCCCTCATCCAATGTGCACATAGGAGAGCCTGAAAGAAAATCCAATTATGCCCATATCTTCTCTATCCTATTGCATATCTCGGGGTCCTGAATGAGGCTATTTGGAATTCTCAAGCTCACATGCTTGTCATGGGGTCCTCTAAGGACAAAATAATCCGGGTATGATTAGAAAATGAGGTACCTGCCAAAATACCAATTATACCCCCTTAGCTACAAGCCCACTCATTTACATAAAACATGTCAAGTCCAGAGAGGTTGGGGCCGGTGCTCCTCCTATTTGATCTCGAGAAACAAAGGCTCCTATGGCTATGCCCAAACTCTAGAAGATGCCAAGGGTCCTATCCCCTAACTACAAGAATCATCTCCTCTCCCAGGATGAGTACTCAGGCTGAGTACTCTCTGCTCCTGAAACTATGGCCATGCCACCTCCAAGTCTGTCCTCTGCTACCTCTATCATGTTAAAGTCACTGCCTAAGCACCAAAAGTCATCCTCAAGGAGGACTTGCCATACTAAGCTCTAAAAGAGGGCTCTACCTGCAGTAGTGTTTGGATAATAAATTTTAAGGAAGCCAACGCTATCCACTCCAATAGTAATGGTAATCCTCTATGAACGCCCTAGGACAATGACTCCTAAGCTAGTTCACTTCTGCCAGGAGCTACTCATTCATCATTGACAAATATACACACCCCTCTCCCTGCATCCTTGAGGGTTCTCGCATCTGCTGGCGGGTGCACCCCTCTGAGAGATGATTCTTCTGGAGGAAAAGAATATCTATAGGTCCCCCCACTATGGCCCTCTGAAGCTCACCTCTTAGGATGCCTCGTCTAATGAAAGCACTGAGGCCCCCCTAAACTGTGAATGTTCCATGAAACAATCTGCATATCAATCTCCATGTGATGTGGCACTAGCTAAACTTTCCTCCACTTGAAGAGTCTTGGTGGGTGAGGGTTTAGACGAGGAATAATCACAATCCATGCGGGGGAGAAGGCGTGCCAGGTGGGCACGCCTTCTCCCCCGCACTCGGGGTGAGGGTTTAGATGAGGAATAATCACAATCCGTGTGGGGGAGAAAGCGTGCCAGGTGGGCACTAATCTTGTCCTCCATGTGATGCCACTCTAAATGAGCGCACACATATGTATGCACCAAAACTTGATCGATCACAGTAGAGGTATCTGTAAGATGGGGGAAGAGGTACTACAATAGAAGTATGCATGAACATAAAGAGAAGCACCTCCAGATGGGCTGAACCTCCAAGCTCCATCCTAGCCAGAGGCCAAAAATGGATGAGAATGTCGGTGATGCAAAGATCGTGGAGATGGTGGGAGAACTTGATTTCCTAACCCTGGATGGTAATTTCCTGACCAACTCAAGATCCCACTCTATCCCTGGTGAAGGGGAAAGAGGAGATCATGATGCCATTATCTCTCATCTTGCAAAGGGCATGTAGTGGTGAAAAACCACACATACCCAAACAAAGGCTACTGTATCCTCAAACATGTCGATCCCTTCTGTTGCCAAACATCGAAAGAAACTGTAGTCCATAGATTGTCCCAAGATCTTGGGAGTCCCACCTAGGGACTATGGGTGGAAGAGCCCTCATGCGGGGAGGCGGCAATGGCCATCTCTACCGACTTGAAAAAGCGATAGACTGATCCCACACTGGCCTGCGTCCACTCTTGTCAGGGGCTGCTAGGGGGCAAGTGCTCTAGAGAGGCAGAAGGAGGGGGGGAGGGAGGGCTCAGATGATAAAGGCGGGGCGAAGTGCGTTGGGGTGGGTAAAGTTGGAGTCGAGACTAGGGGAGGAGGTGGGGAGGCGGCGAGAGAGGGCAGAGGGGTGGAGAGGTCGGGGAGGGGTGCTGCTATGAGGGATTCATCAGAGAGGAAAGCTGAGGGAAGGGGCCCGCTAGGGACTTAGAGAGGCCGTACGGCCTCTCTGAACATTGGGGTTGGGGGGAATCTCAACGAGGGATCAGCCACCACCACCATACTAGTGGTGGGGCCGGAGGGGACTGCTCTTCGAGGCTAGAGAGGGTGGCACACCACCAATGAGAAAATACTGAGATAAATGCTCATAATGATTCTATGTTGGTAAAAAATTGACCAAACTGATCTGAAAAATTCTAGAATCAGTTGGCTTGGTTAGAAGCTCACTTTTTCCTATAAATAGAAGCCTTTGTTGGAATTAGGGTTGCAGGAAAGCACACAAAGCTTGGAGAAGAAGAAGCAAGAATGCACACAATACAAAGTGTATTAGATTGTGTCAATGTACAAAAGATAAGTTAGCCCTAGAATGATGGGCGTATATACAAGCCGAGGGAAAAAACCTCCTAAAAAGGGAAAAAGTGCCCCAGCAGTCCTAAGTGTGTTCACACACATCACTGCCTATATATATGGCAACAAATCCCCCCTGGGAGTGATGGTGTGAACGAGAGCTGGCACTCATGTATAGGGGAGTGCCATGCCCGAAGTAGATCAATCCACAAAGGGGAGCAAGCCCAAAGCTTTGCGGAAAGCTTCGAACTTCTCACGAGGAAGCGCCTTTGTGAAAAGATCGGCGAGGTTGTCTTGTGTTGGCACATAGGCCAAGCTGATCTCTCCTACTGAGAGTCTCTCCCTGACATAGTGATAATGCATCTCAATGTGCTTTGTGTGAGCATGAAAAACTGGGTTTCTCGCAATAGCCAATGCGCTCTGACTGTTAGTGAAGATAGAGGTGGCAGACTCCTGTCCAACACCCAAGTCAGCCATAAGCCGTCTGAGCCACACACACTCAACCGTAGCTATGAAAGCTGCCCTGTACTCAGCTTCACAACTCGAAGTAGCCACAGTAGGTTGCTTCTTGCTCAACCAAGATATGCATGAGCTACCGAGCATGAAACAAAAACCACTTGTGGACACTCTTGTGTCATAGCAACCAGCCCAATCTAAGTCCGAAAAAGCATGCAAATCTGGCGGCAACGATCTCCCCTTGGGATAAAACAACCCAAGATGTATGGTGCCACTCAAGTAGCGAAAGATGCGTTTAACTGCCTTCCAATGCTGAGACCCTGGGCTATGCATAAACCTGCTCACCTGTGAGACTGCAAACTGAATAACCGGCCTCGTAATACATACATAAATGAGGCAACCAACAGCTGTCTGATAGAGTGTGACATTAAAGTGATCTCCAGCATCATGAAGACTCAACTTCAAACTTGTCTCCATTGGAGTAGCAATAGGCTTGCAGTCTTCAAGGCCAAATCTCCACAAAAATATCTCGATATACTTTGTCTGACACAAAGCAATACCTCCATCACAGTGCTTAAATTGTATCCCCAAATAATGATGCAAATGCCCCAAATCTAACATCTCAAAAGAGGCATTCAAATCAGCCTTAAAATCAGCAATATGACTTTCATTTGGTCCTGTGAGCAGCATGTCATCGACATAGAGAGCAATGATTAGATGTACATCATCCACACATTTAACATACAAAGTGCTTTCTGTTAGACTATTCTGAAAACCATGTGCAATCAAATACGCATGTATCTTTTCATACCAAGCTCGTGGAGCTTTCTTTAAACCATATAAAGCCTTTTTCAACCTGCACTTTTTGTTTTCCTGCCCTCTTTGAACAAAACCACCAGGCTACGATACATACACCTCCTCATGCAAATCTCCATTCAAGAACGCAGTCTTTATGTCCAACTGATGTACATTCCAACCATTATGAGCTGCCAATGCACAAATGCTACAAATGGTAGTCATACGACAAGTGGGAGCAAAGGTCTCATCAAAATTAATGCCCTTTTCTTGAGCATAACCCTTTGCAACAAGTCTAGCCTTATAGCGATCAACACTACCATCTGGCTTTTGTTTCAACTTAAAAACCCACTTACATCCAATGGCCTTTTTACCAATAGGCAAATCACATAAAGACCATGTACCATTCTTCATTATAGCATCATATTCACTTTGCATTGTAGCCAACCAATTTTCTGATTTTTGTGCCTTATTAAATGAAAGAGGTTCTTCCTCTTCACACATACTAGACACAGCCAAAGCATAACAATCTGATGCATAAGAGGCATGCTGAAAACCTAAACGAGTACGACTAGATATAGGTGCATCAATTTTACTATCACGCAAGGTTTGCACCAACCATTTAGGCATATTTCTAGCCTACTCATTTTCAGCCCTATCCTCAAAAATTACATCCTGTAAATCTGCATCAGAAATAGGCTGATCTATGATGTCGTTTGAAATCTGCATAGGCTGAATATTTGCCTCATTAGGACTTACATTTGAATTCCCACCTGTAAACAAAGGCAACAATGTATCAAATACATCCCGTGAGCTCACACCTGTCTCTTTGGTACGTGATAACAGACTGCGCAGCATCTTCCACAAAAACAACATCTCGACTAATCAAGATACGCTTTGACTACGGATGATACAATCTGTAACCCTTGCTCTCAGCACTGTAACCAACAAAAATGCATTTGACAACCTTATCATCCAATTTTTTGCGTTGTTGCACAGGCACTAAAGCATAGGCCAAGCAATCAAAGACACGCAAGTGACCAATAGAAGGCTTCCTGCCATGCCAAGCTATCCTAGGTGAATGATTAATGAATAAAATCAAGTTTTCCATAATGTTTCTCTTAAATAAGTAGAAAAATATTACTTTAGAATGATTTAAATACTCTTGATGCATTTCTAATTAATTTTAGAGACTTGAAATTGAAAAATGGTCAGCCATACAAAGGAGGTTATGGCAAAATTTTTCAAAAATTTAGAAATAAGTATTATCTTTCATTATTCTAAAAGAGTAATCCTTATGATTTCTATATTCTAAAGTGTCATTTTCATGCATAGAAGATGCATTTTGATTATTTGTATAAAAGAAATTTAGTTTTATTATAAAAGTATTACTTTCATTATAATTGATTTTCATGCATAAAAGTATGCATAAAAGATTATTTTTTATTATAAAAGTGTTACTTTTATCATAATTGATTTTCATGCATAAAGTATGCATAAAAGATTATTTTTTAATTATAAAAGTGTGATTTTCATCATAAAAGATTTTTATGCATAAATGGGTGCATAGAAGATATTTTTTATATTAAAAGTGTGATTTTCATCATAAAAGATTTTTAAACATATGCATAGAAGATATTTTTTAATATTAAAAGTGTGATTTTCATCATAAAAGATTTTTATGCATAAACATATGCATAGAAGATAAATGTTTTATATTAAAAGTGTGATTTTCATCATAAATGATTTTTATGCATAAATGGGTGCATAGAAGATATTTTTTTATATTAAAAGTGTGATTTCCATCATAAAAGATTTTCATGCATAAACATATGCATAGAAGATATTTTTTTATATTAAAAGTGTGATTTCCATCATAAAAGATTTTCATGCATAAACATATGCATAGAAGATATTTTTTTATATTAAAAGTGTGATTTTCATCATAAATGATTTTATGCATAAATGGGTGCATAGAAGATATTTTTTATATTAAAAGTGTGATTTTCATCATAAAAGATTTTTATGCATAAACATATGCTAGAAGATATATTTTTTATATTAAAAGTGTGATTTTCATCATAAAAGATTTTTATGCATAAACATATGCATAGAAGATAATTTTTTATATTAAAAGTGTGATTTTCATCATAAATGATTTTTATGCATAAATGGGTGCATAGAAGATATTTTTTTATATTAAAAGTGTGATTTTCATCATAAAAGATTTTTATGCATAAACATATGCATAGAAGATATTTGTTTTCATTAAGAACCATCCTTCTAACAAGGATCTAACCATAAAGATGATTAACCTTTCCAAAAAAAAAGATTTATTAATTAAAAAACATTATAATTAAGCATAAAAATTAGCATTAAACCATTTAAGGTTTATGAATCATTAAGAAAATTGATTTCAAGAAAAAACCATTTAATTGAAAGCTTCCCAAGCATTAGAGAGGTTGGGAAGAAGAAAGTCATTGAGAAAGATAGAAAAACCATTGAATTAAGGCTTACCTTTGATTTTGGTTTGATTCTTTTGGAGAGAACTGAAGCCCAAAAAGCAAGGTTTGGCCACCAAGTTTGGGAGGGTAATCTCCAAGAGAGGATTGAGAATTGAGAAGCTCCAAAGCTCCCAAAAGTAGAGGCAAAATAGAGGGATAATAGAATTACACTAAAATGAAGATAATACTAGCATGTAATTACTCAAAGATAAAAATACAAAAGAATGAGGGTCTATTTATAGGTGAGGGAGGCCACTAACCAAGTCCAACTGAGTTCTAGAGGCTTCCAGCTTCAGTTTGATCCAGTTTGGATAATATTTGGACCAATTTGGCTCCCTTTTTGATCCAGTTTGAATGAGGAGAGAGGAGAGATAAAAATATCTCATTTTTTTGAATTAAAAATTCCAAGTAATGATGAGAAAAAGGTGCCTACTTCATGGGGCCTCTCCCTCCTTACTGAGGTGTCAAAAATTGCTCTTTTTAGTAATAAACCTTAATTTTTAACTAATAAACCCAGTACACATATTCAATTAATTTCTAATGCACATTGGAAAATTCTTTTTGAACTTTTGTTTCAAGGGAATTCATCTTAGATATTAGGAGAAACTTTTTATCCAAAAATATCTCAATTTTAAATTACCTCTCTCTAGAATATTTCCTCACATTATCTCTCTCTAGAACATTTCCTCTCTCTAGGCCAAAACAAGGGAAAACAATATTTTCTTGCATTCTTAAATAGGGGATGCTTACATGGGATTGAGGTGAGAGCTTATACATCTTTTAGGGCTTAGGAGGAATCTTACACTGCCCTTGTAGTGGTTCCAATCCGGAAAGGCCTATAGGCGTGTGATGTGATTAAGTTGAAGAAGCAGATTGTGGCCACAATGGCTCGGTCCGGGACCTAATCGTATTGGTCAATGAAGGCATTTATTTTGGTTAGCATGGTGTCCTCTGTGCATGGGCTTTGGGATGTCAGTGGGGCAAACAAGGGGGAAGTTATACTGTAGCTTGGGGTTCTCTTGTTGGTCCTTCTGGAATAAGTCCCAAGCCCATCATCTGCCCCTCCGCACAATGAATTTCGGGGGTGCTAGCAGTGGAAGTAGCACTTCTTACGCACGGCAGAGCCTCTCACTCAGGGCCTCTCCCATGGATATCTGGACAAGAGACTAATCCCTCGGTTACTAAAACTGAAAGATCTATGTCCCCTCCGCGCAATGAATTTCGGGGGTGCTAGCAGTGGAAGTAGCACTTCTTACGCAGGGCAGAACCTCTCTTTCAGGGCCTCGCCCACAGATATCCGGACAAGAGACTAATCCCTCAGTTCTTCCAAAACTGAACCCGGAAAAACTTCCCTCACCCCAGCAGACATAGACGATTCCTCCATGATATTTTTATTCTAATGTAGAGCCTTAACTAACCAAACTGATCTGATCGAACCCGTAAGTCACATGGTCAGATCAAGGAAAAGACTTGCACTTGGATCATAGAGTCTAACGTTTTTTTCCTCATCAAGAGGCACAGCCGTTGATTCTTTTCCATCGAAAAAGGGTTATCTGGGATTTACTTCAACTATCATAACTTAACAGAATTGGGTCTCAATTTTAGGGATCCATCAGTCCAACCTAGCCCCATCCAATCCCATCGGTTAGCCAACCGCCCAACCACTGTAGTGATAGGATCCTTTTAGAAATTTGGTTATGTTTTGTCCCGGGTACTAGGGAAAAAAGATTTCCCAGGTCCCCTAGCCAGCGCTTCAAGAAAACTTTAAGATAGTCACACCACTTACACACCCAATATGAAATTGCCTGTTTCACAGATTTAGCTGTATTTAAAACAATCTTTTAATGAAACCATAGTATCACTGCTCATAATCTTCTAAAATATCCAGCTTGAATTCTTATTTCCAATCATTCCTTCATCGGTGTGCCTATGGCATCACTGGCAACCAGAACGCTCACCACTTGTTCACTGAGGGGCCTTTTCAATAGTTCCTAGCTCATAGTACCCAGCAATAGAATCACATAAGAAGATCCAGATGGACTCCCCATTGAAGATCATCAAGATCAATCAAGAGATCCATATAAAAGAGCCATGGACTCATCCGTTGTGTGAGGACCAGCAACAACAACAAGGACAATCAACTAGATCCATGCCCGAGTTTAGAAAACAATTGTAACACCTTGTTCCATTTTTCTTCCTCGATGCACGTGTGGGTATCTTTGGCGACCCAGAGCCCGAGCACCGTATGGTCTGAAAAGATGCAGGGAGAAAGAGAGCTTGAGCTCTCACACACACACTCACAAAACCCTAAAAGAGAACACACAAGGTGAGAGGCTAAAAATCTTCTTCATCTTCACACAACACTCAACACACCATATACAAAGATAGGAGTACACCAAATATGAAAAGGTACTCAACCAAATACATACTAGGGTTCTCTATAGTGTGAACCCAACTAAATGAGCTGACGCTATAACTATGCCAGTCTCTACAATGGCTGTCACACAGCCTGTCATCCCACGGGCCGCATATCACCCATGATCTCACCAACCATGCCAGTGGTGTAAGTGTGGGGCCTATCCCCCAGAGGGGGGTCATCAGTGTCCACCGCCTCACTTGGTGAGCTCGTCGATATCTCAACACTCCTCCTCAAGCTCAACTCCATCTCATGTACACCAAGCGAAGCCCTGAATCTGTAGAGCTTCTCTGTACCCAATGCTTTGGTGAAGATGTCAGCGACCTGATCCTGTGTGATGACATAAACAAGGTCAACGTCTCCTGCCAAAACCTTCTCTCTGACAAAATAATAGCTGACCTCTATATGCTTTGTGCAAGCATGAAAACTGGTTTTTTGGCCAACTGTATACTGCTAATGTTGTCATAGAAAATGACAACTTATCTATCCACACTGATAGACCCAAATCTACAAAGTAGCTTTCTCAACCAAGCTACCTCACATGTTGTCATAGCAGCACCTCTGTACTTGGCCTCTGTACTTGATAGAGCAACCGTAGGCTGCTTCTTGCTGCTCCAAGTCACAGTAGCACTCCCCAAAGAAAACATGAAGCCACTAGTAGATCTTCTATCTGAGATACTACCAGCCCAATCAGCATCTGTGTACCCATGTACACATATCTCTGTCCCAGTTTCATAAAATAGTCCACAATGCAAAGTAGACCTCACATACCTCAATATGCATCTCAATGCAGCCAAATGCGGCTTCCGGAGAGGAACCTGCATAAACTGACTCACCAACCCAACAGCATAGCTCAAATCCGGCCTGGAGATCGTCATGTAGATCAAGCTTCCTACTATGCGCCTATACAAAGTAGGATCCTCCAACATCTCTCTTGAATCTGCACTCAACTTGCAACTCTGATCCAATGGCTCTGAGATAGGCTTACAGCCTGTCATACCATACTTGGACAATATGTCCAAGCCATACTATCTCTGTAGTAATCCAATACCATGTGGTGACCTAATCACCTCAATGTGCCCAAGAAATATCTGAGCTCCCCCAGATCCTTCATCTCAAACTTCTGTCTGAGCAAGATCTTTACATCAAAGATCTTTGCATCATGGTCCCCTGTAATGATCACGTCATCTACATAGATGACAACAAGCACAACCCCTCTATCACTATGTCTCACATACAGCGAGAAATCTACATTGGCTACATGAAAGCCAATAGTGATAAGATATTCAGAAATCTTATCAGACCATGCTCTTGGTGCTTGTTTTAAGCCATACAAGGCTTTCTTCAACCTGCAAACATACTCGGGGTGACTCACATCCTCATAACCAGGTGGCTGCAACATATACACCTCTTCTTGCAAATCCCCATGCAAGAATGCATTCTTTACATCCATCTGATGTAAAGACCATTGCTTTGATGCAGCCACTGCTATCACAACTCTCATTGTTGCCATCTTGGCAACTGGGCTGAAAGTTTTCTCATAATCAATGCCATATGTCTGCGTATATCCTTTGGCTACCAATCTAGCCTTGTACCTGCTTATGCTTCCATCACTGTTATGTTTTACTTTGTACACCCACTTGCATCTAATGGCTTTCTTGCCTTGCGGCAATTGCACTAAATCCCAAGTCTCATTTCCATATAGTGCATCCATCTCCTCATCCATAGCTTTCTCCCAACACACATTTCCAACAGCCCCATCAATGCATGTGGGCACTACAACTTGCACAACTTTTGCCATGTATGAATAGTGATGTGCCACATAACCATCATAGGTAAATCTCTGCACAAGATTCTTTACTCTCCCAGATCTTCGCAGCTTTGCATTCATAGCTTCCATAGCCTTCTTTACAATAGGTGTTCTCATAGCTGATATCCCAAGATCCTTATCAAGGCTCATCTTTGAGCCACTAGATTCTCCATCAACATGAGAATGCCCTGTAGACATGTGAGGCATACTAAGTGCCTCAATCACTTTCTCTTTGCCTTTATGTGATGTACTAATCACATTTGCAGGACTGGTATTATGATGTAGCCTACCACTCCATGGTCTATCAACTGAACCACCAGATGAGGACTCTCATGGTCCACTCAAAGACTGTGATTGCTGACTTTTGCATTTTGTGCAACCACCTTTCCACTCACATCAGCCCCAATAGCTTCTTTTTCAGCAGCATACCAGCTGCTCATCTCATCAAAGACAACATCCCTGCTTACCCTCAACTCACGTGTAGCAGGGTTATAACACCTGTATCCCTTTTGCTCAAGGGAGTATCTAATAAACACACATTTTTCAGCTTTTGGATCCAGCTTAGTTCTCAGCTCATCTAGCACATGCACATATGCAATGCATCCAAAGACTTTCAGATGAGATAAATCAGGTTTTCTACCAGTAATCCTCTCCTCTGTTGGAGTTACATCATGTATGGTTGCAGTTGGAGTTCTCTTCATGATGTAAACTACTATAGAAACAGCTTCAGCCCAATAGCTATGCGGCATATTCTTCTCTCCCATCAATGCTCGTGCAATCTCAGCAATGTGCCTGTTTTTTCGCTTAGTAAACTCCATTTTGATGCGGAGTGTATCTGCATGTAATCTGTCTCCGAATACCATTCTTCTTAAAAAATACAGAGAACTCATTGGAGAAGTACTCTCCCCCTCCATCTAACCTTAGGCACTTTACATATTTCCCTGTTTGCTTTTCAACCATAACTCTGAAATTTTGAAAATGAGTGAACACCTCACCCTTCTCCTTTATGAAGTATACCCACACTTTCCTTGTGTGGTCATCAATAAATGTCACATAATACCTGCAGCCTCCCATAGACATAGTCTTCGTAGGACCCCATACATCTGAATGCACAACAACTAGTGCATTTCTGCTCACATTTCTATCATGTGGAAATACATGCTTTGTTTTCTTTCCAAATTGGCATGCTTCACATATTTTATGCATATCTTCAACTTTATACTTTGGCAGCCCTGTCACAATTCCTTTAGTCTGCATAGACTTCATTCTCTGCACAATCACATGTCCAATTCTTTTATGCCAAATGTCTGTGTCTGCAACAATTCCTGAACCATTTGCAAACATCGCAGCACTCACTTCAGGCATGTTTACATTCAATGTAAACATTCTTCCCACTCTGTTGCCTTTTGCAAACTAACCTACACTTGTCTTTAAAGTCTTCAACATAACAACAGTCAGGGTTAAACCGAACTTGCAAACCCTACTCAATCATTTGGCCAACTGAAACTAGATTCTTTGTTATGTTCAGAACATGAAGTACATCTGCAAGGTACTTCACTTTGCCATCCTGCATAGACAATGGCACATCTCCAACATGGGCAATTGGATGAGCAGTGTCATCCCCCTATTTCCACAAAACCTGGTCTTTCAAGGTTTTTCATCTCCTTGAACCACTCCCCATGTGGTTCCAAGCACCTGAATCAATGTACCATACATTATCTTTATGTGCTGCTTCAACATTTTCAAACATGGCATTAATAACGACATGCTACATAACAAACAACCTTTCATTATCCTCATTGTTTTTGCTCGAGGATGCATAGTTGTTTTGCTGCAATTTCCCATTTTGCATGTTAGCCTGCTTCTTATAACAATCTTCCTACACATGTCCAGGCTTACCACAATAAAAGCATCCACGTGTATCATTATATTGCCTTTGCCAATTTCCACGACCTCTTTGACTCCCCTTACCCCTCTGAATTGGCCTCTTCCACCTGCGTGTTGTTGTTGTTGTGAATTTTGGGACTGTTGTTATTGCTGCTGTTGGCCATAATTCTGATTACCTGTTCGGCCACCTCCTTGGCCGCGTCCACGGCCTCCTCTACCTCGTCCTCTTCCTGAACTTGTGTAGAAGGTCTGTTGCTCTGAACTGTTTTTGTTTTGTGAAGGCTGTTGGTCTTCACCCAAGCTCTTCTCTTCTATAATCAACATAGACACCAAATCTGTGAAATTGGGAATGTTTTCCCAAGTCTGAATAGACGTCCTGAACGCCTTGTATTGTGGCCCGAGACCACGTAGATAGACTTCCACCTTATCATCATCATCTACTCAAACGCCAATAGATGCAAAGGATTCCACAATACCCTTGATCTTCAATGCATAGTCATTCACAGACATACTCTTTTTCTCCACAGTATGAAGTTCATTCTTCAATTGTATCTTTCGTGCCTTGGTATTCGTTTCATAGAGTTTTACCAAGGTGTCCCACGCCTCCTTGGGGGACTTGGCATCTTGTATGTGCCCAATCATGGTGTCTTGTATAATGATAGAGAGCTAATACATAATTTTTTTGGCTCCTTGGTTCCAATCCTTAAACTCTTTCACATCTATAACAGTCGGGTTGATCTCCGGTATCTCTGGTGCCTCTTTATGCTCACCTTCTATGTAGTTCCAGTAACCCTTTCCCATCAGGAAATTTGTCAACCTGAACCTCCAAGCATGGAAGTTGTTCTTATCAAGCTTCTCAGCAACAATCTGGTTTATGCCATCATTTGACATCTTGCCAGACACACAAATTTACCAGAAATAGCACTCTGGTTTGTCCTGCACAAACTGCTATATTTTCTGTAAATAACGGTACTGTACTACACTCAAATGTCACAACAACTAGTGACCTCAATGTGCATACATACACCCAATGGCAACTGTTGACCTCCTTGCAGCACACACAATGTCTGCACAACTAATCTATATTCCTGCAGTTGTTAAAACAGAGTTCTGCTCTGGCAGAGAATCGATGACTTACCCGCAGTGCTTGAAATCACCTGCTTTCTGAAAAACGGAGGTCCTAACGCGCCCGAAACGCGATTTCGGCTCGAAAATTTCATCCAATATAGGACAAAATAGTTGCACTATAGCTTTACTCCTGTGAAGAAAGCTCCTCAATCAAAGATCGTTTGCCGGTGCCTCCCATAGAGCTCTCGACAAGGGCGCTATAACTATGCCAGTCTCTAGAATGGCTGTCACACAGCCTGTCATCCCACGGGCCGCATATCACCCATGATCTCACCAACCATGCCAGTGGTATAAGTGTGGGGCCTATCCCCCAGGCGGGTCATCAGTGTCCACCGCCTCACTAGACAAGCTCAATATCTCAACAGGGTCTACACCCTCTAGGCTCCTTCGTAGGTCACCTAGTGCTTCACTCATAGGCCACTTCCTTGGTCCCTCATCCATCGTACTACTGGAAGCTCACCATTTAAATCGAGCCGCGGCTGGTCAAGACCTAGGCTCCTTCGCCTAGTGCTTCACTCATAGGCCACTTCGTTGGTCCCTCATCCACCGTACTACTGGAAGCTCACCATTTAAATCGAACCGCGGGCTGGTCAAGACCTCGGCCGACCTTGCTACGCGAGATGTCCTCCGTTGACTCTCCGTCAGCTGTTGCAACTTTATCACTTAGGTCACCACGAACTCATTCATCACAAGATGGTCAAAAATTATTCCTTAGCATTCTTGACATAAAACAGTCATTTAAAAACAGGTCATAAATACAGTTTCTAACGAACTCTCATCTTTCCACATTATTCCACATCAATTCACTTTGCTTATTCCACATCAAGGCATATCTATTCCCATCATCCTTCATCCATTCTCATCCAATCATACCATATTACATCTCATCACATCTATCCACATCACCTCACATTCATCCACCTCACAACCAATCACATCTATCCACATCACCTCACATTCATCCACCTCACAACCAATTACATCTATTCAGATCTTCATCACACCACGTCGAATCCATCCTCATCACATCTCATCCATTCACATCTACCCATATCCACATCACATTCATTTACATCACATCTCATCCATTCACATCTACCCCCCGATCCACATCACATCACATCACATCCATTCACATCACATCTCGTCCATTCACATCTACCCCCATCCACATCATATCATCACATGACATCCGTTCACATCACATCTCATCCATTCACGTCTCATCACATTATATTCACATCCATTTATATCTCATCATATCATATATAGATCACATTATATTCACATCCATTTATATCTCATCATATCATATATAGATCACATCCATTCACATAACATCTCATCCATTCACATCTGCCCCAATCCACATCACATCCATTCACATCACATCTCGTCCATTCACATCTACCCTGATCCACATCACATCCATTCACATCACATCTCATCCATTCACGTCTCATGACATTATATTCACATCCATTTATATCTCATCATATCATATTCACATCACATCTCGTCCATTCAGATGTCATCACATCACATTCACATCCATTCACATCTCATCACATTATATTCACATCCACATCTATTTACATCGCATCACATCTTATCCACATCTCATCACATCCACTCACATCTCCTCACATCACATTCACATCTTATCACATTCACATCCAAATCCATTTACATCTCCTCACATCACATTCACATCTTATCACATCACTTTAGTAGTTTTCTACTTTTGATACCGATGGGACTTTTCTAAGTTTCTGCTAATTACTTGGCCTAGTTAAAGGTACTTTTTCTCGATAGATATTTTCATATTCTTTCTCAAATTTCTCAAGTGAAATATATTCAATATTCTTCTTTTTGAGTAAAAAATTCATGGGATTTACAAAAATCAATTCTACCCATATTTTCCAATAAATTTAATAATGCTCAAATTTCGACTTTTGATAAATACGCATAATTTAAAATTTGCCAAAAATTCCTCTTTTACCATTTAATTTCTTGGATCTCAATTATCATGGGAATTCCTCTTTTTGCATAAAAATCAATTTATCAAAAATTACTCTTTTACCATTCAATTACTTTATTCTCAAATATCATGAAAATTTCTCTTTTTGCATAAAAATAAATTTACCAAAAATTACTCTTTTACCATTTAATTACTTGATCCTCAAATATCATGGGAATTCCTCTTTTTGCATAAAAATAAATTTACCAAAAATTACTCTTTTACCATTTAATTACTTGATCCTCAAATATCATGGAAATTTCTCTTTTTGCATAAAAATAAATTTACCAAAAATTACTCTTTTACCATGCAATTACTTGATTCTCAAATATCATAGGAATTCCTCTTTTTGCATAATGCATAAAAATCAGATATATATTATTTTCTAAAAAATTTACCATAACTTTGCTGCTATTACTGATAATTTTTATTTTTTCTAAAAAGAATAAGACTTTGTAATACAATTATGATAGAAGAACTATCCTTAAAATTAAGTCCAAATTATGGAATTAAATCATAAATTTACCATAATTTTATTAACATAAAAGCATAAAAATACTATTTTCTTAACCTCTAGCTTAACAAGCTTAGAGTTTGGTTTTGAATTAAGAATTTATCAATGAGAAGCATTCTTTTTCTAAAGAATTAGCCATAGGAATGACTATTCTTTTGGGAGAGAGAGATATGCATAAAAAAGCATTCTAAATAAGCATAAAGATTAACTTTTTGTGATTAATCATTAAAGTTCTTAGAGAAAGCTTTATTTTCATTAAAAACAACTAATTAGAAACTTCTCAAGCTTGAGAGGGGTTGAGAAGTGAAATCATTTGAGAATATTAACAAAAACCATAAAATTCCTTCTTACCTCTAGGTTTGGCTTGCTTCTTTATCTAGAAATTGAATTATGCCAGAAATTACTCTTTTACCATTTAATTACTTGGATATCAAATATCATGGAAATTTATCTTTTTGCATAAAAATAAATTTACCAAAAATTTCTCTTTTACCATTTAATTACTTGGATCTCAATTATTATGGAAATTCCTCTTTTTGCATAAAAATAATTTTACCAAAATTTACTCTTTTCTCATAATCAATTAATTATGCATAATTACAAAAACATTAATTCTCATTAATAGGATGAAAATCATTCTTTTTGCATAGGATGTCCAATCCTAGAATATGGTAGGAATTGCTCTTTTAGCATTATGCATAAAAATAGGATATGTATTATTTTTTGAAAATTTTACCGTAGCTTCGCTGCTATTACTGATAATTCTCAAATTTTTCTAAATAATAAAAACTTGTAATGGAAATATGATAGTAGTTCCTCTTTTATGCTTAGAATCAAATTATGAATTTAAATCATAGACTTAATTATGATTATCCCACTAGATTAAGCTAATTCCATTTTTTCTCTATTTCCAAATTGATAGGATAATCTATTTCTCATTTAGAATTAATCAAAGTAGTTTTTAACTACATATAAATAATATAAAAGAAATAATTATTACTTTGTTAACACAAAATCATAAAAATACCATTTTCTTAATCTCTAGCTTATCAAGCCTAGAGTTTAGCTTTGAATTAAGAGACTATCATTGAGAAGCATCCTTTTTCAAAGGATTTAGCCATAAAGATGGCTTTTCTTTTAGAGAGAGAGATTTACTTCAAGAAAGCATTACAAATAAGCATAAAGATTAACTTTCTCTTAATTAAGTATTAAGACTTTAAGGGAAACCTTGATTTAAATTAAAATAATTATTTAGAAAGCTTCTCAAGCTTGAGAGGGGTTGAGAAGAAGAAAGTCATTGAGATAAATTGGAAAAAACCATAAAATTTAATTTTACCTCCAAGTTTGGCTTGATTCTCTATTAGCAGTGAAGCCCCCGACCAAACAATCGGTCCACCAAGAGGAGAAGAGCAACTCCAAGAGTTGTTGTAGAGAGAGAGAGCTCCAAGCTCCCAAGAGAGAGGAAAATTTAAGGGATAATAGAAAATATAATTATTTTAGTATAATACTGGCATGGTATAGCTCCAATATTTTTTTACAAAAGACTAAGGGTCTATTTTTATGTGAGGGAGGCCACTAACCAAGTCCATTTGGGTTCTAAAAATTTTCAGGTTCAGTTTGACAAGATTTGGACTTGTTTGGCTCCCTTTTTGATTTGGTTTGATCCAGGAGAGAGGAGAGATAAACATATCACAATTTATTTGAATAAAAAACCCTTCCACACGCGAAAAAGGCACCTACCTCAAGAATCCCCCTCTCCTTACCAAGGTGTCAAAAAAGGATCATTATTCCAAAATATCTCATTTTTTAGTAATATCTCATAATTTTTAACTAATAAACCTTATACTCAGTCAACTCCTCATCTTATGTGAGCATTTACTCATTTTTGGGTATTTTCTTTTATTCTTTGGATTTATCTCATCCCAACACTTGGATTAATCCAATTGGCCCATTGGAACCTTAATTGGACCATAATCTAAACATTTCTGAAAAATATAGACCCTTAGGCAAAGGTCCCTTATACCATTTTCAATTAATTTCTAATGCACATTGGAGAGTTTTTTTTGAACTTTTGTTTTAGGGGAATCCATTTTAAACACTAGGAGGATTTTTATATCCAAAGATATCTAAATTTTGGATTATCTCTCTCTAGGCCAAAACAGGGTAAAACAAGATCTTTCTCCTATTTCAGAGAGGGGAAATAATTTCAAGAACAGAAGGGGAGGTTCTTACACCTTTACACCTCAACGAAAACCGAAACCGGGAAAATTTTCTATGCCCGAAAAGCAGGGACGATTCCACCTTTTTGAATTTTCTTAACTTTATTTTTCTAATGTGATCAATTCTAAGCTATCCTTCACCTGAATAAACCAGATAGAAGGAAACTATCACTGATATAATTTGATCATTTGAGTAAATTCAACGCTTTTTTCCTGATCCAGATCAGGCACAGCTGTTGATCCACTCATTTGAGAAATTTATCAGGGAATTGACTAGCTACTCGAATGCTAGCGTAATCCTAAGATTTTTCAGTTTGATTATTAAAACTCCACTGATTCCAGCCTAACCCCATCCGGCCCATGGGTTAGCCACCACCCTACCACTAGAATCGGTGGAACCAACAAGTACTCACCCACCCATAATTGAAATGCCTTTCTTAACTTTAGCTTTAGAAAACAGATACGCACACACTCCTCTTAAAACTTTAATATAAAAATAATCCATTGACAAAACAGATATGATCACAAATTTCATAATTCAAAATTTTCATTCAATCCCTTGTTCCCAAAAGAGTACTACTCTGGATTCTCCGTTGTTTGGGACCAGCTGGTCAGCAACAAGATCCAGTAACAGATTACAATAATCACTTCGTCAACATACATATATATCTTCCTCGACATACGTATGGGTGTCCTAAGCACCGCGAGCCCGTGCATCGCCTGGTCAGAACCCTCTAGGATCCTCCTTAGGTGTCTTGGCACTTCACTCAGGGACCGCTTCGTCGGCCCTCACCCATCGTACCGGAAGCGCACCATTTTTCACCATACCCAGGCTGGTCAAGACCTGGGAAGGTTTTTTCCGCGTGAGCTGTGCCTCGAACACTCCCCGCCAGCTGTTGCAACTGAACTTCCCTTAGATAAACATATATACCAAATTCTCCCTCCAGCATTCTGGCGTAAGACAGTTTTTAAGAAAACAAGGTTTCTATGCAAGTTTTCAGTTTAGATTTTGTTTGAAAACCATGAATAATCTTAAATCCGTATCCCAATACTTCTAGATCTAGGTCTGAATTCCAAATAGAATTCTTCGAATTCTATTAACTTGATCTTCAGATCAAAATCAAAAGTCTTAACTTAGTTTTAGATTCGGTGGGGGATTTGAGTACATTTTTCCTAAACTAGGCCCATTGTCATTGATTGAAATTGACGAAGGAATTAGGTCTTGGTCAATAGTCGAATCAGAGTTTGGGTCTGGAAAGGTTCCTCCTAAGCTATCTTTCTCGAAAGGTACTATTTCAATTTCTCTTTTTCTAAATTTCGTTTGACGAGAATATTTACTTACAGATTTCTAAAACATGAATTTCTTATAAGGAATAAAATAATCATTTATCTTGATCTCCGACTTCGATAGTTTAATTGAACTTTCTCATTACCATCTTAATGAATATGAAACGGTAGCATTTCTTCTCACACAGATTATCTACTTATTAATTTTTCCAATTTTTGTGGAAATTAAACAGAGGATTAAGGAGAACCCGTATTTTATTATAAAGATTCTATATGCATCTATTTATGCATAAAATCTATTTCTGATGAAAGTCACACTTTTATCATCATAAAAATCATTTATGTTGAAAATCGCTCTTTTATCATGAAAGAGTTTCTTTTATGCATATGTTTATGCATATAAATCATTTATGATGAAAATCACTCTTTTAATATAAAAGAATTTCTTTTATGCATATGTTTATGCATAAAAATCATTTATAATAAAATTCACACTTTTAATATAAAAAATATCTTTTATGCATATGTTTATGCATAAAAATCATTTATGATGAAAATCACACTTTTGATATTTAAAAAAATATATCTTTTATGCATAAAAATCATTTATGATAAAAATCACACTTTTAATATAAAAACAAATATCTTTTATGCATAGAAATCAATTATGATAAAAGTAACACTTTTATAATAAAAAAATAATCTTTTATGCATATTTTTATGCATGAAAATCAATTATAATAAAAGTAAGACTTTTATAATAAAAAATAATAATCTTCTATGCATACTTTCATGCATAGAATTCAATAATGGTAAAAGTAACACTTTTATAATTAAAAAAAATATTCTTTTATGCATAGAATTCAATAATCATAAAAGTAACACTTTTATAATAAAAAAATATTCTTCTATGCATAAAAATCCATTTTGATGAAAGTAACACTTTCACAATAAAAACATTATTCTTTCATGCATACTTTTATGCATAAAAATCAATAATGATAAAAGTAACACTTTTATAATTAAAAAAATATTCTTTTTTGCATAAAAATCCATTTTGATGAAAGTAACACTTTCATAATTAAAAAAATATTCTTTCATGCATACTTTTATGCAGAAAAATCAATAATGATAAAAGTAACACTTTTATAATTAAAAAAATTCTTTTATGCACAAAAATCCATTTTGATGAAAGTGACACTTTCATAATAAAAGAAAATTATTCCTTTATGCATAAAAATCTATTTTAATGAAAGTAATACTTTCATAATAAAAGAAAATTATTCCTTTATGCATAAAAATCTATTTTGATGAAAGTAACACTTTCATAATAAAAAGATTATTCTTTTATGCATTAAAAAAATAATAATCAATATGCATCTTCTATGCATGAAATGACACTTTTAGAGTATAGAATTGATAGGAATTACTCTTTTAGCATAATAAAAGATAATACCTATTTCCAAAAATTTTGCCATAACCTCCTTTGTATGGCTGACCATTTTTTAAATTTTCCTACTTAATTTTGTCTTAAAAATGAACTCTAATTGATTTAAAGTAATCTAGACTAATCAAAATTCACTTATAAAAGAGAAAACATTATAAAAAGTTTAATTCCAACAATTATCACTTAACTAGGATAAAGAAGGGTTGATTCTAAGAAGAGAGAGGGGAAAAGTCTTTCGATCAAGGCATAGTGTCCATTTATCACTTCAAACAATCATAAAAATTTGGAAAGCATAAAAATCAATAAGAAAATTACAAGATCTCTTACATAATTTCTTGGAGCTTTCCTTTGGCTTGATGGTTTGAGGATTCTACTCTTGTTTGTAACAAGAGTGGCCACCAATCTTTGGAGGAGAAAAATGTCAAAAACTAGTGAATTATCAATAAATTCACAGTTCTTGGCTTCGGAGGAGTAGAGTAACAGTGCACAAACACTATTGTTTTTCAACAAAGGGGGAGGCTTCTATTTATAGGAAAAATTGAGCTCCTAACCAAACAAACTGATTCTAGAATTTTCCAAATCAGTTTGGTCAATTTTTGACCATTTTTAGATCAGTTGAGCTAACTTTTTGAAACTAGACTTGAATTATGAGAGAGGAGAGATGAAATATCTCAATTTTTGAAGATTTAAAACTCAATTGCACATGTGAAGTAGGCGCCTCATTCATGAGGGGGGAATCCCCATTGTGAGGTGTCAAAAATCCATTTTTTTAGCTTTTCCTTTGGTCCTTAGTCCACTCTTCATCTTATGTGAGTATTTACTCATTTTTGGGGGTGATTTTCTTTATTTCTTCTATTTATCTTCTTCATACATTTGGATGAATTTGATTGGCCCCTCAAAGCCTTAATTTGAAATTTTTCAAAAATCTGGACCCCTAGGATAAGGCCTCTTGAATAAATTATACTTAATTTCTAATGCACCTTCTGAAAATCTTTGAACTTTTGTTTCAAGGGAACTTATTTTAATAAGGAGAGATATTTTTCCATCCAAAAATATTGAAAATCTAAATATTCTCTCTCTAGAATATTTTCTCTCTCTAGGCTAAAACAGGTAAAAACAAGATCTTTTATATTTTTGAAGAGGGAATTGATTACAGGGGAAGATGCTGGACATCTTGAGAGGCTGGGGAGAAATCTTACATTCTCTCCCACTTGAAAAACGCGAGATGTCCTCATCTCGCAAACTGAGGGTAATCTCGCAACAGATCGGCTTCCTTCTCCCAGGTGGCATCTTCAAAAGGATAGAACTTCTATTCGACCAATAATTCTCTCAGAACTCTGTTCCTGAGAATCTTTTCTTGAACATCAAGGATTTCTTCAGGTTGGAGTTTCATCTGTCCTTGGGTTGAAGAAGTTAAGATTTCATCATCAAGCACATGATTCGGGCTTGGTATATACTTTTTAAGAAGGCTGACATGAAATACATTATGTACTTTAAGATGAGGAGGCAGAAGAAGCTCGTAGGCTAAGTCACCTACTTTCTTTATAATTAGATATGGCCCACAATATCCGGGGGATAACTTCTTGTACTTCCCAAGAGATAGAGAACTTCTTTTGGGCCGTACTCTAATGAAGACCATATCTGCTTCTTCAAACTTTCTGTCTGTCCTCTTCTTATTAGCATACTGCTTCTGTCGATCCTAGGGCAGCTTTAATATCTTTACGAATTGACTGCATCTACTGCTCCATGTCGTCAAGCATCCGTCGTCTGGACATCTCGACCCTAATCAATGGGTCGGACCAAGTTAATGGAGTTAAGCAATCTTGTCCATACAGAGCTTTAAAAGGGCTCATCCCGATACTTCGGTGATAAGAAGCATTGTAGGCGAACTCGACTAGGTGCAGATAGCTTAGCCACTTCTTGGGTTCCTTGCCAGAGCATGACCGAAGTATATCTTCGATTACTTGGTTTACCCTTTCAGTTTGACCATCGGTCTCAGGGTGATAAGCTGTGCTGAGATCCAAGAAAGTTCCCACTGCTTCGAAAAATGCAGTCTAGAACCTTGAAGTAAGCTTGGGATCTCGATCACTTACTATTCTCCTGGGTAGGCCATGCAATCTGAAGATTTCTTTGAGGAATACTCTGGCCACATCCACTGCAGTGTAGGTTTCTTTTACTGGGATCAGATGGGCAACTTTGGTAGGTCTGTCAACTACCACGAAAATGGAGTTGTAACTTGATTGCACTGAAGGTAATCCAGTAATAAAGTCTATACTGATACATTCCCACTTCATCTGGGGGATGTCCAATGAATGTAACTTCCCAGGCATTTTTACTCTTTCAGCTTTGACTTTCTGGCATGTCAGACATTGACGTACATGATTCAATACATCCTTTTTCAGACCAGGCCAAAGAAGCTTTTCTTTATAGACATGTAGGTTTTGATGAAACCTGGATGTCTTGCAATAAGGCTGTCTCATGGGCTTCATTCAGAATTTGCCCTTTGGTTCCCTCATCATTGGGAATGCATAGCCTGTGATTATAATACATAATTCCATCATCCAGGCTGTACCCTTGAACTCAGTTCAACTCCTGTGGAGTTTTGCTTTCGTGCATAAGTAGGGTAGCAATAGGGCCAAAGAATCTATCCTGCATGATCTTCTCTCTTGCTTCAATAATCAAAGGATTTGACACTACAGTAATTGCAAGCAAGGAGGCTTTCCTGCTGAGGGCATCTGCTACCACATTTTCTTTGCCTGGGCGATCCTTGATTTCAAAATCAATTCCTGCAGGGTCTGCATCCACCTTCTTTGGCGCATGTTGAGATCCTTCTGACTGAAGATCCATTTTAAGCTCTGATTGATCAGTCATCATCAA
The DNA here is from genome assembly GCF_041138505.1 of Cibotium barometz. NCBI lineage: Eukaryota > Viridiplantae > Streptophyta > Polypodiopsida > Cyatheales > Cibotiaceae > Cibotium > Cibotium barometz. The sequence continues at coordinate 7,182,566 of NC_141058.1, forward strand.
AGTGAATCTTTGACCTAGTAGGTAATGTCTTCACAATTTTAGAGCATATACTACTAAAAGTAGTTCCAAGTCATGGACATCATAATTCCTTTCATGCGTTCTGAGTTTTTGGGATTCATAGGCCACTGCATGACCTTCCTGCATGAGTGCACCTCCCAGGGCAAAACCATTAGCATTAATTACTACCTCAAAGAGTAGAGAGAAATCTAGTAGCTTCAGAATGGAATTGGTTACCAAGGCAGTATTTAGCTTATCAAAAGCACTCTGGCACTTGGCAGACCATTGAAACAGAATATTCTTCTTGAGAAGATTAGTCAGGGGGGAAGCTATAAGAGCATACTTTGGTATAAAAATTCTATACCAACTAGTCAATCCCAAGAATCCTCTGACTTCTTTCACTATCTTTGACTGCTTGGACTTTTGCGAAATCTGGAGAAATTCCATCTTTTGATACCAGAAAGCCCAAGTATTCAACAAGGTCGGCAGAGAAAGTGCATTTGGGTGGTTGCAAGATCAGGGTGCCCAGTTTTGTCCACTCAGGCACCCTGTAAACAGTAAAAAAACAGGCATTTGTTTACCTTTAGTGGCTAATCTCTCCTAGTAAATGAAGGAATTTCGTTTCAAGTTCTTTTGTTGGAACATCATATTCAAAGTTGGAAATATAGTTGCATAATTTGATTAAGCATTAGATAGTCAAAAGTCCTCATTTTCTTAGGTACAAAGTCAATGTATACACCCTGTCCCAAATTTGAACTAATTCCATAAAATGCTAATATCTTTTACATATAAACTCGTATGAGATTCCCACTTTGTACCTTAGATCTTCACATAATATGGAGCTTAACTTGATTTTTCAAGAAAATTTTAAGATATTTGTCTATTTTCTTTAAATATTTTAAGGTCTTTAAAGTGTTATAATATACGCCACTTTTTGTACCCACAATAGCTACCACTTAAAGTCCTCAATCTTGTAGATCAAAAGAGTGGGTAGATACTGAGACATTAGTAGAATGTGGTGGTTAGTAAAAATTACAAATCCAATGGTTGGATTTTTAATGATCTCTTTTTTAAAAATATTCCAGACTATCAGAAGGCCTGCAAATATTAATAATCTAATTAGTAAAATTACATTTTTGATGTGAATCATCTAAAACCTATAGGGACTAGTGTACTTGTAATGGTGCATCTATGGAAAAATAAATTGCATCACTCTAAGTATGGAAAGATCATTTGTTTATCATTTCATCATATTTTTGATTAATTTTGATTAATTAGAATAATTTATATTAATTTAAGTTATATTGGGTTAATTTAAGAGCAAGCGTATTTTCTATTATTTGCTTGATCTCATTTTAAGTACCTTGCCCCCAAAATTTGCTCTCCAAGCATTGTCCCAGTCCAGCATAAACTGGATAAAACTGGACACCCTGATCTTGCAACAACCCATTTGCTCTTTTTGGCAAAGAGTTGGTGCTTCCTTAGAATCTCAAGAACTTTTCTGACATCATGGTCAGCTGCATTCTTTGAGTAAATCAGAATATCATCAAAGAAAACAAGAACAAAATCATCCAAGTATTCTCTGAGAATGTCCTAGATCAAATTTCCCTGATTTTTGATCTAAGACTAGCTTACGCAAGCATCCAGGGGAAATGAAAGAATGAGTACTGCCTGAATCAATCAAAAGCTTAAAAGGCTTACCCTGATACTCAGCTAGAGTATTGATGACAGAAAATTGACGATTTGGCCCTTGATTTTCCATTGCTGCTTAAATCTGGCCTCTTTCTTCTTCCACTACTTCTGCTATTGTGACTGCTCTGGCTGCTGGAGTCTGAGGCGGAACTCTTTCTCTTTGGTTGCCCTAGTTCTGGGAAGGAGTTCTGAGGCTACTCTGGACAAGGCAGATGGCTGAGCTGGAGTTCTCCTGGGATTTCCCTGATGATTCTGGTGCGGGGGACCCTGATTGGACTGATAAGAAGGAATCTGTCTCGGACCTCTGGGACCCTGGCTTCTTTGGCCCACAGAAGGAGATGGACAGTCCTTGAGCTGGTGCCCAAGACCTTGACATCCGAAGCATCTATTCTCGCTTCGAAGGTCTTCTCTTTGCATTTTGGAGAGAGCCGGAGTTCCGGAGTAGACTTGACATAAAAGCCTGAAATTTTGAGGTGTCGAATGATATAGAATGACACTACGCACCACTTTCAGCTTTAACAGAATCATTGCCAATGAGAGGTTCTGCCTTAACATTGCACGCCGATCACAAGAGGCGTGGACATACTGCCCTGCAAACCACTTATGCTGTCGTCTCTCCACTGGGTCAGGAAAATATAATTCCTCCAAATGGCTTGCGAGTCTTGCTTGGCTTGTTCAAGTTGAAGCGGAAGAGATGAGATGCTCGAAGGTGAACGTAGTCATATCTTGAGACTGGTTGGTTTAACCCACCTTAATTATGTTGCTTAATCTATGTCCTTCACAACCATAATCAATCCCATTTTTGGATTGTTAACATGGTATCAGAGCTTGGGTGGGCTCTTGGTCATGGTGAATATTTATGTATAGTTTTCATGGTTATGTGTTCATTAATTAAGCATTATTTTAGTTATTATAAAAAAATTATGCACACTCATCATTATGGATTACATTTGGAGTCTTGGAAGCTGCTTATGGAGAGATTTGGAGATTATGGTGTTGACATGGAAGCTGAAAATAGAGATTTTAGCAAGTATGAAGGCTATGGAGTCTTCGGTGTCAACAAGAAAGTTGCCAAAGAGACAAAGGCCTCACAAGAAGGTTGGTTTTGTGAGTTTTGCCTTATGAAATTTTGAAGAAGGGTTGCTGATTTGTGGGATGAGAAGATCCCATGGTTCTTTGTATTTGGGCAAAGAGTGTAAGAGGTGCAAGCTTGTCAACTTGGTGGCAAGCTATAATGGGCTGATTTGCAGCTCATGTTGGAGCATGTTCAAAGCGCATGGCTCACAAAGTTGCTCATGTGGAAAATGGGCAACAATGGTGGAAGCACTTAATAGCTTTCACATGTTTGGCACCTAGAGATTTCTTGTGAGAAATCCAGTTGAAGGCACCCTTGGAGTGGTTTCCTTGTGAGAGAAGCTGAAAAGATGCAGGGGGGAAGAGAGCTTGAGCTCTTGCAAGCACACACACACTCACAAAACCCTAATAGAGAACACACAAGGTGAGAGGCTGAAAATCTTCATCTTCTTCACTCAACACTCAACACACGATATACAAGATAAGAGTATGCACAATATGAAAGGTACTCAACCAAATACATACAAGGGTTCTCTATAGTGTGAACCCAACTAAATGAGCTGGCGCTATAACTATGCCAGTCTCTAGAATGGCTGTCACACAGCCTGTCATCCCACTGGCCGCATATCACCCAAGATCTCACCAACCATGCCAGTGGTGTAAGTGTAGGGCCTATCCCCCAGGTGGGTCATCAGTGTCCACTGCCTCACTAGACGAGCTCGATATCTTAACACTCCCCCTCGAGCTCAACTCCATCTCATGTACACCAAGTGAAGCCCTGAATGTGCGTAGCTTCTCTGTACCCAATGCTTTGGTGAAGATGTCAGCTACCTGATCCTGTGTGCTGACATAAACAAGGTCAAAGTCTCCTGCTAAGACCTTCTCTCTGACAAAATGATAGTGGACCTCTATATGCTTCGTGCGAGCATGAAAAATTGGGTTCCTGGCCAATTGTATACTGCTAATGTTGTCATAGAAAATGACAACTTGTCTATCCAACTGATAGACCCAAATCTGCAAGTAGCTTTCTCAACCAAGCTAGTACAGAGGAGCTGCCATAGCAGCTCCTCTGTACTCAGCCTCTGTACTGGATAGAGCAACCGTAGGCTGCTTCTTGCTGCTCCACTGATAGACCCAAATCTGCAAGTAGCTTTCTCAACCAAGCTACCTCACATGCTGCCATAGTAGCTCCTCTGTACTAGATAGAGCAACCGTAGGCTGCTCCAAGTCACAGCAGCACTCCCCAAAGAAAACATGAAGCCACTAGTAGATCTTCTATCTGAGATACTACCAGCCCAATCAGCATCTGTGTACCCATGTACACATATCTCTGTCCCAGTCTCATAGAATAGTCCACAATGCAAAGTAGACCTCACATACCTCAGTATGCGTCTCGATGCATCCAAATGTGGTTTTTGTGGAACCTACATAAACTGACTCACCAACCCAACAACATAGCTCAAATCTGGTCTGGTGATCGTCATATAGATCAAGCTTCCTACTATGCGCCTTTACATAGTAGGATCCTCCAAAATCTCTCCTGAATCTGCACTCAACTTGCCATTGTGATCCAATGGCATGGAAATAGGCCTACAGCCTGTCATACCATACTTGGACAACATGTCCAAGCCATATTGTCTCTGCAGTAATCCAATACCATGTGGTGACCTAATCACCTCAGTGCCCAAGAAATATCTGAGCTCCCCCAGATCCTTCATCTCAAACTTCTGTCTAAGCAAGATCTTTACATCAAAGATCTCTGCATCATGGTCCCCCGTAATGATCAAGTCATCTACATAGATGACAACAAGCACAACCCCTCTATCACCATGTCTCACATACAGCGAGAAATCTGCATTGGCTACATGAAAGCCAACAGTGACAAGATATTCAGAAATCTTGTCAGACCATGCTCTTGGTGCTTGTTTTAAGCCATACAAGGCTTTCTTCAACCTGCAAACATGCTCGAGGTGACCCACATCCTCATAACCAGGTGGCTACAACATATACACCTCTTCTAGCAAATCCCCATGCAAGAATGCATTCTTTACATCCGTAAAGACCATCATTTCTTTGACGCAGCCACTGCTATCACAACTCTCACTGTTGCCATCTTGGCAACTGGGCTGAAAGTTTCCTGATAATCAATGCCATATGTCTGCACATATCCTTTGGCTACCAACCTAGCCTTATACCTGTTTATGCTTCCATCACTGTTATGTTTTACTTTGTACACCCACTTGCATCCAATGGCTTTCTTGCCTTCAAACAATTGCACTAAATCCCAAGTCTCATTTCCATATAGTGCATCCATCTCCTCATCCATAGCTTTCTCCCAACACACATTTCCAACAGCCTCATCAATGCATGTGGGCTCTATAACCTGCACAACCTTTGCCATATATGCATAGTGATGTGCCACATAACCATCATAGGTAAACCTCTGCACATGGTTTTTCACTCTCCCAGATCTTCACAGCTTTCCATTCATGGCTTCCATAGCCTTCTTTACACCAGGTGTTCTCATAGATGGGATCCCAAGCTCCTCATCAAGGCTCATATCTGAGCCACTAGACTCTCCATCAACATGAGAATGCCCTGCAGAAATGTCAGGCATACCAAGGGGCTCAACCACTTTCTCTTTTCCTTTACGTGATGTACTAATCACATTTGCAAGACTGGTATTATGACGCAGCCTGCCACTCCATGGTCTATCAACAGACCCACTAGATGAGGACTCTCCTGGTCCACTCAAAGACTGTGATGCTGACCTGCATTCTGTGCAACCACACTTCCACTCACATCAGCCCCAACAACTTCTTTTTCAGTAGCATACCAGCTGCTCATCTCATCAAAGACAACATCCCTGCTTACCCTCAACTCACGTGTAGCAGGGTTATAACACCTGTATCCCTTTTGCTCAAGGGAATATCCAATAAACACACATTTTTCAGCTTTTGGATCCAGCTTAGTTCTCAGCTCATCTGGCACATGCACATATGCAATGCATCCAAAAACTTTCAGATGAGACAAATCAGGTTTTCTGCCAGTAAACCTCTCCTCTGGAGATACATCATGTATGGCTGCAGTTGGAGTCCTGTTCATGATGTATACTGCTGTAGAAATAGTCTCAGCCCAATAGCTATGCGGCATATTCTTCTCTTCCATCAATGCTCGTGCAATCTCAGCAATGTGCCTGTTTTTTCGCTCAGCAACTCCATTTTGCTGCGGAGTGTATCTGCATGTAAACTATCTCCGAATACCATTCTTCTTCAAAAATTCAGAGAACTCATTGGAGAAGTACTCTCCCCCTCTATCTGACCTTAGGCACTTTACATATTTCCCTGTTTGTTTTTCAACCAAAACTTTGAAATTCTGAAAGTGAGTGAACACCTCACTCTTCTCCATGAAATATACCCACACTTTCCTTGTGTGGTCATCAAATGAATGTCACATAATACCTGCAGTCTCCCATAGACATGGTCTTCGTAGGACCCCATACATCTGAATGCACAACATCTAGTGCATTTCTGCTCACATATCTGTTACGTGGAAATACATGCTTTGTTTGCTTTCCAAATTGGCATACTTCACATATTCTCTGCATACCTTCCACTTTAAACTTTGGTAGCCCTGTCACAATTCCTTTAGTCTACATAGACTTCATTCTCTGCACATTCACATGTCCAATTCTTTTATGCCAAATGTCTGTGTCTGCAACAATTCCTGAACCATTTACAAACATCGCAGCACTCATTTCAGGCATGTCTACATTCAACGTAAACATTCTGCCCACTCTGTTGCCTTTTGCAACCAACCTGCACTTGTCTTTAAAGTCTTCAACATAACAACCATCAGGGTTAAACCGAACCTGCAAACCCTGCTCAATCATCTGGCCAACTAAAACCAGATTCTTTGTTATGTTTGGAACGTGAAGTACATTTGCTGCAAGGTACTTCACTTTGCCATCCTGCATAGACAATGGCACATCTCCAACATGGGCAATTAGATGAGCAGTGTCATCCCCTGTTTCCACAAAACCCCTATTTCCACAATGGCACATCTCCAACATGGGCAATTGGATGAGCAGTGCCATCCCCTGTTTCCACAAAACCTGGTCTTTCAAGGTTTTTCTCTCCTTGAACCACTCCCCATGACTTGTCATGTGGTTCGAAGCACCTGAATCCACATACCATACATCATCTTTTTGTGCTGCTTCAACATTTTCAGACATGGCATTCACGACATGCTGCATAACAAACAACCTTTCATTATCCTCATTGTTTCTGCTTGAGGATGCATAGTTGTTCTATTGCACTTTCCCATTTTGCATGTCAGCCTGCTTCTTATAACATTCTGCCTGCACATGTCCAGGCTTACCACAATAAAAGCATTCACGTGCATCATTATATTGCCTTTGCCAATTTCCACGTCCTCTTTGACTCCCCCTGCCTCTGAATTTGCCTCTTCCACCTGTGTGTTGTTGATGTTGTTGTTGTGTATTCTGGGACTGTTGTTGCTGCTGCCTGCTGGCCATAATTCTAATTACTTGTTTGGCCACCTCCTTGACCGCGTCCACGGCCTCCTCTACCGCGTCCTCTACCTGAACTTGTGTAGAAGGCATGTTGCTCTGAACTGTTTTTGTTTTGTGAAGACTGTTGGTCTTCACCCAAGCTCTTCTCTTCTATAATCAGCATAGACACCAAATCTGTAAAGTTGGGAATGTTTTTCCGAGTCTGAATAGACGTCTTGAACGCCTTGTATTGTGGCCCGAGACCACGTAGACAGACTTCCACCTTATCATCATTATCTACTGACACACCAATAGATGCAAAGGATTCTACAATACCCTTTATCTTCAATGCATAGTCATTCATAGACATGCTCTTTTTCTCAATAGTATGAAGTTCATTCTTCAACTGTATCTTACATGCCTAGGTATTTGTTTCATAGAGTTTTACCACGGTGTCCCACGCCTCCTTGGGGGACTTGGCATCCTGAATGTGCCCAATCATAGTGTCCTGTATACTAATGGAGAGCCAGTACATAACTTTCCTGGCTCCTTGGTTCCAGTCTTTAAACTCTTTCACATCTGCAGCAGTCGGATTTATGTCCGGTTTCCCGGTGCCTCTTCATGCTCACCTTCTATGTAGTCCCAATAGCCCTTTCCCATCAGGAAATTTGTCAACCTGAACCTCCAAGCATGGAAGTTGTTCTTATCAAGCTTCTCAGCCACAATCTGGGTTATGCCATCATTTGACATCTTGCCAGACACACAATTTTACCAGAAACAACACTCTGGTTTGTCCTGCATAGACTGCTAAATTTTCTGTAGCGGTATTGTAGTACTCTCAAATGTCACAACCAGTGACTTCAATATGCATACATACACCCAATGGCAACTGTTGACCTCTTTGCAGCACCCACAGTGTCTGCATAGCCAATCTGTCTTCCTGCAGTTCTTAAAAGAGAGTTTTGCAGAGAATCAATGACTTACCCGCCTGCTTTTTGAAAAACGGAGGTCCAGACGCGTCCGAAACGCGTTTTCAGTCTGAAAAATGTTGTTCGATAAGATGGTGTAGTTGCCCTATAGCTTTACTCTCACGAAGAAAGCTCCTCAATCAGAGATCGTTTGTCGGTGCCTCCCGTAGAGCTCCCGACAGGGGTGTAGTCACCAACACAAATAGGGAAGAGTAGTTGAAGCTCTTACCCTCGTACCGCTTCCTGTGGTTCTCTTGCTTGCAGCTCAGCCCTTAGCATGAACCAGGCTCTGATACCATGAAAAGATGCAGGGGGAAAGAGAGCTTGAGCTCTTGCAAGCACACACACACTCACAAAACCCTAATAGAGAACACACAAGGTGAGAGGCTGAAAATCTTCATCTTCTTCACTCAACACTCAACACACCATATACAAGATAAGAGTATGCACAATATGAAAGGTACTCAACCAAATACATACAAGGGTTCTTTATAGTGTGAACCCAACTAAATGAGCTGGCGCTATAACTATGCCAGTCTCTAGAATGGCTGTCACACAGCCTGTCATCCCACTGGCCGCATATCACCCAAGATCTCACGCAGCCTGTCATCCCACTGGCCGCATATCACCCAAGATCTCACCAACCATGCCAGTGGTGTAAGTGTGGGGCCTATCCCCCAGGTGGGTCATCAGTGTCCACCGCCTCACTAGACGAGCTCCATATCTCAACAGAAGCCACATGGAAAGCTTGCTTGTCAAAGATGGAAGAGGCAAGCAGTTATGGAGCTCATGTGTGAGATCAACATGTCCATGTAAATGGCTATGATAAAACCTTATGAAAGAGGTTGAAGAGGCAAAAATTTGTGCATCAAGAAGGATGCACTCGCATGCTAAGGAGAAAGGCATGCATTTTGGGAGCACGCAGAAGAGAATAGCTTATAGGAGTGCTCAATGATGGTGAGCACATCAATGGAGACACCTCAATGAGTCACTTGTGGGAGAGGCTAATGTAAAAGCACCCTTGAAGCAAAGTTTGGAACACAAGAAAACATGCATATTGGAGCTTATAAAAGTTATAGTAGTGGCATGTGGACATCATTGTAAAGAGGCAGACCAGGCAACAGCGATAGCTGGCATGGGAAATGCATTTGGTCGGCAGCGCCAAGATAGCAAAGAAAAAGAAAGCAGCAAAAACTATAGCGCAACAAGATTAGCAGAACAATGAAGACGGTGGTTGTAAGCAGCATCAAGCATGTCGAAAAGAAGACCTATAGAAAATGGGTCCAAAACTTGCAGAAAGGCAAGTACGAAGCAGCGACAGATTTGTGACGTGCTTTGCACAAGTGCTGTAGCAAGCAAGGAGAAGCAGGCAGGTGAGGCAACAACCGGGCAATAGGGGCTAGCTATTGGAAGGCCACTGGCATCGATAAGCCCATCAGTACAATGGGCGAAAGCAAGAAGGTCTGTGTGAAAAAATCCCTTGTGTTCTACAAGGGGAAGGCACCCAAATGCGTCAAAACGAGTATCATCTTGCTGACAACGGTGCTCGCTCCACAAAGAAAAAGTAGGAGCAAAGGTAACCAAAGAAGAAGCACTCCCTACTACGAGTGGTGTTGGGGGCACTGGTCAGAACAAGCACGGAGGAGAAAACCAGATACAGCTGGTAGAGATTGGCAAAAAAAAAGTGTTGCAGGCACATGCCAGCGAGATGAGAATTTTGTGGTGTGCAATAAATGGTGCGTAGTGCATGGAGCTGTGAGTTGATACACGTGCACTGTGTAAATGTCGCCATCCAAGGGTTTTCCTTGATTTATTTTTTTGTTTAAACCAAACCTACATAAGGTTAAGAATGCATTCACCCACATTTCCTTGAACAAAAAACACGTTCACATGGTGAAATATTAGTGCATGGTGAAGCTCTAAAGAGAGAGAGAAAAAAAAGTCCTCTAGATCTCTTCCAAAATAGTTTTTCACACACAAGGCTCCACTACTTGGTTTTTGGTCAAAAATATTTTGTAATCTATATTCACCCATGGTATGAGGGTAACCTGCCCGAGCTCACCTAGAAGCTCGAAATGGTTGTTGCGTGATGTGCGCATTAGCGATGCACGTGTGAGGTGCATGCACATGGGTTGGTTCCCACCCGAACATCTACGTTCAAATTAGACTCAGTGGTTCCGCTGTGAGCGAGTCAGCTCAAAATGGACTAGGTGTCTAAGATGTTAGACACGCGCACACATGTTCATTTGATGGACACTCCAATGTACCATTGTTGAGGGGGAGTGTTGAGAGGTAGCGATTGTGGTTGTGCAATGCTACATTGATGGGTGAGTTGTGGAACAGCTCGATTAAGAGGGGGTGTTGAGAGATGTAATCATGGTGTTGTGTGTATGTGGGAAAGCACCCTAGAGGTGCAAGATATTTTGGCAAGATAAGAATGCCACATGTAATATTGTATGGTGTGTGAGTGTTGACCAAAAGAGTGGAAAAAGAAGTGCCACATGGATGATGATGTGTAAAGTGGGATAAGGCTAGAAAGCCTATATCATCGTATGGTTCATTTTGAGATATGCAATAGAGATCAAGTGTTGAGTGTGCAATCTCTCTCTCTCTCTTATGGAGTTCTTAGTGTGGTTTAACCCACCTTAATTATGTTGCTTAATCTATGTCCTTCACCACGATCAATCCCATTTTTGGATTGTTAACACATCATTCCTCAACATGCCTAACCATGGGCTAACATTGGATTCACTGCTCAAGGACTCCTCAGGTCCACTCAACACCTATGATTGCTGCATGTGGTGCAACATCAGCACTTCTTACATCTGCATCTTCTGTTGCCTTCACTACTGGTGCATACCAGCTACTCATCTCATCGAACACAACATATTTTCTTACTCACATCTCATGAGTGGTAGGGTTATAACATCTATAACATTTTGGCTCCATAGCATAATCAATGAAGATGCATTTCTCTGCCTTTGGATCCAACTTTTTTCTCACTTCATCAGGAACATGTACATATACAATACACCCAAACACTTTCAAGTGAGACACATCTGGTCTTATGCCTGAAAATTTTTGTTCAGGAGTCATACCATGAGTAGTTGCAGTCAGTGTCCTGTTCATAATGTACATAGCAGTTGCTACTGCTTTTGCCCAAAAGTAATGTGGCATATTCTTTTCAACCATCAAGGCATATGCTACTTCTGCAATGTGCCTATTTTTCCTTTCTGCAACACCATTCAGTTGGAGTGTACCTACACGTACTGCCTCTTGATTCCCTGCTTTCTCAAGAAATCACTGAACTCATTGGAGAAATATTCTCCCCCACCATCTCATCTTAGGCATTTTATTTGCATGCCTTTTTTGACCAAGGCTTTAAATCTCTGAAAGTGAGCAAACACCTCAATTTTCTCCTTCATGAAATAAACCCACACTTTCCTAGTGTGGTCATCAACAATGAATGTAACATAGTACCTGTAACCTGCAATTGTTGCAGTCTTGGTTGGTCCCCATACACTTGAATGTATGACATCCAATGGCCTTGCACTGACATGATTTTCATGTGGGAAAGCATGTTTGGCCTACTTATCAAGTTGGCATGCATCACATACCTTATGCATACCATCAACCTTAAACTTTGGCAAACCTGCAACAATATTTTGGGCCTGCATAGACTTCAATCACTGTACATTCACATGACCAATATGCTTGTGCCATATGTCAATATCTGCAATGACACATGTTCCATGCGCAAACATGGCTGCCTTTATCTTAGGCATGTTCATATCATCCAAAGTAAACATCCTGCCATTTCTGTTACCCTTTTCAAAACCAAGCGATGGTTATTTTTGAAGTCTTCCACAAAACATGGATTAAACCTCACTTTTGCAGACCCTGCTCAACCATCTTTCCAACAAAAACTAGGTTCTTTGTAATATTTAGAACATGAAGTACATCAACCAAATACTTCATTTTGCCATCCTGCATAGACAATGGCACTTTACCAACATGCGCACAATGGGATGCGCAGTAACATCACCTGTTTCTATATAACTTGGTTTTTCCATTGCTTGCATATCTGTAAGATTCCTCCCTCCAGCTTTTGAGGTGTAAAGGTATAAGTACCTCCCCTTTTTTTCTTGTAATTATTTTCCTCTCTGAAATAGAAGAAAGATCTTGTTTTACCATGTTTTGGCCTAGAGAGAGAAAATATCTAGAGAGAGATAATCCTAAATTGAGATATCTTTGGATATAAAAATCCTTCTAGTGTCTAAAATGGATTCCCTTGAAACAGAAGTTCAAAATGGACTTTCCAATGTGCATAAGGAATTAATTGAAAATGGTATAAGGGACCTTACCCTAAGGGTCTACATTTTCAAAAAAATTGGATTATGGTCCAATTAAGGTTCCAATGGGCCAATTGGATTAATCCAAGTGTTGGGATAAGATAAATCCAAAGAATAAAAGAAAATACCCAAAAATGAGTAAATTCTCACATCAGATGAAGAGTTGACTGAGTACAAGGTTTATTAGTTTAAAATTAAGAGATATTACTAAAAAAATGAGATATTTTGAAATAATGATGCATTTTTAACACCTTGGTAAGGAGAGGGGGACTCTTGAGGTAGGTGCCTATTTTACACGTGTGGAAGGGTTTTTAATTCAAAAACATTGTGATATTTTTATCTCTCCTCTCTCATGAATCAAACCAAATTAAAAAGGGAGCCAAACTGGTCCAAATCTTGTCCAAATTGAGTCAAACTGAACCTGGAAAATTCTAGAACCTAGTTGGACTTGGTTAGTGGCCTCCCTCACCTATAAATAGACCCTTAGTCTTTTGTAAAAAAATTTGTGAGCTATACCATGCCAGTATTACATTAAAATCTGTGAGCTATACCATGCCAGTATTACATTAAAATAATCATATTTTCTATTATCCCTTAAAAATCCTCTACTATTGGGGAGCTTGGAGCTTCTCTCTCTCTTCAGCAACTCTTGGAGCTTTCTTCTTAACTCACTAAACCAATTGATTGGTTGGGGGCTTCACTCATTATTAATTTTATTGAGAAATATGGGTAGAATTGATTTTTGTAAATCCCATGAATCTTTTAATCAAAAGAAGAATATTGAATATATTTCACTTGAGAAATTTTAGAAAGAATATGAAAATATCCATCCAGAAAAAGTACCTTTAACTAGGCCAAGCAATTGACAGAAACTTAGAACAGTCCCATTGGTATCGAAAGTAGAAAACAATACTAAAAGTGGATGTGATGTAGAGCTGAATGAATGTAAATAAATGTGACGGGATGTAAATGGATGCGATTTGATTAGATGAGACGTGAATGTGATAAGAGGAGATGTAAACGTGATGTGATAAGATGTGAATGTGATGTGATAAGATGTGAGTGGATGTGATGTGATGTAAATGGATGTGGATGTGAATGTGATGAGATCTGAGTAGATGTGATGAGATGTGATGTGATGTGATGTAAATGGATGTGGATGTGAATGTGATAAGATGTGAATGTGATGAGACGTGAGTCGATGTGATGAGATGTGATGTGATGTAAATAGATGTGGATGTGAATGTGATGTGAGGTAAATGGATGTGGATGTGAATGTGATGTGAGGAGATGTGAGTGGATGTGATGAGATGTGGATGAGATGTGATGTGATGTAAATGGATGTGGGTGTGAATGTAATGAGATGTGATGATATATGAATGGGGGTGATGTGATGTAAATGGATGAAAATGAGATGTGAAGTGATAGATGTGCATGTGAATGAATGGATGGATGTGGATAGATGTGCATGTGAATGGATGGATGGATATGGATAGATGTGCATGTGAACGAATGGATGGATGTGGGTAGACGTGCATGTGAATGAATGGATGGATGTGGATAAATGTGCATGTGAACGAATGGATGAATGTGGATAGATGTGCAAGTGAATAAATGGATGGATGTGGATAGATGTGCATTTGAATGAATGGATGGATGTGGATAGATGTCAATGTGATTGAATGGATGGATGTGGATGAATGTGATGAGATGTGAATGGATGTGATGAGATATGGATAGATGTGGATGTGATGTAATGTAGATGGAATGAATGAGATGTGATGTTAATAGATGTGGACGTGATGTAATGTGGATGGAATGAATGTGATGTGATATGGATGGAATGAATGTGATGTGATAAGGATAGATGTGGATGGAATGTATGTGATATGATGTGGATGCAATGAATGTGATGGATGTGAATGGGTGTGATGGATGCGAATGGGTGTGATGAGATGTGAATGGGTGTGATGAGATGTGAGTGGATGTGATAAGATGTGAATGGATGCGATAAGATGTGAATGGATGTGATGAGATGTGAATGGATGTGAATGTGATATGATGATATCTGAATGGATGCGATGAGATGTGAGTGGATGTGATAAGATGTGAATGGATGCGATGAGATGTGAATGGATGCGATGAGATGTGAATGGATGTGAATGTGATATGATGATATCTGAATGGATGTGATGTAATGTGATATGATGATATCTGAATGGATGTGATGTAATGTGAATGGATAGATGTGATGTGGATCTAGGTAGATGTCAATGGATGAGATGTGATGTGGATCAGGGTAGATGTGATGTGAATGGATGTGATGTGATGTGGATATGGGTAGATGTGAATGGATGAGATGTGATGATGATGGATGTGATGTGATGATGATGGATGTGATGTGATGTGATGAGGATTTGAATAGATGTAATTGGATGTGATGAGATGTGATGTGGATGAGATGTGATGTGATGTGGATAGATGTGATGAGATTGAATATGATATGAGTGGATGAGAATGGATGAAGGATGATGGAAATAGATGACTCGATGGAAATAGATAAGACTCGATGAAGAATGATGGAAATAGATAAGACTCGATGTAGAATAAGCAAAGTTAATTGATTTAGAAGAATGTGGAATAACGAGAAATGATATGGAACAATGTGGAAAGATGAGAGTGCGTTAGAAACTGTATTTATGATTTGTTTTTAAATGATTGTTCTATGTCAAGAATGATGGGGAAGCATTTTGACCATCTTGTGAATGAGGTCATGGAGACCTAAGTGATAAAGTTGCAACAGCTGACGGAGAGTCAACGGAGGACGTCTCGCATAGCAAGGTCGATCGAGGTCTTGACAAGCCTCGGTTCGATTTAAATGCTGAGCTTCCAGTATGATGGATGAGGGACCAAGGAAGCGGACTATGAGTGAAGTGCTAGGTGACCTGGGAAGGAGCCTAGAGGGTGCTAACCATACGGTACTCGGGCTCTGGGTCGCCGAAGATACCCATGCATACGTCGAGGAAGAAAAATGGAATAAGGTGTTAGAGTTGTTTTCTAAACTCGAGCATGGATCTGGTTGATTGTCTTGTTGGTCCTCAACGTATGAATCCATGGCTCTTTTATATGGATCTGTTGGTTGATCTTGTTGATCTCAACGGAGAGTCCATCTAGAGTTTCTTATGTGATTATATTACCGGGTACTATGAGCTAGGAACTATTGAAAAGGCGGTTGCCAATGATGCCATAGGTACTTGATGAAGGAATGATTGGAAATTAGAATTCAAGCTGGATATTTTGGAGGATTATGATCAATGATACTATGGTCTCATTAAAAGATTGTTTTAAAGCTAATTGAATCTGTGAAATAGGCAATTTCATATTGGGTGTGTAAGTGGTGTGACTATCTTGAAGTTTGCTTGAAGCGCCGGCTAGGGGGCCTGGGAACTCTTTTCCCTAGTACCCAGGACAATTTCTAAATGGATCCTATCACTAACAGGGATTGGATGGGGTTAGGCTGGACTGATGGGTCCCTAAAATGAAACTCAATTATGTTAAGTTACGATAGTTGAAGTAAATCTTGGATAACCCTTGTTCTATGGAAAAGAATCAATGATTGTGCCTCTTGATGAGGAAAAAAGCATTGGAATCTATGATCCAAGTGCAAGTCTTTTCCTTGATTTGACCATGTGACTTATGGGTTTGGTCAGATCAGTTTGGCTAGTTAAGGCTCTTGACTACGTTAGAATAAAAATATCCTGGAGGAATCGCCTATGTCTGCTGGGCAAGGGAAGTTTTTTCGGGTTTGGTTTTGGAAGAACTAAGGGATTAGTCTCTTGTCCGGATATCCGTGAGCGAGGCCCCGAGTGATAGGTTCTGCCTTGCACAAGAAGTGCTACTTTCGCTGCTACAACCCCCGAAATTCGTTGTGCGGAGGGGGTAGGGATCTTTCAGCTGGTATCAGAGCGAATTGGCTAAAGTGGATCAACCGAGAATCAAGAAATGTCAAAAATTTATGAAGCACCAGTAAAAGATTGTAATTGTGTGATGAAATTAATATAAATTGATATTCAGAATGAAGATTCATAAATTGGAAATTGGGTCTTCAGATGGAAGTACCGCAACTGTATGGAATCCCTGACTTGTTTGAGGCCTAGATATGATGGTATTTACCTTATAGCTCCAAGGACCGTGACTACCCGTATATACCGTGGGTATATCCGCCGCAGCTCTTTACTGACAATATATACGAGTAGATCTAAGACCTTGAAGTTATAAGCAAAAATGCTATCCAAAGGATGAATTCAAATGCTGGTTGATATGATTTTAGAATTCTGGTTTATGAGTTGATTTTGATTCTGATTGAAAGATGATGATTCTTGAATTCTGGTTGAAGGAAGTAAGTTGAACAACGCCACAATGAGGATGAATGGGACGAATCCCAGTGATGATGTTAGTAATTGGAATGATGATTATGACTTATAAATAGACCCTTAGTCTTTTGTAAAAAAATATTGGAGCTATACCATGCCAGTATTATGACTTATAAATAGACCCTTAGTCTTTTGTAAAAAAATATTGGAGCTATACCATGCCAGTATTATACTAAAATAATCATATTTTCTATTATCCCTTAAATTTTCCTCTCTCTTGGGAGCTTGGAGCTCTCTCTCTCTACAACAACTCTTGGAGTTGCTCTTCTCCTCTTGGTGGACCAATTGATTGGTCGGGGGCTTCACTGCTAATAGAGAATCAAGCCAAACTTGGAGGTAAAATCAAATTTTATGGTTTTTTCCAATTTATCTCAATGACTTTCTTCTTCTCAAGCTTGAGAAGCTTTCTAAATAATTCTTTTAATTCAAATCAATCTTTCCCTTTAAGTCTTAATGCTTAATTAAGAGAAAGTTAATCTTTATGCTTATTTGTAATGCTTTCTTGAAGTAAATCTCTCTCTCTAAAAGAAAAGCCATCTTTATGGCTAAATCCTTTGAAAAAGGAGGCTTCTCTCAATGATAGTCTCTTAATTCAAAGCTAAACTCTAGGCTTGATAAGCTAGAGATTAAGAAAATGGTATTTCTATGATTTTGTGTTAACAAAGTAATGGTTATTTCTTTTAGATTATTTATAAGTAGTTAAAAACTACTTTTATTGATTCTAAATGAGAAATAGATTATCCTATCAATTTGGAAAAAGAGAAATATTAGAATTAGCTTAATCTAGTGGTATAATCATAATTAAGTTTATGATTATGATTAAAACTATGATTTAAATTCATAATTTGATTTTAAGCATAAAAGAGTACTACTATCATATTTCCATTACAAGTTTTTATTCTTTAGAAAAATTTGAGAATTATCAGTAATAGTAGCGAAGCTATGGTAAAATTTTTAGAAAATAATATATATCTTATTTTTATGCATAATGCTAAAAGAGGACTTCCTACCATATTCTAGGATTAGACATCCTATGCAAAAAAGAATGATTTTCATCATATTCATGAGAAATAATGTTTTTGTAATTATGCATAATTAATTGATTATGATAAAAGAGTAATTTTTGGTAAAATTATTTTTATGCAAAAAGAGGAATTTCCATGATAATTGAGATTTAAGTAATTAAATGGTAAAAGAGAAATTTTTGGTAAATTTATTTTTATGCAAAAAGAGGAATTCCCATGATATTTGATATCCAAGTAATTAAATGGTAAAAGAGTAATTTTTGGCATAATTCAAATTATGAGTATTTATCAAAAGTGAAATTTTGAGCATTATTATTTTTATTGGGAAATATGGGTAGAATTGATTTTTGTAAATCCCATGAATCTTTTACTCAAAAGAAGAATATTGAATATATTTCACTTGAGAAATTTGAGAAAGAATATTAAAATATCCATCGAGAAAAAGTACCTTTAACTAGGCCAACCAATTGGCAGAAACTTAGGAAAGTCCCATCGATATCGAAAGTAGAAAACAGTACTAAAAGTGGATGTGAGGTAGAGACGAATGAATGTAAATAAATGTGACACGATGTAAATGGATGCAATGTGATTAGATGAGATGTGAATGTGATAAGAGGAGATGTAAACATGATGTGATAAGATGTGAATGCGATGTGAGAAGATGTGATAAGATGTGAGTGGATGTGATGAGATGTGGATGAGATGTGATGTGATGTGAATGTGATAAGATGTAAATGTGATGAGATGTGAGTGGATTTGATGAGATGTGATGTGATGTAAATGGATGTCGATGTGAATGTGATAAGATGTGAATGTGATGAGATGTGAGTGGATGTGATGAGATGTGGATGAGATGATGTGATGTGATGTAAATGGATGTGGATGTGAATGTGATGAGATGTGAATGAGATGTGATGATATGTGAATGGGGGTGATGTGATGTAAATGGATGAGAATGAGATGTGAAGTGATAGATGTGCATGTGAATGGATGGATGGATGTGGATAGATGTGCATGTGAACGAATGGATCGATGTGGATAGATGTGCATGTGAATGGATGGATGGATGTGGATAGATGTGAATGTGAATGAATGGATGGATGGATGTGGATAGATGTGAATGTGAATGAATGGATGGATGTGGATGAATGTGATGAGATGTGATAAGATATGGATAGATGTGGATGTGATGAAATGTAGATGGAATGAATGAGATGTGATGTGAATAGATGTGGGCGTGATGTAATGTGGATGGAATGAATGTGATGTGATATGGATGGAATGAATGTGATGTGATAAGGATAGATGTGGATGGAATGTATGTGATGTGATGTGGATGCAATGAATGTGATGGATGTGAATGGGTGTGATGGATGTGAATGGGTGTGATGAGATGTGAGTGGATGTGATGAGATATGTGATGAGATGTGAATGGATGTGATGTAATGGATGAGATATGAATGTGTGTGTTGAGATGTGATATGATGATATCTGAATGGATGTGATGTAATGTGAATGGATAGATGTGATGTGGATCTAGGTAGATGTGAATGGATGAGATGTGATGTGAATGGATATGATGTGATGTGATGTGGATCGAGGTAGATGTGAATGGATGAGATGTGATGTGAATGGATGAGATGTGATGTGGATGTGGGTAGATGTGAATGGATGAGATGTGATGAGGATGGATGTGACGTGATGTGATGAGGATCTGAATAGATGTAATTGGATGTGATGAGATGTGATGAGGATCTCAATAGATGTAATTGGATGTGATGAGGATCTCAATAGATGTAATTGGATGTGATGAGATGTAATTGGATGTGATGAGATGTGATGTTGATGAATGTGATGTGATTTGGATAGATGTGATGAGATGTAATATGATATGATTGGATGTGAATGGATGAAGGATGATGGGAATAGATAAGAGTGGATGTGGAATAAGCAAAGTGAATTTATTTAGAAGGATGTGGAATAACGAGAAATGATGTGGAACAATGTGGAAAGATGAGAGTTTGTTAGAAACTATATTTATGACCTATTTTTAAATGATTGTATTTATGACCTATTTTTAAATGACCGTTTTATGTCAAGAATGCTGGGGAAGCATTTTGACCATCTTGTGAATGAGGTCGTTGGAGACCTAAGTGATAAAGTTGCAAAACAGTTGATGGAGAGTCAACGAAGGACAACCAGCCTTGGTTCGATTTAAATGGTAAGCTTCCGGTACGGTAGATGAGGGACCAAGGAAGCGGCCTATGAGTGAAGTGCTAGGTGACCTGCAAAGGAGCCTAGAGGGTGCTGACCATATGGTGCTCGGGCTAGGGTCGCCAAAGATACCCATGCATGCATGATAAGGAAAAAAGCGTTGGACTCTATGATCCAAGTGCAAGTCTTTTCCTTGATCTGACCATGTGACTTACAGGTTCGGTCGGATCAATTTGGTTAGTTAAGGCTCTTGATTACGTTAGAATAAAAATATCCTTGAGGAATCTCCTATGTCGGCGGCTGGCCGAGGGGAGTTTTTTCGGGTTTGGTTTTGGAAGAACCAAGGGATTAGTCTCTTGTCCAGATATCCGTGGGCAAGGCCCCGAGTGAGAGGTTCTGCCCTGCGCAAGAAGTGCTACTTCCGCTGCTACAACCCCCGGAATTCGTTGCGCGGAGGGGGCAGTGATCTTTCACCAAGTGGAATTGACACAGTGCTCATTAGGCATTGGAAGGTGCCTCGAGCATTGATCAGCCTAAATGGCATGACATAGTATCCATACATGTCCCATTCACTCTCGACAAAGGTTGTATTATGTTTATCCTTTGGATCAATCAGCACTTGATTGTATCCATAGAATCCATCGAGGAAGCTGTAGGCTTCCTTTCCTCTAACTCTATCGAGCACATGCTCTATGAAGGGCAATGGATAGTGATCCCATATTGTAGCAACATTGACTGTTTTGAGGTCTACACACTCACACTTTGTCATTCCGTTTGGGCACTATCACTATGGGTGAAACCCATTTTGTGTGCTGTATCTCGTAGATGAAACCGGTGTCTAGTCTTTCTATTTCCTCCCAGACCATCTTGGAGTATTTGGGGTTCATAGGGTACGCCCTTTGCTTTACTGTTCTTACTCCCTCTACCATGGGGATGGTATGTTTGACAACTTTTTGAGGTACACCCTTCATGTCCGTGTACTTCCATGCAAAGCAATACTAGAATTCTATGAGAGGAGAAACCGGGTCTTTTTCTTCTTTAGCTGAGAGAGGTATTCCCCTTTGTAGATGGACCTTGGATCCTCACCTAGGTCTACCAAGGTAACAAAGAGGTATTCCCCCTTGTAGATGGACCTTGGATCCTCGCCTAGGTCTACCAAGGTAACTTCTTTAACTTTGGTTGGACCATCTTAAGAGGTACCTGGATCTCCAGCATGGGTTCTTTGGGCTGAGTCATATTGTACAAAACAATCATCCATCTTGAAGGTGGTGAAGTGTTCAGGGACTTGTTTAGTCTCCTTAGCTTTAGAGCTTACTTCTTCTATCAAATTTTTATCTTATTTTTCTATTGTGAGAACTTACTTTTTGTTGTGTGCCTTATGTGCAGAGTGGAAAATCTTTTGCGGTTCAAGTTTGGAGGTGGCCATATTGATTGGAATGGAGATGTTGGCAAGATCTTTTTGCCAAACTTGGCTGAAGTATGCGTGCTAGTCGATAGCTGCTACATATTTCAGCCAATGTGTTTTTGAGTCGATAGGGAAGTCATATGTCTCTTTTTCGCAACAACCATTGGGTTTATGAGTTCTGAGTGAATGGTTTCCCACCAATAATGGTTCCTCCTTATCATCATCTCTAGGCTTATGACTTGTGACTTCGGGCATACACACGGTGCTCAGCATGTAGAGGGAAGTGATTACTTGCCCATCAGCTATAGCAAATCGGGTGCTTGTGCATCTTGAAAGTACGTCCAAGGTAGCGAGGATATGTATCCAATTACTAGAGTCTTCTAGCTCTAGGAGTGGTGAAAATTCCATGCTATCCCTCTCCTTATCTCAATCTTCTTATGGCATGTTTGGCATAAGTGGACTACGGTGGATTAGGTTGTTGTTACCAAATCCTCTATGGAAGGGTTGGCCACTCAGAGGATGGACTTTCCAAGTACACAGGTTAACCTTTCTCATTTGGTCTTTCTTTTCCGGATATAGATATGATTCGTGTCCTAATAATCATGGATGATTTTGGTCTCTCTCATAAAGGATCCCTCAAGAGGCCTATCGGCCTTTGCGGTGGCTCCATCAACAAGTTTCACAAGTAAACCCATGTCATTCATGGCAAGTGCTCCCCATTTCTCCCAGCATGTTTAGTAACAATTCTCACTCTCGCTCCTCCATCTAGGATGGCGGTGACTTGAAGGCCATCGTTGAAGGTTATGTGGGTAGTGATGCACTGCATTCATCTCCTTCAAAGTATTTCCCTTTCTTGTTGACTCGAACAGTGGGTGGCACCACTGATTCCACGGGGCTCAATGAATCCATCTTGATCTATCTCGTCAGAGCTTTCTAGCTCTATGGGCTCTTGCATTCCTTCTCCTAGGCGTCCTTCCATCCAATCCTTCAAATCTTTCCCCATAAAGTCGGGTTGCCTTGGATTAAGGTGCCAATGGGGATTTAGATTTGAGAAGATAGGAAGGATGAGAGACCTACAATGTCTCTACGAATGGATGTAGTTTCCTGAGCTGGTGGATCACCCTTGTCCGTGTTTAGGCTCTTGCAAGTGTTAGGTATCCGAACCTAGACTTCCGTGTGTGTTCTTTTTAAAGAGAGACAAAAAATAGAGCCCACATGTTTAGAGGAGGCACTTGGACATTAGAAAGATGCTATGAATGAAGAGATGGCTACATTGGATGCAAATGAGTTGTGGGAGTTAATGCATATGCCTAGCACTTGGATGCAAGTGGATCTATAAAGCAAAGCAAAATTCAGATGGGTCTATGTGAGCAGGTATAAGGCAAGATTGGTAAGGGATATGTGCAGACCTTTGGGATTGAGTATTGAGAACTATGAGGAGACTTTTGGCTCAGTGCTAGGATGGAAATTATAAGAGAGAAGTCATTGCTATAGGTGTAACTAAGGGATGGTCTTTACATCAAATGGATGTAAAGAATGGATTTCTACATCAAATGGATGTAAAGAAAGGATTTCTACATGGTGCCACCACAGGGCTGCCACCCAAGCCACAGAAAAATGGGGGAAAAATACGGGGAGTGAGGAAAAAGGTGGGGCAAAAAGATACAAGGACCATACACATCTATATTTTGTTTGGAGGTATGGCTTGAAACAGGCACCTACAACATGGTCAAACAAGATAGGAGAGTATCTTGTTATTATTGGTGTCATATATATTTGTAATATATTTTTTACTATATATGGAAATAATTAACAGAAACATTGTTCTAGTAGTCATCTATGGTGATTACTAGTAGTCAATAACCACAAAAACAACTGATAGGGGCATTATCCTAGTAGTCATCTATGGTGATGACTTGATTGCCACACGGGACAGTGATGGTGACATTCATGAGGTGAATGTTCTCCTCAAGAAGAAGTTTGAGATGAAAGATTTGGGTGAGAGCTGCTGTGATACTTCTTGAGTATAGAGGTGATTAGATCACTTATGGATTTTACAAAGCTAGTATGCTTTGGATATGATATCTAAGTATGAGATAAGAGGTTATAAGACAATCTCAATGCCATTAGAGCATAACACAAAATTAGTTGCAAATAGAGGTGATTTTCTAGAGGACCCTACTATGTACAAGCACATGATAGGGATCTCATTGTATTTAAGTCATTTAAGGGATCTCATTTTAGTTAAGTCATTTAAGGGAGCTCATTTTATTTAAGTGTATTGTAAAGAGATCATTGTATTTAATTCAAGATATTACCTTAGACTTGTTAAAGCATGTATCATTTTCGGTCTTGCCTTAGAGCAACAATTTGGCAGTAGGTGACTAGGGCATTGATTAGGGTGACACGAGAGGGCTAGAGAGGGACGAGTGCAGGGAGTCGAAACAAGATGAGGGGATGCGGGGAAAGGGTCAAGCAGGGGGGAAAAGTGGATTTGAAGGGGCATAAGGCCGGGGTCCATAGCTCATTGGCAAGTGGTTGGTCCCATTGTGATGGCTACTGGCCATGCAATAGTGTTGGCTGAATGGCGAGTGGCCAGCAGGTGACAGACGATGGGAGTGGCTAGTAAGGAGTGACATGAACAATAGATGGCGGCCATGGCGCATGGAAAATGGGAGTGGCCAATTGGGAGTGGTAGGCGCATTGACCATCATGGCACATGGCGGGTCTGGTCGGCACAACAGCCGCAAAGCATGACGGCATGATAGACTTGTATCGGCCATACTTTTTTAAGGTTTTTTCCTTTAATATAAATTTGACACTTTGATGAGGCTATGGCCCAGAGGCTATGGCCCACAAGAGAGCAAGGTGGTGAAGAGCCTTTGAGAGACGATGCCATCAAGATGACTTTGAGAGACAATGCTCATCCATGGTGTAAAGTTGCACGACGTACTATGGGAGGACCTCCTAAACTCTGAAAGGGCCTTCCTAAACTTCTTTGTCCTTTTTAGATAGAGATCTTGGTATACCAAGACAAAATCACCTGTTTTGAATTATTGCTAGCTTAAGTGGTGATCATGCCAAGATTTGGCATAATTCTTCTCAACTTCAAGCGCTTGGTTGGCTAGGCCTTAGTCTCTTCCAAGGTTGAAAGATAGTGGATTGATCTCAAAAGAGGAGAAAGTTGCAAGCAAGGCAATAATGCATCATCAAAAACAGGGTGGTGATAAAATAAGTGAGAAGTTCTTGGTGTGATGCAGCAGATGCTTAGCTGCACTATAGGAGATATGTCAGGATCGGGAGATGTTTGGTATTAGGATTCTAGCACCTCTAACCACATGACCAATCAAGATTCAGAAAGGCCAAAGAAAAGAAGACAAAAGTTATTTTCCATTATCAATGAGGAGAGCCAAATGATGGAACAATCACGTTTAGAGACTAATACTTCCGCATAAGAATAAGAAGGGGGAAGACACCAAAGACAAGGCAATTCCATTACAACCCACAAGTGTACAAGGGGACAAGGAGTGGAACTAAGAAGACACAGAAGAATGGGACCAAGTTAGGATCCCAACCCAATGATCTTGGTGGTTGAAGAGGCTTTCCAAAGAGACTAAACAGGTCGTACAGAGGAATTGACCCCCTTCACTTCAAAGCCAAAGGTGGTAAACAAAGTCCTATGCTAAGCCAATTATTTATAGCACTCTCAAATTGCTTACAAGCCCACAATTCTAAGACAGAGCAGTATGAAGCACAGCTTTAGGAATCCCAAACAACCATAGACAAGTTGGAAACAAAATCAACACATTCAGGGCTCAAAAGTATTGGAGGAGGCCAAGCACAAGGTGCTTATACATTCTTATACCCAACAGTTAGCCTTGCTTTTGGTAGAAACACAAAAATTTGACACTTTGCTGCAAAGCCACCTAGACAAGGCCAATGCCTATTTGCAACAAAAGGAGGACACTAACAGAAACCTCAACATAGAGCTAAATAAGGCTTGAGGATCTTAGGGCAGGGATAAGAATCCAATTAAAAATGGTGCAAAAATCTTTTGACAGCACCAATGTAAGCATGAAATCTCATATAGTAGCCAAAGATGGCCGAATTAAAAGGTTACAAGCAGAGGTGGCGGAACTAAAGAAAAAGAAAGTTGGAATCCCCTTAACTCTCTCTTTTCCATCCTCAGAGCCAGATGCATGATAAAGAGGTTGTCCTTAGCCAAATATCCTCTGAGCTCCCAAAGCTTGTGCACCAAAGCCTTCACTCAACCAAGTACTTGAAATTGGTTAGGCATGAACTAAGCCTTCACTCAACCAAGTACTTGAAATTGGTTAGGTATGAACTAAGCCTTATGGCCTTATCTCAAAATATATCTCTAGAAGTGCCTTTGCCTCTACTTACAGAGAATGCGGAGGAGAGGGAGAGCTTGAGTTCCTTACAAGAAATCACACACACATAAGAGAGAGAGAGAGATAGATGGCTGAATTTTCTTCTACCTCCTTCTCTTCTCTACAACCACATAACTAAAAGATAAGAGCACATATATAAAGGAAAAGTTGTCTCCTACAACAACATATAATTAGTAGTCTAAAGTGTGAACCTGACTATATGAGCTGGCACTATAACTATATCATAACTCTAGTACTCTAAAGTGGCTATCACATAGCTTGTCATCCACTAGCAGCATATCAACCATAATCTCAACAACCATGCTAGTGGCATAACTGCAGAATCTATCACCCAGGTGGGGTCATCAATGCTCGCTTATAGCACTAGTTGAGATCAATATCTCAACACTCCCCCTAGAGCTCAACTCCACACACTACGCTCCAAGTAAGCTCCTAAACTTGTGGAGCTTCTCTGTGCCCAATGCCTTCGTGAAGATGTCAGCCACCTGATCATCTGTGTTGACATATACGAGATCTACATCACCTGGTAGAACCTTCTCTCTCACAAAGTGATAATGCACCTCAATGTCCTTCATTCTAGGATGATATACTGGGTTATTTGCCAACTATATGCTACTCGTTGTCACAATAAATGACAAATGCTCTTTCCATGGGTTCACCCATATCACCAAGTAGCTTTTGAAACCAAGCTATCTCACAAGCTACCATAGTAGCACCCCTATACTTTGCCTCTATACTCAACAATGTTGGCTGCTTCTTACTGCTTCAACTCATAGCAGCACCCCTATACTTTGCCTCTATACTCAACAAGTCAATCGTTGGCTGCTTCTTACTTCAACTCATAGCTTTTGAAACCAAGCTACCTCACAAGCTACCATAGCAGCACCCCTATACTTTGCCTCTATACTCAACGAGTCAATTGTTGGCTGCTTCGTACTGCTTCAACTCATAGCAGCACTCCCAAATGAGTACATAGAACCACTGGTAGATCTCCTATCTGCAACACTACTAGCCCAGTTAGCATCTGTGTACCCATGTACCTGTATCTCTATACCAGCCTCATAAAAAAGTCCATAATCAACTGTTGACTTTATGTACCTGAGAATTTGTTTAGCCAAATACAAGTGTGGCTTTCTAGGGGCCTGCATAAAATGACTCACAAGTCTAACAACACAACTCAAGTCTGGCAGCATAGTATTTGTCATGTAGATCAAGCTACCCACTATGCATGTGTAAATACTGGGGTCCTCCAAAAGGTCACCTATATCTGTAGAAAGCTTTGTTTTCTACTCTTATGGCACTGAAATAGGCTTATGGCTTGTCATACCATACTTGGACAACATGTCCAAGCCATACTGTCTCTGTAAAATAACAAAATGCCATGAGGTGATCTCACCACCTCTATGCCCAATAAATACCGCAGCTCACCCAAATCCTTTATCTCAAACTTATGCTTAAAAAGCCTCTTGACATCATGTATGTTAGCATCACTATCACCAATGATAATCAAGTCATCCACATAGATGACTAATAGCATGATCCCTATATCTGTGTTTTTCACATAAAGTGAAAAATCTACATTGGATATCTGAAATCCAAGGGAAACAAGATCCTCCCCAATCTTGTTTGACCATGCTCTGGGTGCCTGCTTCAAGCTATACAAGGCTTTGCGTAACCTCTACACAAAATTTGGGTGTGCATCACTCTCATAATATAGTGGCTGCATCATGTATACTTCTTCTTGCAAATCACCATGCAAGAAGGCATTCTTTACATCCATATAATGTAAAAACCAAACCTCTGATGAAGCCATAGTAATGAGAGCTGTCACGGTAACCATTCTTGCAACCAGGTTAAATGTCTCCTTTACAGTTAATTCCACAAGTCTAAGCATAGCCCTTGGTAAACCAATCTTTCCTTATACTTGCTCACTGAACCATCAGTGCTATGCTTGACTTTATACACCCACTTACATTTAGTTTCCTTTCTTTAGACAAAGGCACTAACTCCCATGTTGCATTTGCATCCAGTGCTGCCATCTCCTCATTCATGTCATCTTCCCATTTCTTATTTCCAAGTGCCTGGTCAAAACACGTGGGGCTCCAACTCCTATATTACTTTAACCATGTAATCATAATGATGGGATGTATATCTAGCGTATCTCAACCTATTACGAGGGTACCTAACCCTTGTAGACTTGCGTACACCTAGATCAGTACTAGGTGTCCTTAAAACAGTCATGGTTCTCCTTACACCAGAAGTAACCACATAGGTGGAATGCCAAGCTCCTCTCATCAAGGCTTTACTCAAAGCCGCTAGAATCACCATGCACATATGAGTGATAGATCATGCACAAAAGGTTGATCCACATTTTCCTTTCCTTTGCATGATACATGTGTACCTACATCTGTTCTCAACCTGAGTGACCATGGACCAACATTGGATCCACTGCTAGAGGACTCTCCAAGTCCACTAAGCACCTGTGTTGCTGCTCTACATGTAGTGCAGCATCAATACTTCTTACATTTACAACCTATATTGTCTTTACCATTGGTGTATACCAGCTACTCATCTCGTCAAAGACAACATCTTTGCTTACTTGCATCTCACGAGTGGTAGGGTTATAACATTTATAACCTTATAACCTTTCTAATCCATAACATAACCAATAAAGATGCATTTTTCTGCCTTTGGATCCAAATTTATTCTTACTTTATTAGTAATATATGCACATATACAATACACTCAAATACTTTCAAGTGAGACACATCCGATCTTATGCCTGTAAGCTTCTGTTTAGGTGTCATACCATATGAACATCTGTAGTGGGTGTCCTATTCATAATGTATATAACATTTGCTACTACTTCTACCTAAAAATAATGTGGCATATTGTTTTCAACCATGAAGGCACGTGCCACTTCTGTAATGTGCCTAGTTTTTCTTTCTGCAACACCATTTTGTCGGAGTGTACCTACATGTAAATTGTCTCTAGATTCCTTGCTTTCTCAAGAAATTGTTAAACTCATTGGAGAAATATTCTCTCCCACCATTTGATCTTAGGCATTTTATTGCCATGCCTTTTCCCTTCTTGACCAAGGCTTTAAATCTCTAAAAGTAAGCAACACCTCACTTTCTCCTTCATGAAGTAAATCCACACTTTCCTAGTGTGGTCATCAACATGAATGTAACATAATACCCCCAACCTGTAGTTGTTGTGGAGTCTTGGCTGGTCCCCATAAATCTAAATGTATAACATCGAATGGCCTTGCACTGACATGCTTTTCATGTGGGAAAGCATGTTTGGCCTACTTACTAAGATGGCATGCTTCACATACTTTATGCGTACCATCAACCTTAAACTTTGGCAAACTTGTAACAATATTTTGGGCTGAAATAAATTTTAATCATTGTTATTGTATATTCACATAGCCAATGCTCTTGTGCCATATGTCGATATCTGTAATGGCATTTATTCTTCCATGTGCAAACATGCCTACCTTTACTTCAAGCATGTTCACATCCAAAGATGGCTGAATTTTCTTCTATCTTCTTCTCTTCTCTACAACCATATAACTAAAAGATAAGAGTACATACATAAAGGAAAAGTACTCTCCTACAACAACATATAATCATCGGTCTAGAGTGTGAACCTGACTATATGAGCTAGCGCTATAGCTATGACATAACTCTAGTAATCCAAAGTGGCTGTCACATAGCCTCTCATCCACACTGGCGGCATATCAACCATAATCTCACCAATCATGTCAGTGGCATAAGTGCGGAAGCTATCACCTAGGTGGGTCATCAATGTTTGCCGTGGCACTAGTTGAGCTCGACATCTCAACATTAGTTAGCATGTAGATCATAAACAAACAAGTGCCAGTGTTCATGGGGACACATTCAGTACCAAACTAATCTTTCAAGGGTCGGTATCCTGCAAGAGCTCATAGACATCTACACCAACAGCCCATTATAACGAATTTCATAGCTTGGTTTTGCCTATTCAATAATGCTACCCCAAAAAGAAAGACCAAGAATACAAGATAGTGGTGGAAGAAGAGGTGTATATGCACAAGGCACCTTAGAAATGCTCTAAGGACATATAAAGGTTGGTAGCAAGAAGGGGCAAGAGGATTTCTATTATAGAGTATCGAAAGTTTAGTCTGCTTAAGTACCTAGCACACCCTCCATAACTATTTTTAAGTGATCTATATAAGAATTTACAAAATATATTTCTATTATAGGGTATCGAATGTTTAGTATGCTTAAGTACCTAGCACACCCTCCATAACTATTTTTAGTGATCTATATAAGAATTTGTAAATATATACAGAAGCAAACAAAAAGTTAATGCCTACTTCTTCAACACAAAACATGTTACATACCTTGACGTCCTAGAGCTAGAGGAGCACAATGACCTTGATGACTTGTTGAAAGGGAGATCAAGAATGGGCCACCGCCGAGGAAGGATAAAATTCAAAAGTGGGCACGATAAGAAGTGCCAAGAGCCAAGTAGAGAAGATGATAAAGATGACTCTAAGAAAGACAAGGGAAGTAGGCCAAAACCAAAGTACACAGATGAGGCGAAGGAACCAGAGAATAAAAATTACTCTTTAAAAAAAAGGCATTAGGCTAGAACCAAAGCACATAGATAAGGCCAAAGAACTAGAACCAAAGCACATAGATAAGGCCAAAGAACTAGAGTACAAAATAGATTATAGCCATCAAGGCAAAGATGAGCCCAAGAAAAATGATCCAAACAAGGACAAAGGTAAAGAGAAGATGGAAGAAAGAGAAGATGCTCTTTTAGAGCTAGCTGCCAACAAGTACCTATCTCTCACTAAACCCGTTGGACAAGAAGCCCAAAATTGAGACTGCCGAACCCAAGGAGAACCCATGGACCAAAATGACACTCGAACATGCCTCCCACCAAATGGGATCAAAATAAAGATAAGAAACCATCAGAGGAGGATGTTTACAACATGCCATCATAAGATGTCAGTCTACTACAACGTGAAAACATTATAAGGTACAATAAATTGATATAACAAACTACAAGGCACTAGTAGAGGCCACCCCCCAACAAATATACAGAATAGACATGCCATTTCTAAAGTCTTATTTGGAAATCTGATGGAAAGAGTGGTGGGACAATAACCCATAGGACATGAGGGTGGGAATCATGCAATCCACAAAGGAAAATTTATTTACTCAAGACAATACAACATCAACCAAAATAGTGACTTGTATGGTTCCACAAGGGCCAAGTTTATAGCAAAGACATACATGCCCCTATTGCCTAAAGAATTGTTTCACAATATATGCCCATACCTAAAATATAGTTGGAGTGAGTACTTAGATAAGCTCCAATATAATGAATATTTGGTCAAATTTCCAAACTTTCATCATTTCTATAGGGAGAACAAATGGATGAGGATTGGATGCAGAAAGTGATGCAATTCTTTTTAAATGAGAATCACAATTTGGATGATTCCCATGTGTAAATGACCTACAAAATCTTTACCACTCTTTTGATTTTCTTGGAAAATTTTGAGGATGTAAAGATAAATAAGGGTTGGCATATTTATTATGAGTACCCTCACTAACAACTAGCATTTGACTTCATAATTGGCCCAACCCACTGCCAGATATACAGATACTATAAGTGGGTCACGTACCTCCCCACCCTTCACATCCAAAACTTCAAGGAGAGTTTCTTGATTGAATTTTCCCAAGCAGGAATGTCAAGAATTTTCCATTCATCAATCCACTCCTTAGATTCGAAGCTCTCTACAATTTTATTACCAACCTGATCAATTAACGCTTCCAAGGACTGAAGCTAGTCTAGGCAAGGGGTTTATTCCATACACATGATGTAATCCCCGCCCAAGCTTAGGAATCTCACTCTACATATGGCCAGGGTCCCAACTTTAATGAAAGCTTACCATATAAGGCTTATAAATAGAAGATAACTAGTAATGGGTGTGGACACTCAGTGTGGGCAACCACTTGTATATAAGAGACTTATTGGAGTTATAATACAATTTGCATTTGATCTCAATCTTGGGAGATCCTTGGTTCTTACTTGTCTTGATCTCTTCTTAATTCTTGCATGCTTTCATGCTTATGTTAGTCATTAGCTATGGAGTCTTGTGTGGAGTTTCTTACTTACATGTGTGAGTGCTTGAGTGTGTGTGTGCTCTTGAGGTAAGATTACTTGATTCTTGCTTATGATTAGCTAGATGTGGAAGGTGATTGTGTGTGTGTGTGTGTGTGTGTGTGTGTGAGAGAGAGAGAGAGAGAGAGAGAGAGAGAGAGAGAGAGAGAGAGAGAAAGAGGAATCTGTCTACCTTCTCCCTCATATGTGATTAGGTTAGGGAAGGTCTAAACATTAGATTGGTAGAACTTGAAGGTTTGACACCCCCTGAGGTTTTAATTACCATGTTCAATGTGCTGTCATGATCTAGATGGATTGTATTCCTTGAAAAGAGAGATGAAACAGACACGTGTAGAGAGGCAAACCCTAATTACCTCTCATTATCTCAAACCATCAACATCTATATGATACAGAAGGTCCATAGCTTTCCTTCATTGCACACCACAAAACATAACACACTACACTAGTGATAAGTTCATACTGAAATAACCTAAGTCTAATGTCCACCCACTTAGCCAGTTGGACGTGGCCTTTATTGTCCACACACACACTGCTAGACTCGTGTCCATATGCCACCACTATCCACTAGATCCCAATGAGAGTGTATTCTCAACACTCCCCCTCAAGCTCACCATATCCATCTCATGTACTCCATGCCTATCTCTGAAGTACTCAAACTTCTCTTTACCAAGTGGTTTGGTAAAGATATCTACAACCTGCTCTTCAGTGTTCACATATGTCAACTCTATATGTTCGTCCAACACTTTCTCCCTGATGCAGTGATAGTGGAACTCATTGTGTTTGGTCCTCGACGATAGACCGGATTGCTTTTGTTGCCAATTGTATATTGTTCATGTTGTCACAATGTATGACAACTTTTCCATCACATTGCTGTCCCAAATCTTTGAGTAGCTTTTTCAGCCATACCACCTTACATGCAGCCATAGTTTCTCCTCTATACTTTGCCTCTGTGCTAGATAAAGCAATTGTGAGTTTCTTTTTGCTACTCCAACTCACCCCACTGAAGTTCCCAATGTGAAAGGATAGCCACTAGCAAATCTTCTATCATAAGAACTACTTGCCTAATCTGCGTCTGTATATCCATGAACATCCATAGCTTTGCCATACTCATAAAGGAGTCCATAATGTGCTGTAGCTTTCTCATATCTTGAAAGATCCCTACCCCCTCTGTGCAACGAATTTAGGGGGTGCTAGCAGTGGAATTAGCACTTCTTGCGCAAGGCAGAACCTCTCACTTGGGGCCTCACCCCCACGGATATCCGGACAAGAGACTAATCCCTCGGTTTTTCCAAAACCGAGAACTCGAAAAAACTTTCCTTGCCCAACAGACATAGGCGATTCCTCCAGGATATTTTTATTCTCACGTACTCAAGGTCATCACTAACCAAATTGATCCGACCGAACCCGTAAGTCACATGGTCAGATCAAGGAAAGAGACTTGCACTTGGATCATAGAGACCAATGCTTTTTTCCTCATCAAGAGGCACAACCATTGATTCTTTTCCATTGAACAAGGGTTATCCGGGATTTACTTCAACTATCGTAACTTAACAGAATTCAGTCTCATTTTAGGGATCCATTAGTCCAGCCTAACCCTATCCAATCCCATGAGTTAGCCAACCACCCAACCACTGTAGTGATAGGATCCATTTAGAAATTTGGTTATTTTTTATTCCGGGTACAAGGGAAAAGAGTTCCTAGGCCCCCTAGCCAGCGCTTCAAGAAAACTTCAAGATAGTCACACCAATTACACACCCAATATGAAATTGCCTCTTTCACAGATTTAGCTCTCTTTAAAACAATCTTTTAATGAAACCATAATATCACTAATCCCAATCCTCCAAAATATCTAGCTTGAATTCTAATTTCCAATCATTCCTTTATCGGTGTACCTATGGCATCATGGGCAACCAGAACGCTCACCACCTGTTCACTTAGGGGCCTTTTCAATAGTTCCTAGTACCCGGAAATATAATCACATAAGAAAATCCAGATGGACTCTCCGCCGTTGAAGATCAGCGAGATCAACCAATAGATCCATATAAAAGAGCCATGGAGAGGACCAGCAAGGACAATCAACCAGATCCATGCCCGAGTTCAGAAAACAACTCTAACACCTTGTTCCATTTTCTTCCTCGACGCACGCGTGTGGGTATCTTTGACAGACCCAGAGCCCGATCACGATATGGTTAGCACCCTCTAGGCTCATTCGCAGGTCACCTAGCGCTTCACTCATAGGCCGCTTCCTTGGTCCCTTATCTACCGTATTGGAAGCTCACCATTTAAATCGAACCGAGGCTGGTCAAGACTTTGGCCAACCTTGCTATGCGAGACATCCTCCATTGACTCTCCATCAGCTGTTGTAACTTTATCACTTAGGTCTCCACGATCTCATTCACAAGATGGTCAAAATGCTTCCCCAGCATTCTTGACATAAAATAGTCATTTAAAAACAGGTCATAAATACAGTTTCTAAAACGGACTCTCATCTTTTCACATTGTTCCACATCATTTCTCGTTATTCCACATTCTTCCAAATCAATTCACTTTGCTTATTCCACATCCAGTCGTATCTATTCCCATCATCCTTCATCTATTCTCATCCAATCATATCATATTACATCTCATCATATCTATCCATATCACATCACATTCATCCACATCACATCTCATCACATCCAATTAAATCTACTCAGATCCTCATCACATCTCATTCATTCACATCTACCCATATCCACATCACATCCATTCACGTCACATCTCATCCATTCACATCTACCCCGATCCACATCATATCCATTCATACCACATCTTATCCATTCACATCTACCTCGATCCACATCACATCACATCCATTCACATCACATCTCATCCATTCACATCTACCTCGATTCACAGCACATCACATCACATCCGTTCACATCCCATCTCATCCATTCACATCTCATCACATCATATTCACATCCATTTATATCTCATCATATCATATTCACATCACATCACATCACATCCATTCAGATATCACCACATCACATTCACATCCATTCACATCTCATCGCATCCATTCAGATATCATCACATCACATTCACATCCACTCATATCTCATCACATTCATTCATATGTCATCACACCCATTCACATCCATCACATTCATTTCATCCATATCACATCACATACATTCCATCCACATCTATCCTTATCACATCACATTCATTCCATCCATATCACGTCACATTCATTCCATCCACATCACATCACGTCAACATCTATCCACATCACATCTCATTCATTCCATCCACATTACATCACGTCCACATCACATCTCATCATTCCATCCACATTACATCACATCCACATCTATCCATATCTCATCACATCCATTCACATCTCATCTCATTCATCCATCCATTCATTCACATTCACATCCACATCCATCCATTCATTCCCATGCACATCTGTCACTTCACATCTCATTCTCATCCATTTACATCACATCACACCATTCACATATCATCACATCTCATCACATCCACTCACATCTCCTCACACCATTCACATATCATCACATCTCCTCACATCACATTCACATCTTATCACATTCACATCCACATCCACATCCATTTACATCACAGCCACATCTCATCACATTCACATCCACATCCATTTACATCACATCACATCTCATCCACATCCACTCACATCCACTCACATCTTATTACATTGCATTCACATTTAGTACCGTTTTCTACTTTCGATACCGATGGGACTTTTTTAAGTTTCTGCCAATTGCTTGGCCTAGTTAAAGGTACTTTTTCTCGATGGATATTTTCATATTCTTTCTCAAATTTCTCAAGTGAAATATATTCAATATTCTTCTTTTTGAGTAAAAAATTAATGGGATTTACAAAAATCAATCCTACCCATATTTCCTAATAATATTAATAATGTTCAAAATTCTACTTTTGATAAATACTCATAAATTGAATTATGCCAAAAATTTCTCTTTTACCATTTAATTACTTGGATCTCAAATATCATGGGAATTCCTCTTTTTGCATAAAAATAAATTTACCAAAAATTCCTCTTTTACCATTTAAATACTTGATTCTCAAATATCATGGGAATTCCTCTTTTTGCATAAGAATAAATTTACCAAAAATTCCTCTTTTACCTTTTAAATACTTGATTCTCAAATATCATGGGAATTCCTCTTTTTGCATAAAAATAAATTTACCAAAAATTACTCTTTTCTCTTAATTAATTAATTAAGCATAATTATAAAAAAATTATTTTTTATGAATATGATAAAAATTATTCTTTTTGCATAGGATGTCCAATCCTAGAATATGGTAGGAAGTCCTCTTTTAGCATTATGCATAAAAACAAGATATGCATTATTTTCTAAAAATTTTACCATAGCTTCACTGCTACTATTACTGATGATAATTCTCAAATTTCCTTAAAAGAGTCAAAGCTTGTAATGAAAATATGATAGTAGTTCCTCTTTTATGCTTAAAATCAAACTATGAATTTAAATCATAATTTTAACCATAGTCATAAACTTAATTATGATTATCCCACTAGATTAAGCTCATTCCATTATTTCTCTTTTCCCAAATTGGTAGGATAATCTATTTCTCATTTAGAATCAATCAAAGTAGTTTCTAACTACTTATAAATAATCTAAAAGATTTAACTATTATTTTGCTAACACAAAATCATAAAAATACCATTTTCTTAATCTCTAGCTTATCAAGTCTAAAGTTTAGCTTTGAATTAAGAGACTATCATTGAGAAGCATTCTTTTTCAGAGGATTTAGCCATAAAGATGGCTATTCCTTTAGAGAGAGATTTATTTAAAGAAAGCATTACAAATAAGTATAAAGATTAACTTTCTCTTAATTAAGCATTAAGACTTTAAGGGAAAGCTTGATTTGAATTAAAACATTCATTTAGAAATCTTCTCAACCTTCAGAGGGGTTGAGAAGAAGAAAGTCATTGAGATAAATTGGAAAATCCCATAAAAATTGATTTTACATCTAAGTTTGGCTTTATTCTCTATTAGCAGTGAAGCCCCCGACCAATCAATTGGTCCACCAAGAGGAGAAGAGAAACTCCAAGAGTTGTTGTAGAGAGAGAGAGCTCCAAGCTCCCAAGAGAGAGGAAAATTAAAGGGATAATATAAATTATGATTATTTTAATATAATACTGGCATGGTATTGCTCCAATATTTTTTACAAAAGAATAATGGTCTATTTATAGGTGAGGGAGGCCACTAACCAAGTCCAACTGGGTTCTAGAATTTTTCAGATTCAGTTTGACTCAATTTGGACAAGATTTGGACTAGTTTAGCTCCCTTTTTGATTTGGTTTGATCCAGGAGAGAGGAGAGATAAAAATATCACAATTTTTTCAAATTAAAAACCCTTCCACACATGTGAAAAAGGTGCCTACCTCAAGAGTCCCCCTCTCCTTTACCAAGGTGTCAAAAATGCATCATTATTCTAAAATATCTCATTTTTTTAGTAATATCTCATATTTTTTAACTAATAAACAACGTTGTACTCAGTTAACTCTTCATCTTATGTGAACATTTACTCGTTTTTGGGTATTTTCTTTTATTATTTGGATTTATCTCATCCCAACACTTGGATTAATCCAATTGGCCCATCGGAACCTTAATTGGACCTTCATCCAAAAATTTCTAAAAATGTAGACCCTTAGGCTAAGGTCCCTTATACCATTTTCAATTAATTCCTAATGCACATTGAAAAGTTTATTTTGAACTTCTGTTTCAGGGGAATCCATTTTAGACACTAGGAGGATTTTTATATCCAAAGATATCTAAATTTTGGATTATCTCTCTCTAGGCCGAAATAGGGTAAAACAAGATCTTCCTCCTATTTCAGAGAGGGGAATAATTTCAAGAATAGAAGGGGAGGTTCTTACACCTTTACACCTCAAAAGCTTGAGGGAGGAATGTTACATCCTACCCCACTTAAAAAACGCGAAATGTCCTCATCTCTTTTAGCAGGAGGAAAAACTCTTTCACCTTAAGATCCAACTGATTCTGGGGTTCCTTATAGTCTGGTCAACCCACGTAGAATCTTGGGATAAAGACCCTTTCTACAAGAAGAACACATAGAACTCATTCATTCAGAGAACAATTCATTCAAAAGATATCATTCATATCCTTAACACAATAATGGTCCATCCTACCGAAAAATTCATCTGAACATTCCTCCACACGAGAACTTCACTTATGCAGGTTCTCAATTTGTCATCCCTTAATTAGATCTACTGGGTCAAAGGTTAACAACAACAATCTATCACCATAATCCACTAATCTCATAGTGATTTGTTGAAGTCATAATCGTCATTCCAGTTACTAACATCATCACTTGGATTCGTCCCATTCATCCTCATTGTGGCTTTGTTCAACTTATCTTCTTTCAACCAGAATTCAGGAATCATCATCTTTCAGTCAGAATCCAAATCAACTCATCAATTCTCAAACCAAAATTCTAAAATCATATCAACCAGCATTCGAATTCATCATCTGGATAGCATTTTTGCTTATAATTTCAAGAACTTAGATTTACTCATATATATTGTCAGTAAAGAGCTGCAGATATACCCATGGTATATATGGGTAGTCACGGTCCATCGAGCTATAAGGTAAATACTATCATATCTAGGCCTGAAGCAAGTCAGGGATTCCATACAATTACGGTACTTCCATTTGAAGACCCAATTTCCAATTTATGAATCTTCATTCTGAATATCAATTTGTATGAATTTCATCACACAATTACAATCTTTTACTGGTACTTCATATTTTTTGACATTTCTGGCTTCTCGATTGTTCCACTTTAGCCAATTCACTCTGATACCAGCTGAAAGATCCTTGCCCCCTCCGCGCAACGAATTCAAGGAGTGCTAGCAGAAGTGGAAGTAGCACTTCTTGCGCAAGGCAGAACCTCTCACTTGGGGCCTCGTCCCCACGGATATCCGGACAAGAGACTAATCCCTTGGTTCTTCCAAAATCGAACCCGAAAAAACTTCCCTCGCCCAGCAGACATAGGCGATTCGTCCAAGATATTTTTATTCTCACGTAGTCAAGGTCATCACTAACCAAATTGATCCGACCGAACCCGTAAGTCATCACTAACCAAATTGATCCGACCGAACCCGTAAGTCACATGGTTAGATCAAGGAAGAGACTTGCACTTGGATCATAGAGACCAATGCTTTTTTCTTCATCAAGAGGCACAACCGTTGATTCTTTTCCATAGAACAAGGGTTATCCAAGATTTACTTCAACTATCGTAACTTAACAGAATTCAGTCTCATTTTAGAAATCCATCAGTCCAGCCTAACCCCATCCAATCCCATGGGTTAGCCAACCGCCCAACCACTGTAGTGATAGGATCCATTTAGAAATTTGGTTATGTTTTGTCCCGGGTAGTACCAGGGAAAAGAGTTCCTAGGCCCCCTAGCCGACGCTTCAAGCAAACTTCAAGATAGTCACACCACTTACACACCCAATATGAAATTGCCTAATTCACAGATTCAGCTCTCTTTAAAACAATCTTTTAATGAAACCATAGTATCACTGATCCAAATCCCCAAAATATCCAGCTTGAATTCTAATTTCCAATCATTCCTTTTTTATTGGTGTACCTACGGCATCATTGGCAACCAGAACGCTCCACCACCTATTCACTCAGGGGCCTTTTCAATAGTTCCTAGCTCATAGTACCCGAAAATATAATCACATAAGAAAATCCAAATGGACTCTCCGCCGTTGAAGATTAGCGAGATCAACCCATAAATCCATATAAAAGAGCCATGGAGAGGACTAGCAAGGACAATCAATCACATCCATGCTCGAGTTCAGAAAACAACTCTAACACCTTGTTCCATTTTCTTCCTCGACGCACGCGTGGGTATCTTTGGATGACCCAGAGCCCAAGCACCGTATGGTTAGCACCCTCTAGGCTCCTTCGCAGGTCACCTAGCGCTTCACTCATAGGCCGCTTCCTTGGTCCCTCATCCACCGTACCGGAAGCTCACCATTTAAATCGAACCGAGGTTGGTCAAGACCTCGGCTGTGACCTTACTACGCGAGACATCCTCCATTGACTTTTCGTTAGCTGTTGTAACTTTATCACTTAGTTCTCCACGATCTCATTCACAAGATGGTCAAAATGCTTCCCCAGCATTCTTGACATAAAACAGTCATTTAAAAACAGGTCATAAATACAGTTTCTAAAACGAACTCTCATCTTTCCACATTGTTCCACATCATTTCTCGTTATTCCACATTCTTCCAAATCAATTTATTTTGCTTATTCCACATCCAGTCATATCTATTCCCATCATCCTTCATCCATTCTAATCCAATCATATCATATTACATCTCATCATATCTATCCATATCATATCACATTCATCCACATCACATCTCATCACATCCAATTATATCTACTCAGATCCTCATCACATCACATCACATCCATCCTCATCACATCTACAAATATCCACATCACATCCATTCACGTCACATCTCATCCATTCACATCTACCTCGATCCACATCACATCCATTCACATCTACCTCGATCCACTTCACATCACATCACATCCA
The DNA here is from genome assembly GCF_041138505.1 of Cibotium barometz. Taxonomy (NCBI): domain Eukaryota; kingdom Viridiplantae; phylum Streptophyta; class Polypodiopsida; order Cyatheales; family Cibotiaceae; genus Cibotium; species Cibotium barometz. The sequence continues at coordinate 7,223,480 of NC_141058.1, forward strand.
TTCACATCACATCTCATCCATTCACATCTACCCCGATTCAGATCACATCACATCACATCCGTTCACATCACATCTCATCCACCATTCACATCTCATCACATCATATTCACATCCATTTACATCTCATCATATCATATTCACATCACATCACATCCATTCAGATATCATCACATCACATTCACATCTCATCGCATCCATTCACATCCACTCACATCACATCCATTCAGATATCATCACATCACATTCACATCCACTCACATCTCACCGCATTCATTCATATCTCATCACACCCATTCACATCCATCACATTCATTGCATCATCACATCACATACATTCCATCCACATCTATCCTTATCACATCACATTCATTCCATCCACATTACATCGTGTCCACATTTATCCACATCACATCTCATTCATTCCATCCACATTACATCACGTTCACGTCTATCCACATCACATCTCATTCGTTCCATCCATATTACATCACATCCACATCTATCCATATCTCATCACATCCATTCACATCTCATCTCATTCATCCACATCCATCCATTCATTCACATTCACATCTATCCACATCCATCCATTCATTCCCATGCATATCTATCACTTCACATCTCATTCTCATCCATTTACATCACATCACACCATTCACATATCATCACATCTCATTACATCCACTCACATCTCCTCACATCACATTCACATCTTATCACATTCACATTCACATCCACATCCACATCCACATCCATTTACATTACATCACATTTCATCCACATATCATTACATCCACTCACATCTTGTCACATCGCATTCACATTTAGTACCATTTTCTACTTTCGATACTGATGGGACTTTTCTAAGTTTCTGCCAATTACTTGACCTAGTTAAAGGTACTTTTTCTAGATGGATATTTTCATATTCTTTCTCAAAATTTTCAAGTGAAATATATTCAATATTCTTCTTTTTGAGTAAAAGATTCATGGGATTTACAAAAATCAATTCTACCCATATTTTCCAATAAAATTAATAATGTTCAAAATTTCACTTTTGATAAATACTCATAATTTGAATTATGCCGAAAATTCCTCTTTTACCATTTAATTACTTGGATCTCAAATATCATGAAAATTTCTCTTTTTGCATAAAAATAAATTTACCAAAAGTTTCTCTTTTACCATTTAAATACTTGATTCTCAAATATCATGGGAATTCCTCTTTTTGCATAAAAATAAATTTACCAAAAAAATCCTATTTTACCATTTAAATACTTGATTCTCAAATATCATGGAAATTCCTCTTTTTGTATAAAAATATATTTACCAAAAATTACTCTTTTCTCTTAATTAATTAATTAAGCATAATTATAAAAAAATTATTTCTCATGAATATGATAAAAATTATTCTTTTTGCATAGGATGTCCAATCCTAGAATATGGTAGGAAGTCCTCTTTTAGCATTATGCATAAAAATAAGATATGTATTTTTTAAATTTTTTTAAACCATAGATTCTATTACTGATAATTCTCAAATTTTCTTAAAAGAGTCAAAGCTTGTAATGAAAATATGATAGTAGTTTCTCTTTTATGCTTAAAATCAAACCATGAATTTAAATCATAATCATAAACTTAATTATGATTATCCCACTAGATTAAGCTCATTCCATTATTTCTCTTTTCCCAAATTGATAGGATAATCTATTTCTCATTTAGAATTAATCAAAGTAGTTTTTAACTACTTATAAATAATCTAAAAGAATTAACAATTATATTTTTAACATAAAATCATAAAAATATAATTTTCTTAATCTCTAGCTTATCAAGCCTAGAGTTTAGCTTTGAATTAAGAGACTATCATTGAGAAGCATCCCTTTTTCAAAGGATTTAGCCATAAAGATGGCTATTCTTTTAGAGAGAGAGATTTATTTAAAGAAAGCATTATAAATAAGCATAAATATTAACTTTCTCTTAATTAAGCATTAAGACTTTAAGAGAAAGATTGATTTGAATTTAAACAGTCATTCAAAAAGCTTCTCAAGCTTGAGGGGGTTTGAAAAGAAGAAAGTAATTGAGATAAATTGGAAAAACCCATAAACATTGATTTTACCTCCAAGTTTAGCTTGATTCTCTATTAGCAGTGAAGCCCCCGACCAATCAGTTGGTCCACCAAGAGGAGAAGAGAAACTCCAAGAGTTGCTGTAGAGAGAGAGAGAGCTCCAAGCTCCCAAGAGAGAGAAAAATTAAAGGGATAATAGAAAATATGATTATTTTAGTATAATACTAGCATGGTATAGCTCCAATACTTTTTTACACAAGACTAAGGGTCTATTTATAGGTGAGGGAGGCCACTAACCAAGTCCAACTGGGTTCTAGAATTTTCCAGGTTTAGTTTGACTCAATTTGGACTAGATTTGGACCAGTTTGGCTCCCTTTTTGATTTGGTTTGATCCAAGAGATAGGAGAGAGACAAATATCACAATTTTTTTGAATTAAAAACCCTTCCACACATGTGAAAAAGGAGCCTACCTCAAGAGTCCCCCTCTCCTTACCAAGGTGTCAAAAATGCATCATTATTCTAAAATATCTCATGTTTTTAGTAATATCTCATAATGTTTAACTAATAAACCTTGTACTTAGTCAACTCTTCATCTTATGTGAATATTTACTCATTTTTGGGTATTTTCTTTTATTCTTTAGATTTATATCATCCCAACACTTGGATTAATCCAATTGGCCCATTGGAACCTTAATTGGACCATAATCCAAAATTTTTTGAACATGTAGACCCTTAGGCTAAGGTCCCTTATACCATTTTCAATTAATTCCTAATGCACATTGTAAAGATCAATTTGAACTTTTGTTTTAAGGGAATCCATTTTAGACACTAGGAGGATTTTTATATCCAAAGATATCTAAATTTTAGATTATCTCTCTCTAGATTTTCTCTCTCTAGATATTTATCTCTCTCTAGATATTTTCTCTCTCTAGGCTAAAACAGGGTAAAACAAGATCTTTCTCCTATTTCAGAGAGGGGAATAATTTCAAGAATAGAAGGGGATGTTCTTACATCTTTACACCTCAAAATCCGGAGGGAGGAATCTTACATATCTCAAGCTTCTTCTCACTACATCCAAATATGGTTTCCTTAGGCTTTGCTTAAACTGACTCACAAGCCCAACCACATAGCATAAATCTCGTCTAGTGATAGTCATGTATATCAAACTACCAAACAACCATATTTCTATACATTGTCACATTCTCAATATCTTTACCACAATTAACCCTTGCTTCACATTTTGTTCCAATGGTGTGCTCATTGTCTTACAACCTGTCATGCCATACTATTCTAGCATTTTCAATGCATATTGTCTTTGAATCAACCAAATCTCTTTCTTTGTTTTTACCACTTAAATGCCAAGAAAGTATCTCAATTCTCCCAAGTCTTTCATATCAAATTTACCACATAGTGAAGCTTTCACATCAGCAATATCCTTGCTTGAATCATCTATCAACAATCAAGTCATCTACATAGATGACAATCACTACAATACCATGTGTTGTATTCTTTTCATATAGTGATATGATGTTCCCACATGAAAACCAATGCTAATGAGATACATGCTTATCTTGTCTATCCAAGCACGTGGTGCTTGCTTCAATCCATACAAGGCCTTCTTCAACTTACATACATGTGCAGGGTATTTGGGATGCACATAGCCTTCTGGCTGCTCCATGAACACTTCTTCTTATTAAGATATAGGCCTTGGAGCCTTAGTGAACAAGGGTGTAGAAGGTGTGTGGGTGTGAATGGTCCTTATGGCCACCTAACCCTAGGCCAAGCAAGCCTATTTGAAGGCACATGCCAAAGGCATTTGTATGAAGCATGAAAGCTAACTAGTGTTTAAAAACACTTTTATAAAGCTTTTATACAATCTGCCATGGAATGCACAGACCCAGACGTGGTGATGGGTATGCAATGGATTATGCATACATGACATCAATGATAAATCATGTGGAACCATCATGTTTTGGAGAAGCTATTGGAAATCATGTATGGGAGAAAGCAATGGATGAAGAAATGGATACCTTAGTATACACAATGATACATGGGACTTGGTTGCATTACCAAGTGGAAAGAATGTCATTGGGGTTTAGATTATGATGAGACATTTAGCCCCGTGGCTAAGATGGGAACAGTGAGATCTGTAATTGCATTGGCTGCATTAGATGGTTGGGAAATGTATCAAATGGATGTAAAAAATGAATTTCTAAATGGTGAATTGTAAGAAGTGTTGAGAAAACATGGTGCTTATGCTAGATTCAAAATGAGTGGAGGAGAGAGACACAAAATACAAGAACAAATCTTGATTATTAAGTTGCTTACAAATACAACTAGGCTTCATGCTTTATACAAATGCCTTTGGCATGTGCCTTTAAATAGGCTTGCTAGTGGCCTAGGGTTAGGTGGCCGTAAGGACCATTCACACCAATACACCTTCTACACCCTTGTTCACTAAGGCTCCAAGGCCTGTATCTTAATACCCCCCCTCAATACCAGTCCATGAAAAAATGTGCTTGGAATGGGTGGTATTGGACATATGAAAAAAAAAACTTGCCTTTATAACATTAGGCTTACAAGAATATTCATGGTGGTGTGGTTATCTAGGACTTACAACTATGTTCCTAGAGCCTTAGAGGCTAATACAATGATGCCATCTAAGTCTTTATTTGATGTCGATGAAGATGTACACCTTAATGATGGTGCACCCCACTCTTTGTGCTTGCTTGACCTCTTGTAGTTGACATGCTTTGGACATACATGCCATTGCTTCAACATGCTTTCCACGACCATTCTCACACAATGGTCAACACAAGGATGCCACCCTTGCTTAAGTGTTTTGCACATAGATGTTCCTTCAACATGCTTGATGCTTCTCTGCATACCATACCTCCTCCATGGGCAATGAGGATATTCCTTAGAGTAATGATTATGAGGTAGATTTATATGGGAAAGGGAAAGGGAGGGTCTTACCACTTGCCTTATAGATTGGTTAAGGGCAATGTCTACTCCATAATTACAACAAGAGCTTTTGTGCATGTTGGTTCCATGATACCCATTAGGGTTTGAAAGTACAAGCTTAGTGAAAGTGAGTAAGTGGTTGAGGTAAATGCTCAAACCAATAAGGTACATCATTCTTGGCTCAAGAAGGTGAGGGCATGGCTCATAATGTTGCCTATGCCTCTTACAAAGACAATGCCAAGAAATGTTTATCAAAAACATGGCAATCAACAAGGTAGAGCACTTAGAGATGCTATGCTCAACCTTAAAACTCATCTTAGAAGATGAAAATGTTGAGTATGCAGCCGAATAACATGCCTTGGGCTTGGGAAATGAGAGCATATGGCTTATGACATGCCTATGCTTCTTACAAACAAGAGCCTCAAGGAGGGTGATACACAAAAACATTAAAGATGAGCACTTAGTGTACATGTGCCCAACTTTAAACCACTCAAGGAACTGAGTTTGATGATGAAAAACCAGCAAACTTCAACCATTTTATTTCAAAAGAGTTACTCTCATTAATTTTGATTTTATGCATAGAAATATGTATAAAGAAATTTATTTTTATTTCAAAAGTGTTATTCTCATCAATTTTGATTTTATGCATAGAAAGATGCATAAAGAAATTTATTTTTATTTCAAAAGAGTTACTCTCATCAATTTTGATTTTATGCATAGAAAGATGCGTAAAGAAATTTATTTTTATTTCAAAAGTGTTACTCTCATCAATTTTGATTTTATGCATAGAAAGATGCCTAAAGAAATTTATTTTTATTTCAAAAGAGTTACTCTGATCAATTTTGATTTTATGCATAGAAAGATGCATAAAGAAATTTATTTTTATTTCAAAAGATTTCCTCTCAATCAATTTTGATTTTACGCATAGAAAGATGCATAAAGAAATTTATTTTTATTTCAAAAGAGTTACTCTCATTAATTTTAATTTTATGCATAGAAAGATGCATAAAGAAATTTATTTTTATTTCAAAAGAGTTACTCTCATTAATTTTGATTTTATGCATAGAAAGATGCATAAAGAAATTTTTTTTTATTTCGAAAGTGTTATTCTCCTTAAAATTGAATTTATGCATAAATAGATGCATAAACAGATTTTTATAAAAGTGTTATTTCCCACTGAAGTTGTTCTTATGCATAAATAGATACGTAAATAATCTTTATATAAAAAATAAGAATTCTCTTGCATTCTATAAATAGATGTGATATGAATCAGATAGATGGGAATGAATGGATGGATGGATGTGATGAGAATAGAAGTGATAAGAATGAGAGGTAAATAAATGTGATGAGATGGGATGCGAATCAGATAGATGGGAATGAATGGATGGATGGATGTGATGAGAATAGAAGTGATGAGAATGAGAGCTAAATAGATGTGATGAGATGGGATGCGAATCAGATAGATGGGAATGAATGGATGGATGGATGTGATGAGAATAGAAGTGATGAGAATGAGAGGTAAATAGATGTGATGAGATGTAATGCGAATTAGATAGATGGGAAAGACGAGAATGTGAGGTGAATAGATGTGATGAGATGTAATACGAATCAGATAGATGGGAAAGAATGGATGGATGGATGTGATGAGAATAGAAGTGATGATGATAATAAAAGGTAAATAGATGTGATGTGAATCAGATAAATGTGAATGAATAGATGAGATGTGATGTCATGTGAATCAGGATGTAAATGAATGATATAGGATATGAATAAATGTGATAACATGTGAATCGGGATGTGAATGAACGATAAGGGACGTGAATGAATGTGTTAGCATGTGAATTGGGATGTAAATGAATGAGATATGATGTGAAATGGATGTGATAAGATGCGATGTAAATTGGATAGATATTAATGTATGTGAAGTGATGAGATGTATGGGTAGATGCAAGTAGATGTGATCTGATGAGGATAAATGAGGAAATAAGTGATGAGATAGAAAAAGATGTGATTAGATGAGAATGGGAATACTTATGAAATGAATGTGCATTGATGTGTGGATAATGTGGATTGATGTGTGGGTAATGTGGATTGACGTGAATGGATATATGGATGATGTGGATTGATGTGTGGATAATGTGGATGGATGTATGGATGATATGGATTGACGTGTGGATTGATGTGGATGGATGAGTGGATAATGTGGATGATGTGGATTGACGTGTGGATTGATGCGGATGGATGAGTGGATAATGTGGATGATGTGGATGGATGTATGGATGATATGGATTGATGTGTGGGTAATGTGGATTGACGATATGAATGGATGTATGGTTGATGTGGATTGATGTGTGGATAATTTGGATGGATGTATGGATGATGTGGAAGGAGACAATGGATTTCAAGTTTTTTGTTAATGGGCCAAGGATAGAAAAAAGGAGGTGCTTGGAGCAGTTGAATGATCTAAGTTAAACTGAGAGCTGAGGAGGGGAGATGTGAAAGAAGGAAACGGGCTACTCAATTAGAGAAACGTCACATTAAGAGACAAACAAGTGGACTGAATGTTGAGGAAACCATCTTGTATTTCAAATGCCAAGCAGGCATCAAGGATGAGGATAACAAATGATCTAGAGAGGAGGATAAATGGTCTAAGTGGAAACTATTTAACAACAAAAGAAAACCTGAAAGCAGTCTATTCAAACTCTCAAAAGGAAGGAATTATAGAGAGGTTGTGGGGAATATTCTGGATGAAGATGGTCTTCCCTTCAATGATATGAATACTCTAGCTAGGAAACGCATTAAGTTTCTGGGCTCTTAGTCTGAAGAAGAAGATAGGTTATTGAGGCTAGTTAGTCAAAATGTGGATCTAGACAAAGAAAGATGTCTAGAAAGGGATGTAGATGTAGAGGAGTGCTGGTATGCCTTGCTAAAGTTAGGGAGAGACAAAGCTCCAGGTTGGGATGGACTTTCTACAGAATTCTTCATAGCATTTTGGCCTTCTTTAAAGGATATTGTGGGTGAAGCTTGTAGGAAAGCTTTCAACATAGGTAATATGGATAAGGACTTCAAAGAAGGGCTGGTGAATCTAATTCCAAAGCAAACTGCCTATAATAGATTTGGTCACTAGAGACCCATCACCTTGTTAACTGTGATCTACAAAATTCTGGCCAAAGTGCTTGCTCTCAAAATTACTCCAGTGTTGCAAGAAGTTGTGTCTAAAAAAGCAACATGGTTTTTATCAAGGGTAGGTCAATATATGATAATATCTTTGTTGCATTGTTAGGAAGAGATGTGGCTATCAAAACCCAACAAAAATGCATCATGCTTCAACTTGATTTAGAAAAATTCTACGACAGGATTCACTGGTCCTTTGTGGCAAGAGTTATGGAAAAGCTTGGTTTTGGGACCAAATGGCAACTTGTACCTATACTCTTTCTTGGGGTGGATATCCCAATGTTTTGTTGAATGGAAGAGTTGTAGTGGGTTTGAGATTAACAGATCAGTGAGACAAGGATGCCCTTTGACCCCCCTTTTATTTGCTATTGCCTCTCATCCGTTGGTGGTATCCTTAGAGAATGCCTATGGAGATGGGAATATCACTAGGTTAAAACTTAGGTATAGTGATCAACTGGTTATATAATGTTTTGATTCTCTGCTCTTTCTAAGACCTGAGAACAACAATGTTAGACTAGATTTGGACATAGTACATGAATTTGCTATGTCTTCTGGCTCCAAATGCAATATTCAGAAATCTAGAATCTTCAGTTTGACAAAAGATAATGATTTTGATACGCAGGGGTGGGGATGTGAGGTGGTGCAAAGGAGTCAAATAGTCAAGCTCTTGGGACTCCCCTTTTTGGAGTTGGGGTAACTAACAAAAGCAGTTAATGGATTGGGCAATAAATAGATTTTTAGAAAAATAAAGGAAATGTGAGGGTATGAGACTTCCCTTTTATAACAGGTTTGATATTTGCAACACACTGTTGAATGCTTATATTATGTTCTTATCCCCAGTGCTGGATTTTGGCAAGTGTCATTGGAAGAAAATTATAAGGCCTGTTTTACAGACTTTTTATGGAGGAATGGTAAAGTAACCAAAAGAATCTCAACCTGGTTAGCATGGGACAAATTGTGTGTTCCAAAAGAAGAAGGTGGTATTGGTATTCTTCATATGCCTACTCACTGTATTACAAGGATTGCCTTGATGCTTCCTAAATGTCTACTTCAGATTACTCCTTGGGCCGCCTTAATGATAAGGGAACTAGTTGAGTCCTCTGAGGTTTTTGCTAAAGGTAAATGGGTGCATTTGGGTTGCAAGGATAAACTTCTTTCTTTGGCCCCTCTTAAGGTTACTTACTCTGCAGTTTGCAAAATGTTATGCGAAAGATGGAAAGAATGCCTGGGCCACCTCATGACTTGGGATTGGGGATGCAGGGTGATTGGCAATTCTATGCTCAGCTTGGGAATTTGGTGGACACACAAATTTAGCCCCCCTCTAGGCTTATTTGGCATCTTCTCAGCTAAGAACTAATAATAAAGGTCTTAGGTACTTGAATGGATGCTGGGATTGGGATGTGGTAGGATGGAAAGATGTGGATCACATAACTTGGTAATTTCAGTTGTTTGGTAGGGAGAGAGATCTGGTAATTCAAGCGTTTGATCTAATCCAAAGGGGGTTGTTCTCTACTGTAACTAATGAATCAGTTTGGATTGAAGATTGGCCTTGGCTTAATGGTGTCAAGCTAAAGGATGGCAAAACCATAGAGTTGTATTCCTTGATGAGATGTGGGATGCTAATGTGGAATATTGCAATAAAATTTGGAAAGTGAGCTGGAGCCCTGCTTCTTGGAAAAAGAGGTGAAAACTTCTATGGGAAAGTTACGTTCCTAAGAAGTTCTAAGTGTTTGTGTGGAAGGTTGGTATTGGGCCCTACGTATTGGTTCTAAACTACAAAAGAGAAGTATCTCTAGTGGTATCTGCCCTAGATGTAGATCCTCAGTAGAGGATGGTAAACATGCTTTTTGGGACTGCCCAACAATCAGAGGGGCCTGGTCAAAGATTTCTAAATGGACAGAGAAGGGTTTGGGCATTCAAACATTATGGGGGACTAGATTTTGGGTAAATGGTCAGCCAATGATAAACATGTTGGGCAATTATTTAACATTATCAGAGCTTCTGTTTTGTGGGAAATCTGGTCTACCAAGAATGCCATTATTTTTCTGAAGGTCTCAAGTGCTGGTATGCAAGAGTCAGATTTAATGCATAAATGTGTGTGCATGAGATGGTATGTATGCAATCTGAATAAACTCAGATGTACTAAGTTGGACTTGCTGTTATTGAATCTGCAGAGGAACATCATCTGACTTATGCCCTGGTTTGGATGAAGCTTCAATCATACTGGGAGTGAGCTCCTAATTGCTGACTTTTATGCTGCATGTGAGGTGTTGGGAGGGGAAAAAGGAGACTCCCTAGATTTGGCTCTAGAACTCAAAGGTGGTATCTTAAGGATAAACAGGTTGATCACACTTTTGTTGCTTTTATAGAGAACTCAATGGAAACTAGACCCACAATGAAGATATGGTCTGAGAAGGGGGGAATGGTGGAAAAACAGTCCCCTAGAGGCTGCACTAGTGAAGCAATGATGGAGGCTTATATCTTATTAGATTATTAGATATCCCGGAAGCACTCTAGCTTCTTGATGGAGGAGGAGAGATGGGATTTTCTTTGTAAAATTTTAAATGAAATGAAAAGTGATAAGTAGAGGACTGTAGGGAAATACATTTGTTTACTTTTTACTTTGCTGTATCTCAGTGTATCTAGACCTCTTTTAAGTTTATATATATAACTATTATTATTGATAATTAAAAACAGAGTTTAGACGACTGTCTGCAAGACGAGCCTTGCTTCCAGAAAGGCCGCTTGTGGGACACGTCACACGTACCAATGGACCGTGGTTCTCGACAGTTCGAAGAACAACAGTGAAAAGGTTGGCGGTGTTGGCTTTGTTGGTGCACTGCTTCTTCCAAGTAACCACATTGCAACGTCATGATCGCTCGACTAGATTGCGAATCGAACCGAATTACCGAAAGGGTGCTCTTAGGGTAGATTCCTCATCGTATTGATCATAGGCGAATAGAACTTCGGATATCGGTAGCCTGTGGGAAAGCAATCTAGAGTCTAGACTACAGTTGTGTAGCTGCTTGCACCGTGAACGTTAATTATCAATGGTTGCTTGTAATGGGAATATATATAAGAATAAAAAAAACATATCATAAAAAAACTCTCACAGATCGTAAACTCTCTCACCGTCTCTCTCCCTGTCTCGTCAATTCCTCTTAGAGCATGCTCACGCAACATCGCATATCACTCTTTCTCTCATAGATCGTAAACTCTCTCACCATCTTTCTATTCATCTGCCCCAGCCTCAAAGTGTGAGGCATAAGTATTTAAACCTCAGCTCTAAAGCTAGAGAAGGCTCCAGAACTGCAACGTGTCAATCGACGACTCTACTAAGATCCCACTTTCTAAAAATTTCATCACCTAACTTAGGTCATCCATTGTCTCCATTAAAAAATTAATGGAGAACAAAATTTGGTACCCATATTCACTTCAAGGGTATTAATTAATTAATACCCTCGGAGTGAATGCTTTGTGAGCACATGCATTAATGAATTAATGATAACTAAGGTTCAAAACTTAGACCCCCATGCCCCCCTGAACCCCTGTTCCTCCTCAAGCTAACCTCCTCCTATGTGTCAGCTCGTCATCATCCTCTGGCGTCATGCTAGAGAGAGATGCAACACAAAAATTCTTTTGTTCTCCTTGGTACAAAGACAAAGAGAGACAACCAAAAGAAAAAAAAAATCTCCACTGAATAGGGACAGAGAGACAGACAACATGAATTTTTTTTCTCCTCTGCATCGTGTGCATAAGTACGAAGATAAACAAAGATAACATAAAAAAAATGTCCTCTCCATTGCCTGCACGAGAGAGGGGGAGAGACAATAGGGAAAAAAATCTCCTTTGCATTGCCCGCACGAGAGATGGATACAACATATTCCTCTCTCCCCCTCTCTCTCTCTCTCTCTCTCTCTCTCTCTCTCTCTCCAGAGGTGGTTTGGAACATTCATGCATTTGCTTTTCTTTCCCCAGTGAACTCTCCAAACCATCAACATGTCAACCTCAAGGTCCCACTCCCTAAAGTTCAAAACAAAATCATCCCTAAGGTATCATCATCTCACTCTCTGAAGTTGCGTATACCCCCACTAATTAATTAATGTAAAAAAAAGCTTGGGTCCCATATTCACTCCAAGGGTATTAATTAATTATGCCAACAAGCTATGGTCTTAATTAATTAATGATAGCTAGGGTATAGCATACCCTACCCCTTCCAAGCTAAGGTATTGATTAATTAATGATAAGCTAGGGTATAACATACCCTACACCTTCCACTCTCGTCATCTACCTCTTCCTCAACCTCACTGTCAACAAGCATCGACCTCTTTGCCTCTCCCTCAGCCCCATAGCATCAACCTCTCTCTCTCTCTCTCTCTCTCTCTCTCTCTCTCTCTCTCTCTCTCTCTCTCTCTCTCTTCGTAGAAGGAGGCCATGGGTGTGGATAATCATAGCATCACAACATCAACCTCTAGCCCCATCCCCCTCAAAAACACCTACGAGAGAGAGAGAGAGAGAGAGAGAGAGAGAGAGAGATCACGAATTATTTAAAAAAATAAAAAATAAAACCCATCATTAAAATATAATCATCCCAAAAATCTTTAAGACATCTAAGGTTTAAAAATTTAGATCGCACTTCCCTATACTAAGGTAGCCTAAGGTCTCTCCACATACAAAATAAGTAAAACATAAGAAATTAATGGAAAAAACGATGTTGGGTGCCTATTCAAAAGCTTTTGACAACAAATTCTTATTTGCCTTGCAAAAATCTTCCACATGGCATTCAGATCCACGACTTCAATGTGGGAGGATGTTTGCTAAACAGGCTTGAGTTTTTTATGGGCACCCTTGCCCTTCAAAAATTGATGGGTTTGGTGAAATATGCGGCAAGCTTTTTTTGTAATTTTTGACAGTCTTTACAAGTATTTTACAACCAAAATGCTTAAAAACGAGTGTGTTGCTCATCAAAAAGCAACTATGTTTGTAACAATGCACACCATTCTTTGTGTAAATTTCCATTTAAAATTGGCATCTATTTCTAGTCATCACTTAAACATTCACTATAAATGACCCATGGCTCTGCTCGCTTTTTGAAAGTTTCATCTCTCTCCCCCCATGTAATTCTTCCTCTCCTAAACTTGCCTTATGTAATTCTTTCTCTCCTGAACCTGCCATGTGGAAGGTGCATGAAAATAGTGAAATGAAGAATTAGATATAGATGCTACTTGAATGTAAGGGACCAAAACTTTATGAAACTAGCAACATATTAAGTAGGGCCCACAATGATAAATATTGAAACACAATAATTGGATAATTATGAGCAAATAATTTATTGTTGATTATCTAATAATAATGTGGTTTAAAATTTATACTTATAGCCTTATTAATAAAAAAGTTATTTGCTATGACTAAAACATGTTGGTTCGCAATGCCACAACCATACGAGCTCATCTTCGACCTCATTTGAACCCCACAAACCTAGGACTAAAGTCTTCTAGCCAATGCATATATGGATCGTTATGGTATAATAGTCCACTTTACTCCATGGACTTTTTGGCAGTGTACCAAATCTTATCTAAGTTGTCTCTACATCTTTTGGCCTCCTCACCCCCATCATCCTATGTAAATAAGGGATGATGACACAAACCCAAGTTAGTCAACTATAGTTACTCCTTATAATGGGGGTCTTACAAACTTGAGCTAACCAATATAATATGAGAATGGAGCATTGATATTCAATAATTTTTAAATTAATATATGTTAATAAAAAATAAATATTTTGATGTTCATTTTTAATTTTATGTGTGAGTGAGTGAGTGAGTGAGTGAGTGAGTGTGTGTGTGTGTGTGTGTGTGTGTGTGAGAGAGAGAGAGAGAGAGAGAGAGAGAGAGAGAGAGAGAGAAGTTAGCTCTTAACTATTTTCCAATATATGCCTATACCTATCTTTCATAAAAATTTAAGCAAGAAACTAGGTGCAAAAATAATAACTCAAGATTGCATTTTATGAACATCTTGAAGTAGATCCACCTACATTGAATTTTAGCTCCTTCAAGTTTTTTGGAAGTAGATACACCTACATTCAAGGCTTACACAACTACATTCTCTCACACCCTCATAAGTGTAAGGAAAACATTAAGGAGAAGTTTCCACATAGTATAAAAAGTAATATTGGTTAAGTGCACTAGGACAATTGCCACGTTAATCTTAATCAAGCATAAGCATTCATAAAATAGTAATAAACTCAATGAATCAAAACAAAACAAGAGAAATGGGAGCATAGTTTTAAGCTTTTCCAAGAGAAGAATGTGGTTGTATTCGAGGAGAAATCAAAACAAGAGAAATGGGAGCATAGTTTTAAGCTTTTCCAAGAGAAGGATGTGGTTGTATTCGAGGAAATTCAATGAATCAAAACAAAACAAGAGAAATGGGAGCATAGTTTTAAGCTTTTCCAAGAGAAGGATGTGGTTGTATTCGAGGAGAAATCAAGGGTCCAACAAACTCAATTGTGGCCCTCTTGCTAGCCAAATTTTTACTAGGAGTAGAACACCTCCTAGTGAGAATTCATTGTGAAAAAAGAGAACTCCAAATCCATCCACCAAGTGATAAGGTAGCAGTTAACCTTCTTGAACACCCACTTGGATGAGAGAAGTGTGTAGGTTACAAAGTTAAAATATTGGACATCTTACAGTGGAACTATTGACACCTCTAATCTTGGTATATTTTAGTCAAAGATTAGTTCGATTCTTGGATTATTTAATCATGTTCTACTCTTCTTTTGGATCATTTAGTTCCTTAAACCCTTCTTTGTTATATGCTTTTCTTTTCTTTTGGTTTTTTTCTTTCAATTCCTTTTGGTTTATTTATTTCTTTTTGTTTGTTTGTTTCTCTTGGTTCTAGTCCTTTCTTGGTTTGCTTTTATTTCACAATAAGTGATTTCAAGTTGAAGTGCATCTTAATTTTCTATTCACTTTTTTGTTTTAGGTTCCTTTTTTTAAACTTTGCACATTCTTTCATCCTTCATAATGTTCTACCAAATGGTACCAAACTCAATTACATTTATGCTTTCCATTTAGTAAAAATGGTACCATTTATTACAACTGGCACCAAATTTCATAATGTTCTACAAATGGTACCAAACTCAATTATACTATACTTTCCATTTATAACATGTAATTTTATATTTTAAAGTTCATTTAGCCCTTATGACATTCTAGTAATACTTTTCAACTCAATCTACATTTCCATGTAGATTCTTCGAACACTCCCCTTCTCCCATTGATGCAAACGAGTCAAGTCCAAAGGTAATTTGCATTAATGATCTAGTAAGTCATCATGTGTGCCTAGGAAAGAAAGAGACTTCACAAGGTGTATATTGGCCTCAAGGAGGCCACCATAGTTCTCTCGAATGGAATAGAGATGGCAGAGGAGGACACAAAGTCACCAAGGCATGAGGGATCCAACAATGAGACATACAAGATTGACATTGCGACTTAGAAATTGGTAGAAGAAAGCTTGGAGGCTACCAAAAGTAATTCTCATTTACAATGGAGTTTATTTCTCTTTAGAAATCGAAAAATAAAGTGCTCACCCATGTTTCTTAGTCTATTGCATAATAAGAGTTTAAGGAGACTATTAAAGGACTTCATGAAAGAATTATTTTACAAATGATTCGCATGTTTCTTTTTCGTAAGAACTATGAACTTCAATGTTGGATAGTATGTACAACTCTATGCAGCCTTATAACATGTTGATTTATGAATAATGAAGCATTGGATACACCTTTTTATCTTTATATGATTGTTTGTGATGATAATTATTTTCATACATAATTCTTTTTTATGTTATCATGTTTTAGTAATACCTTATCTTCTATTTGAGTTCTCGTGTTTTTTCTTCATTGCCTTTTTTTGGTATACATTCATCTCTATTAAGACTCTACGTACTATTGTTTTTCATTTAAAAATTCAAATCAAGCACATAATTTTTTTTTCTTTTCTTCTTTCCTTTTTTAATAGGAAAGTATGCAAGTGTGATAATTTCTTTTGAAGTTTAAGTGTGATAGTGTCTTTTGAAGTTTACTCCTCCATTATGGAAGTATGTAAACTCAAAGTTGTTCACACATAGACTCACTTCTTTTCTATATAGAAGCAATAATACAATTTTAAATATAATTCTAAAAGTATTTATCAACTATTTAAAATTACTTTGTAAAGACGATCAATGCCTTCCATAAAATTTAGTCTTCAAAATGATGCATAATGTGTGGCACATAATGCATTATGATGTTTAAACTATACAATCACTATTTACACGTGAACATGGTCTATTATTTCAAATACCCTTGAATGAAATAAGGCTGACACATATCATAACAACCGAGCAAAAAGTCATAAGGGTTATTATTCTTATGATGTTACAGTGCAATATCCATGGACTACAACTGCATTTGATTTTCATTTTTAACACCATATTAGATAATTTGGGAAAAATCCCATTCCCATTTGAAAAATGGGAGCATGGTGAACTTGTCCAAAAGTTTGTCAAAACCCCCTCATGTGACATATCATCAGAAAGATCTTGAAGAGTAGAATCTAAATCTATGATCTCCGACAAATTTGGAGTTAGTATGTTTAAGATATGTCCAAAACTATATAGAGTAATTGATTCCCAAAATGTGAGATTTTTCCAAATTACCTAATATTGACTTTTTTTAAGAAGTAAAATACGATGCTTGACGTATAATTACTTATAGATTATATTATATTCAAATGCCATACTAAATGCACAATAATCAATAGTCATTTCAATTTAAATTCATCAAAAGTTCCCTTAAATTGATTCTTGAATACACAATGGCTTGTTACTAATAACTTACAACCTAATGATTTGATACATAATGTGCATTTGGTCTTGAATATTATAGTTTAAGAGATTGCACTTTCTTAAGATGAATTTCATGTTATACATACTTATAATGTAATGCTATTTGAAGGACATAGAGAAGAAACACTCGGGCACTTTGCAATGGTTCATAAGATTCATTACACCATTCATTCAATTTACGAATTTGATACCAAGGTGAACCTTACAAGACTATTTTTAGAAACCAAACAACCCAAGTGCACCTTTGATATCTTTGAGAATGCATCTAATTGAACATATGCATATAATTGAACACATGTACAGTTCAACAAAAATATGACCTTAAATAAATCCTTTTTTTTCCATAAACAGTACCATAATAAAGGCTATGAGCAATGGATAATACAAAAGATGCATATTGCAATAATAACAAGGGACCTTACTACATTATTTATGGAGAATGAAAAAAATATAACCAAATAATGAGTCAAAAAATATGATTAAAAATTGAAGCAAATAATGAGTCAAAAAATATGACAAAAAATGGAAGCATCCTAATGGAACTCTTTCTTCAGGAAGTTAATACAATGTTATCCATGCACTCCTATTATAAGCACTTAGCCTTCATAAGTTTCCCACCCTCATTGTTTGCCAATTTGTGGCGTGGGTTGTCAACTAAGGGAACATTCATGTCCCTTAGTTGATCCATAACATTTGGGAAACCCTTGTAGTTCATGTAGTTCATGATTGGGGTGGTAGACTAAGCTAGAAAATTTCACACATCCCAAACTTAGGCAACATACAAACTGAGAGACAAACCTCAATATTTATTATTTTATTGCATCTAAAGTATTGTGGCACATTGACCTAAATCACAAACTGAGAGACAAACCTCCATATTTCTCATTTACTACATCTAAAGTATTGTGACACATTGACCTAAATCACAAAATTTATAATTCTTCTTTCTTCTCATTTGAGTAGATTTGACCAAGCACACTTGTTAATAATAATGGTATGCCACCACCTTGTAATAGTTTTTCATGTACCAATTCACATACATCCATAAAGAGTCCTTTGAAAGATTTCAAACTAAAGAATTCTTTATAATTTATGTGTATTTGATCTCATGGTTTAAACAAATAATGGAAGTCCGTGGCCTAATGTGTATATGGTAAAATAGGGAGTGAAAACTCCTTATCCTCATTCACTTTGTCCCTATGTGGAATCCCAACAATATGAAAAGAGCACTATACTTACTTACTTTACTTGCTCCTCAACATCTTCATCTTTATGAAGCAAGGATGTTGGAGAGAAGAATACCCTCAAAGAATGTAAATAACCTTCAAAGGAATTCCATGACCTTCTTCAAAGGAAGTCCATGACCTTCCATCCCATTTGTTGAAATACCAAGTGATGTTGGGTAAATCTTAGGAGCAAGGGGGATTGCCATGTAAACCTCAAATGGTTATATGAGTTTCATAAGTCATAGATTGTGGTTTAAAGGCTCAAATGGATCAGGCAAAATATGAAGGAATATGTGGAATGTCTAGCCCATGTGGAGGCCAAAAGTAGGCACCTAGAAGAAGGTGGGAAAGAGGCCAAGTGGGTGCTCACTTCAAAGGAGATGGTGCACAAATATGTGGAAATTGTTGCATGCTCATGTTGAGATAAGGTGTGTGTGTGTAGCAAACCATCTCATGTTAGATATAAGGTTTGTGTGTATCGAACCCTAGCCTAGAAGCTATGAAGGGATCAACTCTCTCTCTAAATATTGTGTGAGAGGAGAAAGACACTTTGTAAGTCCTATTTTAGCTAAAGCAATTCATAAGCTTTTTGCTACATGGCTCTCTCTCCCCACATAATCCTTATCTCGTGTTGCTTCCCTTAAGTTTATCCGTTTTCTTTTTAACTTGGAATCACAGCCAGTTATTTTGCAACCTGGCGGCCTCTTGGTTTCTTGCTTGCTGATGTTCTTGTTGCGTTTGGTTTCCTAGTAGTAGGCACACTTGCTTGCTTGTTGTTCTTGCTCTTGCCCTACACAGCAAGATCACGCTCATCAGAAGAGCAGTGTTGTGGCGTTTCCTGCCACCACAACACATGCCCTTGTTGTCTGCCTGGTTCGCTAACCACTGAGCACCTTACTAGCTTTCTGTCATGCGTCCCCGCCAACCCACCAGCATCCATTGGTCCTTCTCCTTGATGCCCGCAGTGCCTGGCGTTTCTCTTTTGGCTAGTGTTTGGCTGTTCTCTATCCTTACTGAGGACGGTTGGACGCACACGGCTAAGGGTTGTGCCTTTAGATGAAAACAACTGTCAACTCTGGCGGCTTGAGTTGTAGACATCTGTCAACTTCCAGGCAATGCTCGTTGGTGTCCGACTGAGCCCACTGAAGTGGTTGTCCCCTCATTGCTGATTGTAGGTGAATGACGCAATGACCCCAGGTGTCCACACGGCAGCGGTTCTCGTGGGTACCCTTTATTCAATAAGGATAATTTCTTAATAAAAATGACTAAAGCTTTTTTCACATGCCTTTATTAGATTTAAGGCCTCATTCATATGCAATTTCTTTATAGTGTTTTGCAATCATTAAGCTTGTTTTTCTTCTTTCGTGTTGGGACATCTGGTTTATAAAGGAGCTAGACATTGCTCTTGCCATTCTATAAGGCAATTAGTAAGACCTCTCCTACCTCCCCATTATCATCATGTCTAAAGATACATATGTCATTGACAAGTTTGATGGAGAAAGATTTCATACTTGGCGAGTCCAAGTGCGTATGCTCTCATAGTGGGCAAGGGTTTGTGGCTTTTGGTGAAAGGCACGAAGGTCGTGGATTTTGATGATTCTGAAGTTTTGGAAGATGATGAACGAGCTCAGTCCATTATAGCTCTAAATATGAACAAAAAGCTCACCCATCATGTGGCCAACATGAAAACCGCTACGGCAATGTGGGATGAGATGGCAAAGTTGTATGGAGCAAAGGGTAAGGACTCTCGTATCTCTTTGAAGATGATTTTTTTTGGCCTTGAAATGAAGAGTGGAGAGTCCCTTGGAGGCTTCATAAGAAACATGAAGAGCATAATGGGAAAACTTACAAGCATTGATGCAAGAATCGAAGAGGAGGACACCATGGCAATTCTTCTTAAGGCGATGCCTGATGAGTTCTCCAACCTCCTCACCACCCTAAAGCACCTTCCCAACCTACCTTCAAAGGCATCGAGGCGGCTCTCCTTGACAAAAATCGACGAAGGGTGAAGAATGGAGGATCTATATTGACTTCTCCTACTACATAAATGAGGCTCCTGTCATAAAACATAACCTTAAATGCTCTTATTATAACAAAAAAAGGCATACAGTCGATCAATGTTTCAAAAGGTATCCCCATAAGCTCCAATTGTAGTAAGTGTAAAGAGAAAGGGCACACTAGCCTCTTAATTAAGTAATATTGTCCATTAAAGAGTTAACTAGTGAGATGGATAGAGTTTTCCTTTTGTGCTTATTTAGTTGGTGTATTTGTATTTGATTAGTGCTAATTGTATTACTTAGTCATGGTTAGAGTTATGATGTTTGATCCAAATTTAAACTTGGTATCAAAGCTTAGGGATTAGAAGGATTATTGGAGTGATTAGGAAAGGATTCATACTTGTTTTTTTCTCTCCTAGATTAGCTCTTAGAAAATGAACAATCACTGAGGAGAGTAAGGTTTTCTCTTAGTGCAAAAGCCTATTTTATGTGAGTTTAGTTCTCTTTCTTCATTCTTCTATTTCAAGTGTTTAGGATTAGATAGGAAGAAAGTGCATATTTCATCATGAAAGAGAGAGATTGTGAACATTTAAAGATGAATCTATTTATCTCAAAAGCATAGCAGTCAAAGATTAGAAGAGAGATCTGAAGACCTACAAAGGAGATAGAGGGAGAAGGTAAGCAAAACATTGCATCTTAGTAGCTCACAACCATAACCATTGATATCCTCTTATAGTGCTTATGAGAGTAGAGCAAGAGAGAGTAGTACACACAGAGAGAGCAGCTTGTATGTCTCAATAGTCGGTGAAGTCTTAACATAAAGGAAAATCAAAATAGGAGAGGGCAACTTGAGTCTATACACCCACACCATTTTTGTAGCATGTATACTATGAAGTAATTTTAAACCCCATGTTTAAGGGTAAATCTACCCATTTATATCACAAGCACATTGGTTGTTTACTTAAACAACTCTTTCTTATTGTATGTTTTTACTGTTTTGAAATATTTTTAATATAGCTTGAGTGATCCCAAATTAGAAATCTTAAAATTTTCTGAAATGCTTTGATTTACCTTGTTATTGTATCCTCTTCTTTGTAAATGGAAGATATGGAATAGGGATAGAGTGAATTCAACACAAATTTTACTTTTGATGAGGAAGGGATCGTACAGCTAGTAATGATTCTTTTTTATATTTCCTTATGCCTCAAATGACAACATGACTAGATTTAAGGAAGAATGAAGAAGCAAAGAGTCATTCACACCCACTAGAGAATCAAGTGGTACATTTCTAGTGCAATGTATGTAGGGATCATAATATTGATGGAAACATTGAATGGAGGATACCATTAAATGCACGTGGCTATAAATTTGTAAGTCAGATCTTAGAGCTGAAGACAGAAATGGTAAAAGTAAAGGATGGTATTGGGAAAGGTAGCAAGGTTGTTTTTTAAAACTTCTTTACCTTCATTTTGAATCCCCTATTTTGGTACGTGCAACAAGAATATGAATATTAGTCCTCAAAGTTGAAGGGCAACCCAAAATTTTCTTTGAATGATGATTTTTTTAAAGCCACCCCTGAATGTAGGTGTCCATTGATCTTGCCCTTCTTTTGATTCTTGCATGGAGAAAGCTTTCTTTGGTAATTGGGTTGTAAATAGGGAATTGTTCATTGCAATATTATAAGCTACCTAGTACATCCATGTTGGTGTCCTCGTGTGGGTGTTCTTTCAATTTCTATTCCAATTATCAATATATTCTAGAATCTAGGCCATCTTTAGGTTGGGAAGGGAGCACAACCACGAGTCACGACTCGATGCATGTGTGCACTGTTGTCCCCACCCTCGAGAACCGGTCCTTTTTTTTGGACCATTGGGAATATATTTAGGTTCGCAACTCAACGCTGCTTTTCGCGCACGCTTCCGCTTGGGGTTGGACGTGCTTTCTGCCTTAGAAAGTCTCGGTTGTGGGCGCCCCCCCTTTGATTGATCACCTACCCTCTCTCTCTGTCTCATCGCGCTAGCCATTGTTTTTCCATCAACCCCCTAGTTTATTTGTCTGTTCGTACCTTTGTTAACACACCTCTCTCTCTCCCCCCTTCTCTTTGGTATTGCATTTTTGTAATGCTATTATATTCATCACCCACAGCGCCCCCTTTGCAGACAGCATATGCAAAGGCGACAATGCTGCATCTGCCTTCTCTAGCACCATACAAGCTGTCAGACGACGCTGCTAGCGATGAGTTCTCCAATGGCAGTAGCAATTTCTGTATAGAGGGTAAGGCAATGTCTGGAGAGGAGCATCATTGTATTGTTAATGACTTCGTGCCCATACGAGTCCTTGGGCGAGGAGCGATGGGCACCGTGCTCCTGGCTGTCCATCGCCGGTCCGAGAAGGCCTTTGCCATCAAGGTCATGAACAAGGAGGCCATGCGAAAACGTCGAGCCCTGGGCGGCGTTGAGACGGAGAAGGAGGTGCTGACTATGGTGGGGGGCCATCCTTTCTTGCCTCACTTGCATTCGCATTTCGAGTCTAGCAACTATGCTTTCTTGGTGATGGATTATTGCTGCGGAGGGGACTTGAATGTGTTGAGGCACAGGCAGGCAGAGAAGAGGTTTTCCGAGGCCGCAATCAGGTACATGAGTATTTGTGCTACTAACGTAAACTAAATTTAATCGCTTTAATGTTGTCCAATTTCTGTTTTATAAGTAAACACTCTTGGCTGCCAGGTTCTATGCGGCCGAGCTGGTCTTAGCTTTGGAGCGCCTCCATCAACTGGGAATCGTGTACAGGGACTTGAAGCCAGAGAATGTGCTCATCTCCGACGGTGGCCATGTAGTTCTCACGGATTTCGACTTGTCGTTGAGACTGCTAACACAAGGTTACTGCACCCGCATTGTTGATGACCGCCATCAGCAGCCACCGAAAGTGAAGTTGGCAAGGCGCATTTGCCTGGTTCCTTGCTTCGCAGCTACAGGAAGTGTAGCTCCGGAAGACGATTTTGCAGAAGCAGCAGGCAGCGCAGTGCAAGGCAATCGTATGCCTGTGGGGTGCGTCCACACGCAGAAGAATGGAAGAACTGTGATTCGGGCAGCTTCTGAGCCGAGAAAAGCTGCGAGGCATTTTGTGGGCACGGAGGAGTATGTAGCGCCAGAGGTGATTCGGGGCGATGGCTACACTTTTGCAGTGGACTGGTGGGCGCTGGGCGTGCTGCTCTACGAGCTGTTGTATGGGCGGACGCCCTTCAAGGGCCCCGACAGAAAGAGCACATTCTCCAGCATTTTGCATGGGGAAGCCGTGCTTTGTGGGCCCTGGAGCTCTGTCCAGGACCTCATCAGCCGCTTGCTGGTGAAAGAGCCCAAGCACAGGCTCGCGTGTGCAGCTCGTGTGAAGGCGCACGTGTTCTTCGAAGGTGTACAGTGGGAGAAGCTACAGCACATCGCCAGACCCCCCGTGGTGCCCGATGGCTTCTGCACGTCCCCGCAGCTCGCACGAGAGGTGTTATCTCAGTACACCCATCTGGAAAGCTTTCTAGCGGCAGCTGAGACGCCCAGCAAAGACATGTCCGCCTCTTCCACCAGCAGAATCAGTGACGACGACAACCAGTCGGACGAGTCCTCCGATGATGTGGTTGTTGACATGGATTCTGAAGGCTCCTCGTCCCACCACGAGTTAACCTCGTTGTCGGTGCTCCCCACCACCTAGTCGCAGGTTTCACATGTGTCCGGACCTCGCTTCTTGTGTGGCACTCTCGTGACTCGTGAGCGACTCCACTTGCTTGTGGGAAACTACACAGGGTACTGTAGTGTGTATATATAATATACGTGAACCTTCTTGACTAGGGTTCAAGGTCTTCACACACTTGTATTACATCGGGATTCGGTAGTCTTGGGCCGGTCACTAATGGTTAATGGACGGTCAACCGGTTTTCACGCTCGGAGGAATGGGGCACTTGATTATTGAATATATAGACCATGCAATGTACGGGCTAGTTGGGTTGAGTTATGTCGTATTTAAATTTGTTTGAACATCAAAGAAGCTATACATTGACGCCTTTGTGTGTTGCAATATCAAAAGTCATTCTAGTTTAAATGTTTTATAATTTTGAGCATGCACGTTTTTTAATGAATAATTATATATATATATATATATATATACCAGCAGAAAACCTTTACATCAAAATATCTTACCCCCACATCTGTTTATACAAAAACATTTACAGTTTCATATCCTATTCAGCAGATCACAAATCAATATCCATCTCTCATCCTCAAAAACAAAGGAGGATTTCTCCCATGAAATCTGATACCCAAGCTAAATACAAGTTTTCATTAGGCTTTCAGTTGTGCAACCTTTGGGTGATTGTTGCTCCAAAACCTCTCTCTTCTCTCAATGAATGTCACAAAAGTGTGATCCACCTACTTTACTTTCTTATACCACCTTTTAGTTCTTGGCCCATATTTCACTAATCTTTTCCTTGGCTTTAGCTATGTTAGCACCTGAATGCAAAAATGGTAAGAGAGAAACTTGGTATAGGGTCCAGGTGTGTTAGGAGTATTCACTTGAGGGGAGGGGTTGAATTATACAAGTGAATAGGATGTGTGCGAGAACAAGCCCTTGGCTAGAGGCTGTAAAAGAGAATCTATAAATGTGAGAGAAGCTGTGAAAAGTTGAGAAGTATCTACTGGGAGGGGTTGAATTATACAAGTGAACAAGCCCTTGGCTAGAGGCTGTAAAAGAGAATCTGTAAATGTGAGAGAACCTGTGAAAAGGTGAGAAGTATCTACTGGGAGAGAATAAAGGGTAGCATGAGAAGATTTAGGAGGTGTGGAGATATTCTGGGAGAGGTGGAGAGAATCAAGCAAAAGAGGTGGAGTGAATCAAGGAGAAATTAGTGGGATTGGATGCTTGGATGTAAACCCTATAAATTGAGGCATTGGCCTAATGAGAATTTGCTGATTTTTGATTATCCATGCTTACATTAAGCTATCAATTAATTGCTCACTAATCACGTCTTAATTATCATCTAATCTCTTTGTTAATGATGTTGATTCTAGCATTTGATCCACCATAGCTCATAACATTGATGTAATTTTAACAATAAACACATCTGCAAATTTCAAACCAAGGACCTCTAATAGTTGGGCAATCCCAAAAGGCATGTTTCCCATCCTCAATAGCAATTTTACATCTAGGACAATACCCATTAGTGAAGTTCTTATGCATTAGTTTTACTCCTAAAGAAAGGGCTCCCATACAAAGTCTCCACAAAAAATTTGGGATTTGACAGGGATGTCCAATTCCCAGATGTGCAAGGGCCCCAGCTTGTTTTCCAAATCTTATTACAGTAAGCCACATTGTCCTCACTTTTCCTTAGTTCCTTATATATAATGTTAGTGGTTCCCCTATCCAACCTAATTCCATTATACCAAACCAAGTCCTTCACCCAACATGATTCATCCTAGGCAGTAGAAACCCATCCTGGACAGTACCTTTTCCATAATAATTCTAACTAATTGTCCTTCCCTATGGTTCAAATCAAAGTCCTCATCAAGCTGTTCAAGTTCCTTCCATCCCACCAAAATCCGATCCCAACAATCAGATAATTTCTTGAGGCCTTTGTTATTCAATCTCCTGGAAATTTTGAGGTCTTGGAAAGCGAAAGGAGGGTTAGACTTATGTGTCCATTATATTCCAAGACATAGCAAGGAGTTTCCTGAAGCCCTAGTGCATCCATCCCATATTGTTAAAGTCAATGTCTCTTTCCATTTACCACTCAACATCTTGGCCAAAGTTGATCATGTGATTTTTAGGGGAGCATAGGAGAATAAGTTATCCTTCCAATCTAACCCTTGCCATTTACCTCCAGAAAAGACATCAGAACCTTCCACAAGTTCCCTAAACATCTTTGTCTAGATTTCATTTTGCTGCAAGTACTTAGGATGCAAGAGTGCAGTTCTAGCAATTGTGTGAGAAGGGAGGTGAAGAATGCCAATGCATCCTTCCTCCTTAGAAAAAGTCAATTTGTCCCATGCCAACCAAGCTAGGACCTTCTTATTAGACTTACCATTCCTTCACAAAAATTCTCTAATGGGCTTAATAATTTTTTGCCAATAACTTTTCCAAAAATATAACACTAGGCATAGAAACATAATATACGCATTCAGTACTATGTTACAAATAGCTACTCTATCATGAAATGGGACTCTAATACCCTCCCACTTTTTTAGCTTCAGTTGAAACCGGCGGTACAAGGCCCAGCCCCAGTAAGTTGTTTATTAGTCACATTCACCCCAAAGGGTACCCCTAAGTGTTTGACTATATGTCCTCTTTTGATGACCTCACAACCCCATCTCTCTAGATCAAAATCATTATCCTCAAGTAGACTTATAATTTTAGACTTAAGTATGTTGCATTTAGATCCTTAAGCATTAGCAAAATCCTAAACGATACCTAGAGCTCTCGTTATATTTTCATTGTCTGCTTGCAAGAATAAAAGAGAGTCATCAGCAAAGCATTGTATTATGAGTTGTTCCCCATTGTTCAGCTTCAGATCAACTACTCTTCCTTCCACAGAAGCAGATTCCAGAGCAACAATTAAGGGATGGGAAGCAATAGCAAATAGTAAGGGAGCAAGAGGACAACCCTGTCTCACAGACCTATTCACATCAAATCCTCCAACAATCCTATCGTTCCGTAGCAACTGAGAGCGTCTTACAAAATTAAGAGTATATATACAAGTAGCCATCCTCAAACCAAAACCCAATTTCTCCATTATCTGAGCTACAAAAGACGAATGAATTCTATCATAGTCTTTCTCTAAATCTAGTTGCAGTATAATGCATTTCTTTCTTGTCCTGAGAGCTAGATCTCTGCCCAACATTGCAACATATATGTTATCATATATGGATCTTCCCTTGATGAAGCCATGTTGTCTCTTGGAAATAACATCCTGAAGAATAGGAGTAATCCTAGTGACAATGACTTTAGCTAGGACTTTGTAGATTATAGTCATCAAGGTGATAAGCCTCCAATGATTGAAACTTTCACAAGCAAATTGTTTGGGAAGAGCTTAATCAATCCCTCTTTTAGAATCTTATCCAAGTTTCCTGCCCTGAAAGCTACTTTACAAATTCTCCCAACTAAATCCTTCAAGGATGGCCAAAAGGCTATAAAGAATTCCACAGACAAGCCATCCCATCCAAGTGACTTTTCCTTTCCCAATTTATGAAGGGAATCCCAACATTCATCCACTTCAATATCCCTCTCTAACCATTTAGCCTTATCAGGATCTATTCTGGTAATGACTAATTCAAGCAACTTGTTTTCATCTTGATAAATTTTTGTTGACCAGTCCTCTCCTAAACTAAGAGTAGATCCCAAGAATTTTACCCATTTCTCAGCAATCAACCTAATACCCTCAATCTCATGTCCATTCTCATCCAATACCTTCCCCATCACTTCTTTCCAGCCTTTGACCTCATTCAGCTTAAACAGATATCTCTCTACTGCCTAATGAGGGATATGATTAGGGATTAGACATGGCATTGCCTCGTGCACGTTACACAACTGGAGTGATTCTCTACAACAATCTGGTTTATTCCATCATTTGACATCTTTTCTACAACACAAATTTACCAATAATAGCACTCTTTTCTTGACCTGCACAAACTGTTGTATTCTCTCTGCAACAGCAGCAGCAGCAGCATTATACTGCACCCAAACTGTCATAACTAGTGGACCAGTTTGCATACATACACCCAATGGCAACTTTGAGATCTCTTTGCAGTACACAGTGTCTGCACAACCAATCGCCCTTCTTGCAGTTCCAAATTCTGCAAAGAATCGAAACTTACCCGCAGCGCTTGTAAACGCATGCGAATTGAAAACGGAGGTCCAGACACACCTGAAATGCATTTTTGGCCCAAAATTTGTACTGTCCAGGTAGGACAATGTAGTTTCCCTATAGCTTTCATCTCGCAAAGAAAGCTCCTCAATCGGAGTTCGTTTGCCGGTGCCTCTTGAAGACTCTCCTAAACAAGGGTGAAGTAGCCAACACAAATGGGGAAGAGTAGATGAAGCTCTTATCCTCGTACCGCTTCCCCCTTCTCTTCTTTACAACTCAGTCCTTCTTAATCCTAGAAAGTTTAATTAAAAGATTGATTAAACTCTTTTCATTGTTTACTCTCTTGATTTTTGGAAAATGGAGTAGATTAGAGATCAGAATTCAAACTGGATTAATTCAAGTCATAAATTGAATGTAAAAATTGGGAAATGGTCAGCCATACAAAAGAGGGTTATGGTAAAATTTTCTTAAATTTTGTGGAACTAAAGTTTATCATTAGGTTATTCTAAAAGAGTAATTCCTTCCGTTTGTGCATTCTAAAATATTTCAAAAGTGTTATTCTCATTAAAATTGAATTTATGCATAGAAGGATGCATAAAAGATTTTTTTTAATTTCAAAAGTGTTATTCTCATTAAAATTTAATTTATGCATAGAAGGATGCATAAAAGATTTATTTTTATTTCAAAAGTGTTATTCTCATTAAAATTGAATTTATGCATAGAAGGATGCATAAAAGATTTATTTTTATTTCAAAAGTGTTATTCTCATTAAAATTGAATTTATGCATAGAAGGATTTATTTTTATTTCAAAAGTGTTATTCTCATTAAAATTGAATTTATGCATAAAGGATTTTTTTATTTCAAAAGTGTTATTTTTCTTAAATTTGAATTATGCATAAATATATGCGTAAAGAATCTTTATATCAAAAATTAGAATCCTCTTAAATTCTATGTTTAAATTCTGTGAATAGAAGTGATAAGAATATGAGGCGAATAGATGTGATGAGATAAGATAACACCATATTGGGGAATATGGGAATTTCCCACAAGTTTGGGACACGTGGTCAAAAGTTTGGATTAACCATAACTTGAACACCACTAATCCAAAATGAGCGCTTTACAGCTCTTTAGATTCCATTTTTCAAGCGCTTTCCAACGATAGGTCATATGATAGGGTTTTGAGAAACTTACAAACATGTTATCCATGTCTCCTTTTTTAAGTATTCAAAAATGGGAATTGGGAAATTCCCAAATTCACTAATATGGTGTTAGATGTGAATCAGATAGATGATTGGGTGTGATGTGATGTGAATAGAGGTGATGAGATGTGAGGTGAATAGATGTGAATCAGATAGATGATTGGATGGATGGGTGTGATGTGATGTGAATAGAGGTGATGAGATGTGAGGTGAATAGATGTGAATCAGATAGATGATTGGATAGATGTGATGTGAATAGAAGTGATGAGAATATGAGGTGAATAGATGTGATGAGATAAGATGTGAATCAAATAGAAGATGATTGGACGGATGGATGTGAATGAATGGATGGATGGGTGTGATGTGAATAGAGGTGATGAGATGAGAGGTAAATAGTTGTGTCTACAGTAGTAAAGTCCACCATTTAAAATGAGTCAACCTCATATAATGGGTTAACCCCATATACTCGGACAATCCCATATAATGGGTTAACCCCATATACTCGGACAATCCCATATAATGGGTTAACCCCATAAAATGGGTTTACCCCATATAACGGGGGGCGGGGGGGGGGGGGGGGGGCAACCCCATATAATGGGTCCACCCCTTATAGCATGTCAACCCCATAAAATGGGTCCATTACTTATAACGAGTCAATCCCATCATACAATGGGTGCACTCATTATAATGGGCCCATCCCTTATAACGAGTCAATCCCATACAATGGGTGTACTCATTATAATGGGTCTGCCCTTATAATGGGCCCTTCTCTTTAATGGGCCTGCCATATCTTATGGATCAACCTTTTATAATGGGTTTTCCCCTTACATGGGTCCGCCCCTTATAATGGGTCCTTCTCTTTTTTAATGGGCCCGCCATATCTAATGGATCAACCTTTTATAATGGGTTTGCCCCTTACATGGGGTGGACTAATTATATGGGTCTAACCTATCTAATGCGTGCACCCTATATAATGGGTAC
Organism: Cibotium barometz; assembly: GCF_041138505.1. NCBI lineage: Eukaryota > Viridiplantae > Streptophyta > Polypodiopsida > Cyatheales > Cibotiaceae > Cibotium > Cibotium barometz. The sequence goes on from NC_141058.1 coordinate 7,253,807, forward strand.
ACACCTAATAATGGGTGCACCCATTATTAGGGGTTCACCCACCCCTAATAATGGGTCCAACCCTGTGTGGAAGCCATTTCTAACTTAAGCTACCTTTTGACAATGGGTATTACATCCACCCTATTGTGTTCACCCATGATACAATCAGTCCACCCTATTCAAACCACCACCACTTATACAATGGGTCCATCCTACTAGGAGTCTTGATACCAATGGAAGGATGAGACTTGATCCCCAAATCAATGGGCTCTTGAGAATGCCAAATCGAATGCAGCTTGTGTCGCTAAAGTTCTTCTTAATCAACTCATACTCTTTCACCTTTAGGCCACTCTCTAGGAGCTGCATAGCCTTTGCTCCAAAAATAGCTACATATAGCAGGCAATATTTTCATTCCTCCTAATTCCAAACAACCTAATCGTGTTTGGGTAGGGGAGACCCACGTGTGTGTAGTGGTAAAGTTAAAGCCCATCTTACGGTGTAAGTACGAAGAGAACGATTTATGGGTAGGAAAGACTCATGTGTGTAGTAGCGGTGTGCTGAAAGAAGAGACCTAAACAATCTATACATAAATGGGTGTACTACAAATAAGAGACCTAAACAATCTATACATAAATGGGTCCACTATCTATACATATGGATCCATGTTAATTATATAACAGTCTATTGAGGCATTATAATAAGTAGTGGACCCACCATATATAGGGTATACCCATTATGCATGATGGAGCCATTTAATGGAGAGGACCCCCATATAATGGGGTCGGGGTAGACCCACTATAAAGGGTGGCCCCTTTCTAAGGTAGACGCATTGTAGAGGGTGGACCCATTATTTGGGGTGGGCCCCTAGTAGATATGGGATAGGGCAAATGTAAGGAGTTCATCCGTTATTGACCCATTATAAGGGGGGACCCATTATATAGAGTAAAACCATTATAAAGTGCACACATTATATACGGCGGACCCGATATTAGGGGGACCCATTATATATAGGATAGCTAAAGAAGGGGGTGGTGCAAGTAGCATTATAATGGGTTTCCACATGGTTCCCCCCCTTATAATGGGTCAACCCCTTACAATTGCCCTACCCCATCTACTGGTGGGGGTCCGCCGCCCAGCCCCGAATAATGGATCTACCCTCTAAAATGGGTCTACCCTATGTAATGGGTCCAACCCGTATAGCGGATCAACTTCTATCCCATTGTATGGGGGTCCTTTCCATATTATGGGTCCACCCTTTATAATGGGTCTACTCTATATAATGGGTCCGCTCCTTATAACTAGTCAACCCCTTACAATTGCCCTACCCCTTGTAATGGGGGTCCGTGCCACATAACGAGTCAACCCCTCTTACAATTCCCCTACCCCATGTAATGGGGGTCTGTGCCATATAATGGGTCCATGTCTCTTAATGGTCAACCTCTTACAATGGCCCTACCCCATGTAGTGGGCATCCACCCCACATAATGAATCCACCTCTTATAACAGGTGCACTCTATATAATGGGTCCACCCCTTATAATGGTTCTATCCTATTATATGATTGTCCCACCCCATGTAATGGGGGTCCACGCCATATAATGGATCAATCCAATACAATGTCAAAACAATGAGATTGAATATACATAGTACATTGAGTCATGTGGCTCAATGAGGACAAGCAAAAACTCTTGTTTATTGGGTCGTATTTTTATTTGATTTACACAAAGGTTTCCATGGTGTGAAAACTCGAGGCAAATTGCAAGGTATGAAGACTAGATCAGGGATCCAATTGCCTCAGGCCAAGGTTCTTGAGTTCATCATAGGTCCTCTACACATGTGGAGAACTAGTCTATCTAACAGGGTTTGAACTCTAGACCTTCCACACTCAAGACGAGACTAATATAAAAATTGCATATGCATATATAATCCATATTCTAATATTTGCATATTTATGTACATGTAATTTTATATTTAGAAAGATGCTTATTTTTATTCACGTATTTGTGGAGATCTTTTTGCATATTTTATGTGTTTGCTTCTAATGTCTCTGAGAGAGAGAGAGAGAGAGAGAGAGAGAGAGAGAGAGAGAGAGAGAGAGAGAGACATTAATTGTAGTCATTGCTAATTATATCAACATCCATGTTGGTGTGCAGGCCCCCTTGTTCTTGTTGTTGGTGCTGCTGCTGTTGTGCGCGCAGACCCCCCTGCTCTTGTTTGTGAGGCCTCCCCCTTGCATGGTATGTGTTTGCTTCTAATGTCTGAGAGAGAGAGAGAGAGAGAGAGAGAGAGAGAGAGAGAGAGAGGAAATGATATGATATATGAACGTTTTCAAAAGGCCAAAATGACATATGAGACCAAAAGTTTACAATGTTTGGCGAATGTGATACAATGTCTCTGAAAGCTAAAACAACTAAACATTTAACTGAAAAGGTGATAGGGGGGTCCTAATGAGCATTTTGGAAGGAAGAAAAGGATATGGTTAAGAGCTCTCTCGCAATAGGGGTAGGCATCACATACATTAGTATATCCAACAAAGATATCTCTCATTGGGCGCGATGGCGGATATCATCGACTTCCATGTTGCTACAGAAACCTTAGAAACCCTCTCTGAATAGGCAATGGATATGGCCTTGTATCACATAATATACTTGGTAGGACTGACATATGTAATGTAACTCTCTCTTTGGCTCCATATCTGGACAACATCCTGGTCCTCTCAGCTGATACTCCTGTAAATCTATCTATCTCAATCTCTAGTTGATACTCCTGTAAATCTATCTATCATCTGATACTCGTGTAAATCTATCTATCAACTCTGATACTCCTGTAAATCTATCTATCTCAATCTCTAGCTGGTGTGAGGATGTGTGTAGCTCCTAGAGAGTGGCCTGAAGGTGAAAGAGTATGAGTTGATTTAGGAAGAACTTTAGCAGCACAAGCTATTTTCGATTTGGAATTCTCAAGAGCACATTGATTTGGGGATCAAGTCTAATCCTTCCACTGGTATCAAGACTCCTAGTAGGATGGACCCGTTGTATATAAGTGGTGGTGGCCTGAATAGGGTGGACTCATTGTATCATGGGTGAATGCAATAGGGTAGACGTAATAGGGTGGACCCATTGTCAAAAGGTAGCTTAAGTTAGAAATGGCTTCCACACAGGGTTGGACCCATTATTAGGAGTGAACTCCTTATAATGGGTGCACTCATTATTAGGGGTGTACCCATTATATAGGGTGCACGCATTAGATAGGTTAGACCCATATAATCAGTCCACCCCATGTAAGGGGCAAACCCATTATAAAAGGTTAATCCATTAGATATGGCGGGCCCATTAAAAAAGAGAAGGACCCATTATAAGGGGCGGGGGACCCATGTAAGGGGCAAACCCATTATAAAAGGTTGATCCATTAGATATGGCAAGCCCATTAAAAAAGAAGGGCCCATTATAAGGGCGGACCTATTATAATGAGTACACCCATTGTATGGGTGGATTGACTCGTTAAGGGATGGGCCCATTATAATGAGTGCACCCATTGTATGGAATTGACTCGTTTTATAAGGGATGGACCCATTATATGGGGTTGACTTGTTATAAGGGATGGACCCATTATATGGGGTTGACTTGTTATAAGGGGTGGACCCATTATATGGGGTTTCCCCCCCCCTACCCTGTTATATGGGGTAAACCCATTATATGGGGTTAACCCATTATATGGGATTGTCCCATTATATGGGGTTAACCCATTATATGAGGTTGACTCATGATAAAGTTACTAACACACATAATAGAATATATACAAGTGGTCCATAATGTGAACACGCTAATTGGAGTGGGTAGGTGTGAACTAGTCAGTGTAGTCCAGCTGTAGAATCTCTGGCGATCGAAGATATGTCGGTGCTAGCTACCAAACCCACCAATGATATAGATATCAAACGGTCATGTAGGCACCTCGTGAGTGTCATCTCATGTTGAGATTGACATCTCAACATGGGAGATTATCTTGAGGAAAATTGGGATAAGAAAAAGTTGATCAAGAAAAGATAAGAGATTGGCATAGGAAAGAAGCTAATGTTGAATCACCAACTGGGGCCAATTACAACCCAGAGCATAGAAGCATCCTAAGAGAAAGAAAAGGAAGGAAACTTGAAAAGAATCCACACAAGAATACTGACAAAAGAGGAAGTCAGAAACATGAAAGAGAAGAAAAAGAGAAACAAGGAAGGATGTACGAAGTCAAGGCACGCTCAGTAAGATGAAATTGAACATCACATTAGATCAAATGCTGAATCTGGTTCCCAATTAAAAGCAAATGTTTCTTTAGGCTATAGTGCCAAATGAGACTCTAGTGTAGATGTGAGCACATGAATTAGAATCTCCTGTAGTTGAATGCCAAAACGTGGGATAGTCCAGGACTATGATACGTTCATTCCAGAAATAACCATCAAATAGCACCCTACGTGCATTGGGAACTCCTGATGCATACCAGTATCTATTGACATGCTTAGGTAACTACCGGCATGCATTGGGAGCACCCAACATGCATGCCGGTACAACCTAAGCATGTCGGTAGTACCGGCATGCATCGGGAGCTATCGACATGCATCTAGAGTTCCCAATGCATGTGGTAGCTACAGGCATGTTATCTGTAGCATAAAAACCATCAAAAACATGGTTGCTATGAACTACACGCCCCATACCTTTATTGCCACCTAGACCATGGTTGTAAATGGGTTCAAACACCTTAGTTTGCATAGGGTCTGATGTGGCGATAGTCCAATATAACTACTGGAATCTCGAGATGTCAGCTTGCCAATAGTAGGATTATTCCAAGATTAGAGGTGAGACACTGACAAGGGTCATTATGGATGGAGGGTCAGGGGTAAATATAAGATCAGCTAGTCTGGCTAAAAAGCTAGGGATTAGTGACATGCAGCCACACCATTCCAGATTCGCATGGCTGACCAAAGAAGGGTCCAACCTGTCTCGGAAGAATAATACGAGGAGAATAGATAGAAGTGGAAGGATGTGCCTTCATTGTTGTGTTCATTGTTCTCAAGATGCCTCAAATAGAAGGTGAATATCCCATGGTCCAAGCAATATCGTGGCTTAGGAGTAGAAGGGTGTAAGATTGCCACATAGGTGCCAACTTGGCTACAACCTTGTCTCATGCAAATATCTTTAGTCAAAGATCTCCAAATTAAAAATTTATAAAAAAAAGACTTTGCCTAAAGAGACATTTCATGTGACCTCCTCACAGGTGTCATGGGAGGTGGAAGGATTCTATAATTGTAGCTTAACAAGGTGAGAGGGGGTCACTTTTCCATCTATAAAAGGATCCCTCCTCTCCATTTCAAATCAATGAGTGAAGCCTCTACAATTGAGCTTTTGAGCATTCTTGTGTCATTATAACTCTCCCAATTCTCTTAATCCTCTTCCCAAGATACTCTCTTTGCATATGTAGGCTTACTTAGCATTAGCTCCCAAGGCCTTACCCTAAGATTGGAACTCTTGATGATCCAGACTAACGGAGATAAGGAGTTATTATCTCGGTGGGCTTATGACTTCTCAAGGTAGCCCTTGCCTTATTGCCGCCCTCCTTTGGAGGTACCAATGGTTTTAGCGATAATGAGCATGTAGAAAGACTTTGAGAACCAAGGGTAGATTTGCGTCGTCCACTGCGCAATGTTAACCCTTACTCTCTAGTTTGTATCATGAACGAGATGAAAGGCAAAGACTTTGCTAAGTTGGAGTCTCAAATGCTGCAACGAGGAATACAGTTTTGGTGGTTTTAATCCCTACTTTCCATTGGTAATTACTCTTTTCTTGGGTGATCTTTTCTAAAATTGTTTATATGGTTAGAAATCTCTTTCAATACTCTTTCCATATGTGTAATCAATTATTCTATCTCATGTTAAAATGATGATCAAAATCTCTCCTAAAATTGCTAGCTTAAAGTCGTTTGTTTTGGACAGCTTTCTATGCCGTTAGTAAGATGCCCATAACTTTCTGCTCGGTTATCCGTTTTCAAAAGTTTTTATATAGGCGCGAAGCTCTCTTTGAGCTCTACGCATCTATTTAGTCTAATTTGAGTGCAGCCATAAGGATTACAAATAGAAGATCTCTGTTTTTTTGCTTTTTTTTTCATATTTGTCACCCCTCTCCTTAATCACAATTATTTCCTCTTAATCATCTTGCCCATGTGAAACCCCATGTATTAAAGTCATTTGTAACCTATTTCTACTACCATTTACTTCCCAATGCTACATCCAAATCACCCAATATGTCCAAATGAGCCATATCAATACACCCCTCTCACCTCTATTCACATAGTGCTAAGCCGAAAGATTTTCTTCCAACAGAGACTTGCCCTTGATTTTGGGGCTGATCGGCGGTGAGCCCAAATTAATGCTTCCCTTGAGCCATTTCTATTTCCATCTATGGATTACAACCTCACTTTCTATGTCTATATCTTTGTTTTACTCTAGGAAGATAGGAAGTGAGATTGTCTCTTTTCCTCATTTAACACCAAAATCTCTTCTTCCTTCTTCAACACACGATCTTAAGAAGTGACCAAAATAAACCACACTTTTGGTCACAGTATCTTGGTTACGCAAGCTACTTGCTAATTTGAGGTTGTATGTGGAGAGAAAGGTTATCATATATTTTGACAATCTTTGCAGTACACAGTCGGCCACCACCAGGAACCTAGTTTTCCATGCGTGGATGAACACAGATTGAGGTACACTACCACTTCATCAGAGAGAGAGTCTTGAAAGGTGACATCTACTTGGCCTACGTCAGCACCACCACATAAGATCAGGTCATTGACATCTTCACAAAGGCCTTGGGAGCTGAGAAGCTCCACAGATTTTGAGATATTCTTGGAGTTCACGAGCTAGAGTTGAGCTTGAGGCGGGGTGTTGAGATGTCAAGCTCAACATGAGCTGACACTCATGAGGTTCCTGTATGACTATTCGGCATTTACATCACTGTCAGGCTTGGTTACGTAAGCTACTTGCTAATTTGAGGTTGCATGTGGAGAGAAAGGTTATCATATATTGTGATAATCTTTGCAGTACATAGTCGGCCAGGAACCTAGTTTTCCATGCGTGGATGAACACAGATTGAGGTACACTACCACTTCATCAGAGAGAGAGTCTTGGAAGGTGACATCTACTTGGCCTATGTCAGCACCACCACATAAGATCAGGTCATTTACATCTTCACAAAGGCCTTGGGAGCTGAGAAGCTCCACAGATTTTGAGATATTCTTGGAGTTCACGAGCTAGAGTTGAGCTTGAGGCGGGGTGTTGAGATGTCAAGCTCAACATGAGCTGACACTCATGAGGTTCCTGTATGACTATTCGACATTTACATCACTGTCGGGCTTGGTAGCTGGCACCGACATATCCGATACCAAAGATTCTATGGTTGGACTACACCAACTAGTCCACACCTACCCACTCCACTTTAGCATGTTCACATTATGGACCGCTTGTTGCTTGTATATACTCTAATATATGTGTTAGTCACTTTATCTCCTTTGTAGACCTCTTTTGTTAGAGAAGAAGAACAATAATTTTTAGCCTCTCATCTTGTGTGTTCTCTTCTAGGGTTTGTGTGAGTCTGTGTGTGCTTTGCAAGAGATCAAGCTCTCTTCGTCCCTGTATTTTTTATAGAGGAGGCCAAGAAAGGGTGATAGTGGTGATGTAAACAATAGCACCACCCATTTTCAATTGTGCAAGTAGTGGATCTGGGCTTTGGGGCAGCTTAAAGTAGTAGTGGAAGGATTTTGGGCGGCTGAGCATGGTGGCGGTAGGCTCTATAGATGATACAGCTCTAGACAGAATAATGTAGAGGTGTGCAAGTTTCTGGTTGAGATGTCAGAGCCACCAACATGAAACCATAGACAATGTTGATGATGGTCGTAGAATTGAAACATAACACTTCATGTGTAAAAAATGCAGGATGATGATGGCGATGCCAATCGAAGCTCTGATACCATGTTGGCATCTAGAGGATCGCACGAGGATCTATGGAGGATAAAATATCATCATAGTGGAGTGTGTGTGTGTGTGTGTGTGTGTGTGTGTGTGTGTGTGTGAGAGAGAGAGAGAGAGAGAGAGAGAGAGAGAGAGAGAGAGAAGCAACAGAGCTCAAGTATGACAGAGAGACTGCACAACTTGAATGGTACTCAAATGAATGAATGAAGGAGCCAAGTGTATGCTTTTATAAGTACCATGGAATTTGTCTTTTGACCCTAAATAAGAGGGTTTTCACACCACAAAAAGTACTAGACTCCAGAGACTAACTCCAAAATATCCAACAAAGAGAAGGCCAACACTATTGGCACAAGAAGAAAGTAACTTTGTAGAAGTTTGTGGTTTTTTTGGTCCTTGAGATGAAGATGACTCCTATGCTTTGTAAAGGATTTGTCATTGTTAAGTCTTATATGGTTAAGCCTTTTTTTGTTTTCCATACCCTTGATTGTTTGTTAGAGAAGAGTACACACACCCTTTGCTGACTTCCCTTATCATTAGGTTATTCTCAAGTTGGATGGCATTAGCTATGACTTCCTCCCAAGTGGTGATACCTCTACTAACAAAACCATTATAGATATTTTTATGTTCACTAGGGGGATGCACTACTAAGAAACCATGGGTATCACGTGCGTTAAAGGGGTATTTAAAAAACCCCTTACCTTTGATTTTTTCATGAATAAAATAATCCCTTTTTTTAATGGAATTATGGGTTTTTTTTCAAAATCGTTTAAAAAAACCCTTTATGTAAATGTATTTCTTTGATTTTAAAAACCCCTTTATTTGAACTCACGTGCTATACTTATATATTTTTAGGTGAACCCCCTGAGCATGTTTAAGCCCATGGATAAATTGATCAAGCAGTTGATTGTTGGAGAAGCGCTCTTGTAGAGAATAGAGAGTTCAAATGCTTGAGATGACTAATAAAGTCTCTCACTGACCATCTTCTTCCCTCTTAGCTTTGTGTAATTGTGAAGCCACACTCCACAAAGACCCCTCACATACAAATTGATTTCGGAATAACCATTGAAGACCAATAAAGTTTAGACAGTCTTCAACTCTGCTGACCACAATGGTTAATACCATTGAAAGCATGGTTATACTTCATGTAACTTATTTTCATGCAAAACCACGCTAAGCTCTGCATGGGATGACTGATCTTGTGACGTGTAATGATGGCCCATGAGCTACAAATCCTAGATGCACATAGAGCTAGAAAACTAGTTGTGGGCCCCTAATTATTAATGGGCGACCAACCATTGTAAAGTAAAAGAGCTCATGTATATAAGTGACTCAATGAAATATGAAAAGGATACAATCCTATTATCACAATGGATTCTTATTCTTTCCTCTTGCTCTCTTGTGGATATGGTGGTGAGCTTGTGTGCTGATGCCTACTTTCTTACTTAATTGTGAGTGTGTGCATGTAGGTGTGTGCATGTAGGTGGTGCTCCCTACCTCTCCCTCTTCTTCTTATGCTTGGTCTCTCTCTCTCTCCCTCTTGCACACATGAAGGAATTGAGATAGGATTTGAGCTTTCCATAGCTCTTTATCTCATTTATCTCTACCTAGCTCAAGGAAATCTCCACTTGGGTGACATAAGTGGTGGTGGAGTGAGCCCCTAGCGGGTTTACATCAAGGAGTTAACCCACTTAGGGTTGGCTAAGTGCATGTTCTCAAACTGACCCTTTTATCTTCTCTTTTATTCTCTCTTCTTCCTCTCTCATACAAGGAGAATGCATATTTAGGTGAACATCTTTGGTGCCACTCTCAAGCATAGCACTTAGCTTAGAGTCCTTCACAATCTCTTCCTAAGCTAGAGACTTATCTTGCCCGGATGGAATGCAAATCCACCGGTTATAAGAGTTTGGTATGGGTTGCTTGTTTGATTTGTGTTCTTTTTGTTTTTCTTGGAACAATGGAGTTACAATGGAGCATTGGGAGAAACAGGAGCTTTAGAGGCTACATCATAAAAAGAAGAATCTACAAGTAAGTGCTCTAATTTTACCCTTGATTCCATTGATTTCTTCAAGTAGATAGAAAAATTTGCATGTTAGTTCAATCACACCATTAATCCTAGGATAAGAGTTTACACTAGGCATTATTTGCATCATTAGGTAGCTTAAGAATAGCCTAAGCTATGCATAAAAATAAAACCTCAAAAAATAATCACTAAGGAAAAGGAATTAGGGAAAAACCAGGAGAAAACTAGGTGCAACTCACTCTTGGGTTGCATCTGTGAGAAGTGAATGCCCGTTCAAGTATGGTTGTACCTTCTTTATCCATGACGGTTCAGTTCCAGTTGGAGAATCTCTCCAAATCTATTTCATAAATGAGAGTAATGGACATTAAAAGAGCATAAATATTGTGTAGTTGACTTTGCCACAGGACAATATTTAGAGACTGTCAGAGATATGCCATTTGGCACAGTTAAAGACACATACATGCTGCCAGGATGCGAGTGAATGTTTGTACCTTCAGAGATGAATGTCCATTCCTTTGCTAGTGAACGGCCGTACCTAGACAAGCCCATGACTGTTCCCCCATGAGACGTCTTTTTCCCAACACTAACCATGGTCTCACCTTCTCAAAATGCAATGTCTGTTCCTCTATGAAAGAATGCTCGTTCTTCTATCTACCCATGGCCGCACCTTCCTGACATACAAATACTTGTTCCTCTATTAAAGAATGCTCGTTCTTGTTTCTAGTCCATGACTGTACTTGATACAAGTATAACGGTTATAGCTCCAATCAAGCCACGGTTGTACTCACAAAAACTGAACGTTTGTTCCTTTGAGAATGAAGAGTCATTTCTAACTTCGAGAGGGTGAAAATATCCCTACTCAAAAGTATGATTTTGTACCTTCACTTAACACATTAGGGCACCTATGCTTAGAAAAATTGGTGCAAACAACCCCTTATTTGATGATATTGAACCCTGCTATGCACAATCACTTTCTAGATCTAACCCTTTGGTCAACACCATGTGGAGTCAAAAAGTATTGGTCTTCAATAGCACCAATGAAAGTGAAGAGCACCCAAGCATGTGATAAACCACCCAGTTACTTGGAGACAAGAGGATTGGTTATGTAGTGTATGGACATACCATTATCTTTAGAGCAAGCCCCATGATCCCCTACACATTCACAAAGGATTCTTTCCTCAAGGCCTGGAAACTTTATCCTGGGGGACACTTAGAAGAGTCTCCTCTCAGGGAAATGAGCATGGATCGCCAATGTGACATAATTGTTGGACCCTCGATAGATTCGAAATGGAAGGTGGCACAAGGACAAGATAATCTAATTCAAGATGATTTAATAGTTAGGGGAGCTACTAACATATCGACAGATTCATTTCAAGAACTTAGACCAGTGCTAAGACTAGGTCGAGGACCAGATCACCAAGGCCCTGAAACCTCCTACCATAGGGAAAGAGTCCACCCAAAGCACCCCAACCAACACACATCACACATGTATAGTAACTACCCGCCCCATGGGTTGTATTTGTAAGATTCCTCCCTCCGGCTTTTGAGGTGTGCAGTTGTAAGAACCTCCCCTTCTGATCTTATAATTATTCCCCTCTCTTAAATAAAAGAAAGATCCTGTTTTACCCTGTTTTGGCCTAGAGAGAGAAATATTCTAGAGAGTTATTCAATTTTTAGATATTTTTGGATGGAAAAATATCTCTTCTTCTTATTAAAATAAATTCCCCCGAAACAGAAGTTCAAAAAGATTCTCAAAAGGTGCATTAGAAATCAATTATAATCTCTTCAAAAGGCCTTATCCTAAGGGTCCAAATTTTCAAAAAAAATTAGATTAAGGTTCTGAGGGGCCAATTAGATTAATCCAAATGTATGGAGGAGATAAATTGAAGAAATAAAGAAAATCCCCCAAATGAGTAAATACTCACATAAGATGAAGAGTTGACTAAGGACAAGGATATTAGTTAAAAAAGAAGAGATATTTAGAGAAATGATGCATTTTTAACACCTCAGTGTGGGGGAATTCCCCTCATGAAGGAGGCGCCTATTTCACATGTGTGGTTGAGTTTTAAACTCACAAATAATGAGATATTTTCATCTCTCCTCTCTCCTGCTTCAACTAGATCCAAAAAGTAAGCTAAATTGACCTAAAAATGGTCAAAAATTAACCAAACTGATCTGGAAAATTCTAGAATCAGTTTGCTTGGTTAGAGGCTCACTTTTTCCTATAAATTAAGCCTCCCCCTTTGTAAATGGATAATAGTGTTTTATGCACTGTTACTCTACTTCTCCCCAGATTTAAAAACTGTGAATTTATTAATAATTCATTAGTTTTTGACCGTTCCCTCTTCTAAAGAATTGGTGGCCACTCTTGTTGCAAACAAGTGTAGATCCCTCAAACCATCAAGCCAATGAAAAGCTCCCAAAAATTCATGTAAGTTAGAAATCCTACTTTTTCTTATTCCTTTTAATGGTTTTCTAATTTTTGTTTTGTTTTAAAATGTAAAATGATGCTATGCCTTGCTCGAAAGGCTTTCCCCCTCTCTTCTTCTTAAATTTAGCCTTTCTTTATCCTAGATAAGTAATCTAATTGTTGGAATTAAACTTTTCATACTGTTTCTCTTTTAAAAGTGAAATTTGATTAGTTTAGAATGCTTTAAACCATTTGGGGATAATTTTTAAGTAACTTAAGAATAGGAAAATTTGAAAAATGGTCAACCATACAAAGGAGGTTATGGCAAAATTTTCTTAAATTTTGTGAAATAAGTTTTATCTTTTATTATTCAAAAATAGTAATCCCTATCTTTTGTGTTTTCTAAAAGTGTTATTTTCATTTTATGCATAGAAAATGCATAGTAGAAATATTTTTATTATAAAAGTGTTATTTCTATTGAAATTCAATTCTATGCATAGAAAGATGTATAAAGAATTTATTTTTATTTCAAAAGAGTTATTCTCATCAATTTTGATTTTATGCATAGAAAGATGTAAAAAGAATTTATTTTTATTTCAAAAGAGTTATTCTCATCAATTTTGATTTTATGCATAGAAAGATGCATAAAGATTTTTTTTTTAATTTCAAAAGAGTTATTCTCATTAATTTTGATTTTATGCATAGAAAGATGCATAAAGAATTTATTTTTATTTCAAGAGAGTTATTCTCATCAATTTTGATTTTATGCATAAAAAGATGCATAAAGAATTTATTTTTATTTCAAAAGAGTTATTCTCATCAATTTTGATTTTATGCATAGAAAGATGCATAAAGAAATTATTTTAATTTTAAAAGAGTTATTCTCATCAATTTTGATTTTATGCATAGAAATATGCATAAAGGAATTTATTTTTATTTTATTTCGAAAGTGTTATTTTCCTTAAATTTGAATTTATGCATAAATAGATGTATAAAGAGATTTTTATAAAAGTGTTATTCCCACTGAAGTTGATTTTTATAAAAGAATGAATGGATGGATAGATGTGATGTGAATCAGATAAATGTGAATGAATAGATGGATAGATGTGATGTGAATCAGATAAATGTGAATGAATGGATGGATAGATGTGATGTGATCAGATAAATGTGAATGAATAGATGGATAGATGTGATGTGAATCAGATAAATGTGAATGAATGGATGGATAGATGTGATGTGAATCAGAAAAATATGAATGAATGGATGGATGGATGTGGATGTATGTGATAAAATGGAAGTGGATGTATGTGAAAGAATGGATGTGGATGTGTGTATGTGAAAGGACGGATGTGGATGTATGTGAAGAATAGAAGTGGATGTATGTGAAGAGTAGAAGTGGATGTATGTGAAAGAATGGATGTGGATGTGTGTGAAAGGATAGATGTGGATGTGTATGTGATAAGTATGGATGTGGATGTATGTGAAAGAATGGATGTGGATGTATGTGAAAGGATAGATGTGGATGTGTATGTGATAAGTATGGATGTGGATGTATGTGGGAGAATACATGTGGATGTAAATGTGATGGATATGAGCGAGAATTGAGGCGATGAGATGTGATGTAAATTGGATAGATATGAATGATAAGGGATATGAATGAATGGGATAGCATGTGAATCAGGATGTAAACATGTGAATCGGGATGTGAATGAATGATAAGGGATGTGAATGAATGTGATAGCAAGTGAATCAATCAGGATGTAAACATGTGAATTAGGATGTGAATGAATGATATAGGATGTGAATGAATGTGTTAGCATGTGAATCGGGATGTGAATAAATGATATAGGATGTGAATGAATGTGTTAGTATGTGAATTGGGATGTGAATGAATGATAAGGGATGTGAATGGATGTGATGTGATGTGAATCGAGATGTGAATGAACGATAAGTGGTGAAGTGATGAGATGTATGGGTAGATGCAAGTGGATGAGACCCGATAAGGATAAATGAGGAAGTAAGTGATGAGATAGAAAAAGATGTGATTAGATGAGAATGGGAATACTTATGAAATGAATGTGGATTTATGTGGATTGATGTGTGGGTAGTGTGGATTGATGTGGATCGATGTATGGATGATATGGATTGATGTGGATGATGTGAATGGATGTGTGGATAATGTGGATGGATGTGGATGGATGTATGGATAATGTGGATTGACGTGTGGATGGATGTGTGGATAATGTGGATTGATGTGGATGGATGTATGGATGATGTGGATTGATGTGGTTGATGTGGATAGATGTATGGATGATGTGGATTGATGTGTGGATGATGTGATTAGATGTGATTTGATGTGAGAATGATGTGATGTGATAGGGATCGATGAAGAAAATAAAATTATGGTAAGATGAGAAAAGATGTCATCCATCCACATCAATCCACACGTCAATCCACATCATCCATACATCCATCCACATCAATCCACATTATCCACACATCAATCCACATCATCCATATATCCATTCACGTAAATCCACATTCATTTCATAAGTATTCCCATTCTCATCTAATCACATCTTTTTCTATCTCATCACTTATTTCCTCATTTATCCTCATCAGATCTCATCCACTTGTATCTACCCATACATCTCATCACTTCACATACATTAACATGTATCCAGTTTACATCGCATCTTATCACATCCATTTCACATCACATCTCATTCATTCACAACCCGATTCACATGCTAACACATTCATTCACGTCCCTTATCGTTCATTCACATCTCGATTCACATCAAATCACATCCATTCACATCCCTTATCATTCATTCACATCCCGATTCACATGCTATCACATTCATTCACATCCCGATTCACATGCTAACACATTCATTCTCATCCTATATCATTCATTCACATCCCGATTCACATGCTAACACATTCATTCACATCCTATATCATTCAATCACATCCCGATTCACATGCTAACACATTCATTCACATCCTATATCATTCATTCACATCTTGATTCACATGCTAACACATTCATTCACATCCTATATCATTCATTCACATCCCGATTAACATGCTAACACACTCATTCACATCTTATATCATTCATTCACATCCCGATTCACATGCTAACTCATTCATTCACATCCTGATTCACATGCTAACACATTCATTCACATCTTATATCATTTATTCACATCCCGATTCACATGCTAACACATTCATTCACACCCTATATTATTCATTTACATCCTGATTCACATGACATCACATCACATCTCATCTATTCATTCACATTTATCTGATTCACATCACCTCATCACATCTATTTACCTCTCATTCTCATCACATCCATCCATCCATTCATTCCCATCTATTTGATTTGCATTACATCTCATCACATCTATTTACCTCACATTCTCGTCACTCCTATTCTCATCGCATCCATCCATCCATTCATTCCCATCTATCTGATTCGCATCACATATCATCACATCTATTTACCTCTCATTCTCATCACATCCATTCTCTATTCATTCTCATCTATCTGATTCATATCACATCTCATCACATCTATTTACCTCTCATTCTCATCACATCTATTCTCATCACATCCATCCATCCATTCATTCCCATCTATCTGATTCGCATCACATATCATCACAACACATCTATTTACCTCTCATTCTCATCACTTCTATTCTCATCACATCCATTCTCTATTCATTCTCATCTATCTAATTCATATCACATCTCATCACATCTATTTACCTCTCATTCTCATCACATCTATTCTCATCATATCCATCCATCCATTCATTCACATCTATCTGATTCGCATTACATCTCATCACATCTATTTACCTCTCATTCTCGTCACTTCTATTCTCATCACATCCATTCTCTATTCATTCTGATCTATCTGATTCATATCACATCTTATCACATCTATTTATAGAATGTAAGAGAATTATTATTTTTGATATAAAGATTCTTTACGAATCTATTTATGCATAAGAACAACTTTAGTGGGAAATAACACTTTTATAAAAATCCGTTTATGCATCTATTTATGCATAAATTCAATTTTAAGGAGAATAACACTTTTGAAATTTAAAAAAAAATCTTTTATGCATCTTTCTATGCATAAATTCAATTTTAATGAGAATAACTCTTTTGAAATAAAAATAAATTTCTTTATGCATCTTTCTATGCATAAAATCAAAATTAATGAGAGTAACTCTTTTGAAATAAAAATAAATTTCTTTATGCATCTTTCTATGCAAAAAAAATTAAAAGCAATGAGAATAACTCTTTTGAAATAAAAATAAATTTCTTTATGCATCTTTCTATGCATAAAATCAAAATTAATGAGAGTAACTCTTTTGAAATAAAAATAATTTCTTTATGCATCTTTCTATGTAAAAAAAAATTTAAAATTAATGAGAATAACTCTTTTGAAATAAAAATAAATTTCTTTATGCATCTTTTTATGTATAAAATCAAAATTTGATGAGAATAACACTTTTGGAATAAAAAATAAATTCTTTATGCATCTTTTTATGCATAAAATCAAAATTAATGAGAATAACTCTTTTGAAATAAAAATAAATTTCTTTACGCATCTTTCTATGCATAAAATCAAAATTTGATGAGAATAACACTATTGGAATAAAAATAAATTCTTTATGCATCTTTCTATGCATAAAATCAAAATTTGATGAGAATAACACTTTTGGAATAAAAATAAATTCTTTATGCATCTTTCTATGCATAAAATCGAAATTTGATGAAAGTAACTCTTTTATAATAAAAAAATATTTTATGCATCTATTTACGCATAAATTCAATTTTAATGAAAGTAACACTTTTATGATAAAAAGATTCTTTTATGCATCTATTTATGCATAAAAATCAATTTTGATGAAAGTAACACTTTTATAATCAAAATATTCCCAATATGCATCTTTCTATGCATAGAAATTAATTCTAATGAAATTAACACTTTTATAATAAAAATATTTCTAATATGCATTTTTCTATGCATAGAATAAAAATAACACTTTTAGAATACACAAGCGGTGGGGATTACTATTTTTGAATAATAAAAAGATAAAATTTACTTCACCAAATTTAAGAAAATTTTGCCATAACCTCCTTTGTATGGCTGACCATTTTTCAAAATTTTTCACTCTAAAATTTACTAGAAATTATCCAAGATGATTTAAATCATTCTAATCTAATCAATTTTCACTTTATTAAGTATAAACAATATGAAAAATTTAATTCCATCAATTTGATTACACGTCTAGGATAAAGAAAGGCTGAATTCAATAATGAAGAGAAGGGGGAAAGCCTTTCCAGCAAGGCATAACATCCATTTTCATTTTAAAGAAAACAAAAATCAGAAAACCATAAAATAGAATAAGAAAAAGTAGAATTTCTAACTTACTAGGAGTTTTGTGAGCTTTCCTTTGGCTTGATGGTTTGAGGGATCTACTCTTGTTTGCAACAAGAGTAGCCACCAGTTCTTTTGAAGAGGAAATGGTCAAAAACAAATGAATTATCAATGAATTCACTGTTTTTGGCTCTGGGAGGAGTAGAGTAACAATGCATAAAACACTATTAACTATTTACAAAGGGGGAGGCTTCATTTATAAGAAAAAGTGAGCCTCTAACCAAGCAAACTGATTCTAGAATTTTCCAGATCAGTTTGGTCAATTTTTGACCATTTTTAAGTCAGTTTAGCTTACTTTTTGGATCTAGTTGAAGCAGGAGAGATGAGAGATTAAAATATCTCATTATTTGTGAGTTTAAAACTTAACCACACATGTGAAATAGGCGCCTCCTTCATGAGGGGAATTCCCCACACTGAGGTGTCAAAAATGCATCATTTCTTCTAAATATCTCTTCTTTTTTAACTAATATCCTTGTCCTTAGTCAACTCTTCATCTTATGTGAGCATTTACTCATTTTTGGGAGATTTTCTTTTATTCTTCCATTTATCTCCTCCCTACATTTGGATTAATCTAATTGGTCCATAGGAACCTTAATTCAAAAATTTTAAAAAATCTGGACCCTTAGGCTAAGGTCATTTTTACCTGATTTCAATTTATTCTGTGTCACGTAGGCTGTAACGCCTGTGACCGACGGCAGACCGGATGGCCAAGGACGAGGCCATCCGGGGTTCTGTGGGAGAGGACGCCCTGGTGGGTGGTGAGCCAGAGGCCGTCCCCTCCTGTGGTAGCGCCCGTAGCGGCGTTACAGGAATCTAACACTGGTATCAGAGCATCGGTTCGATTGGGTCGTCAGGGTCCGCACGTGACCGGGGGACCGGAGCCCACTCAATGGTTTTCAACTATTCATCTTCTCATCCTTATCTCCACAATGGAGTGTGTGGAGGAAGGCGGCCAGAATTGAAAGGAAGAATTGAAGGGAAGAATTCTCTCTCTCTCTCTCTCTCTCTCTCTCTCTCTCTCTCTCTCTCTCTTCCCCGTCACACACAACAAAGCGAATTGCAGGTAAGCATCTCGTTTTTTTTCTGCGTTGAAGCTTGTCTGCGAAGTGTTTTTCATTTGGTAAAGATAAAGTCGCCTAGTGAAATGTCTCGTCTCTCTACTGTGTGTGGGGGAAGGGGGGCAAAGACCAGCCCCAGGACCCGTTGCTGAAATGCCATATTGATTCTGTGTGAGGTGGGACGAAGAGCACTCGTAATCGCTGTGTGGGGGGGCGAAGACCAGCCCCACGACCTGCTAGAGCTCTCACGTACGTCGTTGTGAAAAGGGCGGCCAACTAGGTCAACCCTTAGGTGGCCAACCAGGCGCAGCCAGGCCAGCCCTGCCAGGCGGTGGCCTGTGCGGCCAGCTGGGCGGCGGCCAGCGCAGCAAGGCGGCGACGGCCAGTCAACCAGCAACGCGGCGGCGGCCAGCCACCAATGGCCACCTAAAAAACCAGCAGCAGCCGGCGAACTGCCAACAGAAAAAACATAAAATAAAATTTATCATATTTATTTTTTTATATTTTCATTATTCATTTTTAATAAAATTAAAAATGAAAGTAAATTCACACGGATCCTCTCTCTCAGCTGGGGAGGGAGGCAAGGGATAATCCGAGTGTTTCAAGCACAGTCTCCCGAGAAAATTTATTTTTGTTATGAGTTGTAGGCATTTTTTCTCGTGGATCGGAGCATCCCGGACTAGCGACGCTTGTAGAGGCTCGCAGGGCAACACAAATCGACAAGCAACCATAAAGGGGGGTGACTATTCTCTCTCCACCACTGCTCATTTTATTAGCGTTTTTTTAAGTAATTTTCGAGCTCTCGCATTGTTTTTTGCAAGAATTAAAGATGTCTACTAGACGTAGTGTGTCCCCACCACCTTCTACTTCTCTAGGTTTTTCAGGTCTCTTATCCTCGGTCGCGGGTTTGACCCCGACCGAATTCTCAGGCCGTACACGCCCGATCGTTGTCCGGTCCGGAGTACGCTCGTCGATCACGCGTGATCCGCCAGCACCCTCCTCGTCTATTGACCCCGCCTTAGGACCCAGCGAGCCCGCAGTGGCGGCCGCATTAGCAGATGACCCCTTTCTGGCCGATGAGCCAGAGGACATGAACACCGACGTCACCGAGGGGACCGAGGAGGACCTCTTGGATTATGACGATGACGATTATGACCTATTGGACCCTGCTGATGTCCTGACAGAGACGGAGCTCTCTAGTGGACTATTTAAATATCTTAATGCCAAACTAAACAATATGGATAAAGTCCAGGGCTGATTTAGTCACGATGCTACAGAGCATCTCCACACGGTTAGATGCACCGACAGCCGCCTCGGCTAGTACTCCGACTCCTCGTGGTAGCAGAGCTCCTGCGGCACGGGTGAGCGTAGCCTCGCCAGTGGTTGCAGGAGTACAGGCCGGGGCCATCTGTAGCAACAGCTTCGTCGTTATTAAAAGACTTAAAGCTGCCTAGTTTTGGAGGGGTGAGGAGAAGGAGAGAAACAAGGACTCGGTCAATATGTTTCTAGCGAAGTGGTCAGATTTGCACGCGCTGCGATAGCAGCCTAGTCGGATACAGCCCGTAGAGGCTAGCCTCTCATTAACTGGCAAAGCGTACAAGTGGTGGATGAGTTTGACAACTCGTCCTGCCACTTGGACGGAGTTTGAAACGATGTTTCGAAAAGAATTTTTTCCTGTTAATGAGGCAGAGAGAAGCTGGGAGTTATGGGACAAGTGCTCGATGGAGAACAAATCCCTAACTCAGTACATCTCAGACTATAGGGAGATAGTACTCAAGCTAAAGGAAATCGATGCATTCTAGACATTGCGAGGCTTTAAGAGAGGCCTCAAAGATGATTTTTTGAGTACGTAGAGCCCTTACAGTCTAAAGACTTAGCAGAGGCTATTAAGTACGCACAGATATTCGATGACATCAAGCGCCGTAGTGCGCGTGGTGGTTCGAGAAGGACCGAGGGTAGTGAAAAGAGGAGGTCAGGCCTTAAAAGAAAAGGGTTCCGCAGTGATAAACAAAGGGGATAGGACAGACCAAGAAGGACAGGGTGGTCATTGGTCTAAAAAACCGCGACCATCCAAGAAGAAAAGAGACACCGAAATCCAAAAGAAAGAGCAATATATTAAAGCGCGAAAGGAAAATCGTTGCTTTAATTGCAATGATGTAGGGCACACGAAGGCTGAGTGTCCAAAGCCTAAAGCCGACACGAGTGGCAACGAGCCTAAAAAAGATGGTAAATCTTCGAGGCAGTTGCATACAGTGCAGAGACTCCCTCTCAGTTCCGCAGAGTTCAGAGAGGTGACAGTGTGTCATTGTTATGAGCATCACGCTTGTTCAGTGACACCAGTGATGTGGCAGCCTACTGTAGGTCCGCATGACATGGTGCGCATGTATGGCACCATAGGTGGCCGTGGAGTCACAGTTTTTATTGACGATGGAGCTAGCCACAACTTCTTGAACTACTCGTTAGTCAAGAAGTTGGGATTGATTGAGACCTGGAGTGATCATGAGTATACTGTTGGCCTAGCCAACGGATATGACAAAACGGTATGGAATACCGTAGTATTAGGGGTCCCATTATCTATGCAGGACTACGAGGCTCCGCTTGACTTTCAGGTCATGCACTTAGCCAGAGCAGACATATATCTAGGCAGGGAGTGGCTATATGGCTTGGGCCCTAGTCTAGCTCGAAATTACTTACATAATATGCTATGTTTTGAGCATGGAGGTAGAGTCATTACCCTACAGGGCGACCGTACTGTCCCTGCCACACCACTTATTTCCTCCATGGAGCTATGTACAGCGGTCCGCAGAGACCAAATAGCAGAGGTATATGCTT
This sequence comes from Cibotium barometz, assembly GCF_041138505.1. Lineage (NCBI taxonomy): Eukaryota > Viridiplantae > Streptophyta > Polypodiopsida > Cyatheales > Cibotiaceae > Cibotium > Cibotium barometz. The sequence continues at coordinate 7,275,586 of NC_141058.1, forward strand.
GTTACCCTCTTTTGAATTCTGTTTCCGTAGATGAAACGATAAATGATGTTTGCGTAGACAAACAAGGAAAACAAAATAACCTTGGACGAGACCCACTGTTTGAAAACCCTGTTTGGCATGCATGTGATTCAAACAAGAAAAAATCCAAGGTGAATGAGACATTAAAGAAAAAGTACGTAGATACTTTAAACTATTTATTAGAGGAATTTCAGGATGTTTTTCTTGATGATTTTCCAAATGGTTTACCACCATCTAGAGAAGTAAACCATGGCATCGAAGTTATGCCAGGATCAAAACCTATAAGCAAACCTGCTTACAGATTAAGCCACTCCGAGGCACAGGAGGTGGAAAAACAATTGACGGAATATTTGAACAAAGGCTTCATTCGGCCTAGTTCAAGTCCGTGGGCATCGCCTATTCTTCTGGTAAAGAAGAAAGACGAATCTATGCGGATGTGCATAGACTATATGGCTCTTAATCAGATAACGATTAAGAACAAGTATCCAATGCCACGCATGGATGAGCTGTTTGATCAACTCTATGGATCTAAATACTTCACAAAAATAGACCTGAGATCTGGGTATCATCAGGTTGGAATAAAAGCAGAAGATGTTGCGAAGATAGCATTTAGGACCTGTTTCGGGCATTTTGAGTTTCTGGTTATGCCATTTGGACTAACCAATGCTCCAGCGACGTTTATGATGCTTATGGACAGTATTTTACGTCCATATCTGGGAAAATTCGTAGTAGTTTTCCTAGATGATATTCTTGTGTACAGTAAGACACAGAAAGAATACATAGAGCATTTGCGTCTAGTGTTCGAGTTGTTGCGAGAGCACAAACTATTTGCAAAGAAGAGCAAATGTGAATTTTTTGAAACAAAAATTCACTACCTTGGCCATATTATATCCGCCGGATGGTACGCGGATGGAGCCAGAAAAAGTAGAGGCTATTCTTAAATGGCCAGCGCCGAAGAATCTCGAGGAACTGCAGATTTTTCTTGGCATGTCGGGGTCCTACCGACAGTATGTGAAGGACTACGCGAAGATCGCAGTCCCGTTGACTGACCAGTTACGGTCAAAAAACAAAAAACATTAGTTGGGGGGAATCCCAACAGAAGAGCTTTGATAAGCTCAAGGTGACCGTAGCAGCTGCACCTATTTTGACTATTGTCGATCCGAATGAGCCGTTTGTTTTGGAAACAAACGCTAGTAATGAGGCCATTGGGGCTGTACTTATGCAAAGGGGACGCCCAATTGCATTTGAGAGTAAAAAGTTAGATCGTGCGCAGCGTAACTACTCGGCTTACGAGCGAGAGTTACTAGCGATAGTTCATGCACTGAAAAAGTGGAGACACTATTTATATGGTGCTACTTTTGAGGTCCGGACGGACCATGAAAGTCTAAAATGGCTTTCAAGTCAAAATGAACTGAAGGGTAGAAAAGCTCGGTGGGCGGAGATTCTACAGGAGTTTGACCTTTAGATACGTTACCAGAAAGGTAAGTATAACGTGGTGGCAGATGCACTTAGTCGCATGCCACAGATTAATGAACTTAGTTTCACAGTCTTCAAGAATGATTTCTTGGAGTCACTACGTGGTTTATATGAGCACGATCCATCTTTTACAGAGGTCTGGCACGCTGTACATGTACGCACTTCTTCACAGACGCGAGACCACCTCCCTCGTTGGCACATATTGCTAGTCCAAAGAGACTGGCCGAAGGTGCAATGGGAAGGGAAGCGAGAGTTAGTCCGGAGAGACTAGCCGTGTCTTTTGGGTATAGTTTGGAGCCGGAGAGTTCTGACATAGGCCCTTCATCACCTTTGACTGCCACGGCTTCAAAGGGGAGTGATAAACTTCGTCAGGGGGAGAAATATGCTAATTACTCCATTGACGACGGGTACTTACTCTACAAGGGTAGAATATGTGTACCAACTATTGGTGACTTTCGGGCCCAAATTCTTAAAGAAAGTCATGATAGTCCAAGTGCGGGTCATCCTGGGATTCAGAAGACCTATGCATTAGTAAAAAGATAATTTTATTGGCCTAGTTTGTTTAAGGACGTCCAGACTTATGTGCTGAAATGCAATAAGTGCCAGGTCAATAAACATGAATGTCTTAAGGTTGGAGGACTACTCCATCCGCCGCTGGAGATTCCTCAAGGGAAATGGGAAAGCATTTCCATGGATTTCATTACCGGTTTACCCAAGACGAGTCGAGAGAATGACTCGGTGTGGGTGGTAGTGGACAGGTTAACTAAAATGGCAAAGTTTATTGCCACAAAGAAAACCGTTAAAATGCCAGAGTTGGCAAAACTCTTTATTGAACATCTCTACAATATATATGGCCTGCCCGCAGACAATGTGTCGGATAGAGATAGAAATTTCAACAGTCATTTTTGGAGGGAAGTCTTCAAAAAGTTGGATACTACTCTGAGTATGAGTATGGCAGGAGTCTGATGGTCAAACTGAAAGAGTTAACCAAATTCTAGAGGATATGTTGGGTTCTTATGTTAGTAAGAAGCAATCTAATTGGGAAGAGTACTTGCCCTTACTGGAGTTTGCATATAACAGCTCCAAACACTCAGCGACTGGATTTACACCATTCATGTTAATGTATGGATTCCAGCCGAGATCTCCGATGGCTGTAGGCCTAGAAAAGGAGAAGATTCAATCTGTCAAGGATTTCCTTGAAGATATGAATGATATGCTCAGAGCCGCATGTGAGAGCATTCGTAGCGCTTGGGATCACGCTAAAACTTATGCGGATAAAGAACGTAGAAAGGTGACCTTTGCAGAAGGTGACTTTGTATTCCTCAAGGTTCCTGCGCAGTCAGAAACCATGAAAACGGGAAAGTGTGATAAACTTTCTCCGAGATATTGGGGTCCTTTTAAAATCCTTAAGAAGATTGGGGATATAGCATATAAACTTGAGTTACCGGAGAGTTCTTAAGTCCATCCTATCTTCCATGTCAGTAAACTGAAGAAATCAGTTCACGGGTTAGAGAACGTAGTTTCTCCAGAGATTTTGGTGGACTTGATAGAGCCACCAAAGATACCACATAAACCTGAAAAGATTCTAGGGTATCGTGACAGACAAACCCGACAGAAAGTGTACCAGGAGGTACTTGTTAAATGGAAAGACAGGGGTGAGGAGGTAGCTACCTGGGAACGCCGTAGTGCGATTTCCAAGAGGTTTCCCCAGTTTGTTTTCGAGGACGAAAACTCTTCTTAAGGGGGGGTAATGTCACGTAGGCTGTAACGCCTGTGACCGACGGCAGACCGGATGGCCAAAGACGAGGCCATCCGGGGTTCTATGGGAGAGGATGCCCATACAGAGTCATGGGCGGCCAGGCTAGTGTGGACGGCAGGCCACACACTATATAGCCTGGGGGATGAGGGGCAATCCTCATTCTTCCTCTATGGCTAGGTGGTGAGCCAGAGGCCGTCCCCTCCTGTGGTAATGCCCGTAGCGGCGTTATAGGAATCTAACACTGGTATCAGAGCTGAGGGGCAATCCTCATTCTTCCTCTATGGCTGGGTGGTGAGCCAGAGGCCGTCCCCTCCTGTGGTAACGCTCGTAGCGGCGTTACAGGAATCTAACATTCTGATTTCACATTGGAAATTTCTTTTTGAATATCTGTTTTAGGGGAAACCATTTTAGACACTAGGAGGATTTTTATGTCCAAAAATATCTCAATTTTGAATTACCTCCCTCTAGACATTTTCTCTCTCTAGGCCAAAACAGGGTAAAACAGGATCTTTCTTTTATTTCAGAGAGGGGAATAATTATAAGATCAGAAGGGGAGGTTCTTACGCGTGCACAACTCAAAAGCCGGAGGGAGGAATCTTATAGAATGAGTCCCATGTGTCATAGGACATTAAGTTATAATTAGAACCTGTGTCTACTACAAGTGCTCACTTTTGGGAAAAACTTGGCGATGTGGTCATTCCTAACCACAAATGTGTAAGCTTGACTTCCCTGCAATCCTCTTCCTCTAGGTCACTACCTGAGCCATGTTCACTAGAGATTTTCTTTCCTCTAAGTTTCAGTTGCCTTTCCTTGGCTTTCCTTTGAGCTATATTTTTCATCTCACTCTATTTTTGTTTTTCCTCATTTTTTGAGAAAAATTACCTTTAAAGCGTTTTGCATGAGCAATCTGTAGTAGCATCAATATTTGCTACCATTGAAATAACTTGCCATTTTGATGCCATCAAGTGTTTCACTGTGTACCATGTTCTGTGGGGTTATTTTGATCAGTAGGAAGGATCCTAGTCCTTTGTATTTAAGCTTCTTTTTGTGGGTTTTTTTTGCTATAAAGAAGGACCATGTCTCCCTCATTCATCTCTTTGTCCTTGAGTTGGTCATCAAACCATTGCTTGCACCTTAGTTTTTCCACAATCATACCATTCACAACCCTTAGATGCATCTCGTTGAGTTTCTCGAGTTTAAAGATTCAGTCCCTCAGAATATTTCTAGTGAGCCTTTCCTATACCGTGACCCATAACCTTAGTACCAAGAATTCCATAGGCATGATTGCTTCAGTTCCTTATTTAAAGTTGAATGGTGTGGTGTTAATGGACACTTTGTATACTATGCAATAAAAATGAGGCTCACATTCATGAATAAATAACTCTCACATTTTATATCATTATATTTGTCATTTGCTAATTAATTCTCTAATCACTTAATCATGTGCACGCTTAGGCTTAAGCCACCATGCTAATGCTTGTTTTCGATCCACCATCAACTTCAACAATCAAGGATACTAAAAGATCCCTGACCCCACTGCGCAACAAATTTGGGGGTGCTAGCAGTGGAAGTAGCACTTCTTGCATGGGGCAGGGTCCCACACTCGCGGGGCCTCACCCAGGGATATCCAGACAAGAGACTAATCCATCGGTTCTTCCAAAACTCACGAACTCGGAAAAACTTCCCTTGCTCGGAAAGCACGGGCGATTTCTCCAGGATAACTTTTCTCTAATGTAGTCAAAATCCTGAACTAACTGAACTGATCTGGCCGAACTCGTAAGTCCCAATATCAGATCAGGGAAAAGATTGTACTTGGATCATAGAGACCAACACTTTTTTCCTCATTGAGAGGCACAGCCGTTGATTCTTCTCCATAGAACAATTTTAATCCAAGATTTACCTCATCTATCATACTATACAGAATTTGAGTCTCGATTTAGGGATCCATTAGTCCAGCCTACAGTCCCATGGGTCAGCCAACCACTGTAGTGATGGGATCCAATTAAGAATTTGGTTAGGTTTTGTCCCGGGTACCAGGGAAAAGAGTTCCCAGGTCCCCTAGCCGGATATTCATACAAACATAAAACTAGTCACACCACTTATGTTGAGAAAACGTGGTGCTCATGCTAGATCAAGTGTGTGGAGCAAAAGAACTCACAAAATACAAGAACAATATCTTGCTTATTAAGTTGTTTATGAATACAACTAGGCCTTGCTCAATACAAAATGCCTCATAGCTCCATCTTTAAATAGGTGAGCTAGTGGACCTTATGTCCATTCACACTCAAACCCTTCTCTTCCCCTTCTACATAACCTTAGTCCCTTAATACCCCCCCTCAATACCAACTATGAAAGGATGGAATAGGTGGTATTGGACATAGGATGCCTTTAGGCATACAAGGTTTGGAATATAGGTGTGATTACATTGAGAATTAAAACAATTTCTTAGCAGAGGTAGAGGCTGATACAAAGTTGGCCTCTGACTCTTTTTTAGGACATTTAGAAGTGATATGTCCTGTTTGTTTACACTTATTACATTTCATTTTGTTGGGATATTTGATCCAACAATTATTTGCCAAATGTCCCACCTTTTTACAATGGGCACATCTTACTTTGACCACTTGATGTGACAAAGCTTGTTCGTGATAGTCGATGAAGTGGCTGCATTTGAAGATTCAGCTGCTCCCTTTGCCCTCTTTTCTTCATCAAGACATGATTGAATGACTCCTTCGAGGTTGGGATTAGGTATGTTCTTCAGGGCGGTGACCAAGGTGGGGTACACCTTCTTGATTGCTTTGAGCAAAACAGCCACTACATCATCTTCATCCATTCTCACATTCACCGATGCAAGTTGAGCCATAAGGCCCTTCAAGTGAGAGATGAAGGCTCCAATGCCATCTCCCTCTTTGAGTTCCAAGCTAAAAAATTCAATTTTGAGTGAGATCTTGGAATTCTTACCATGAGCTCCATAGAGCTTATCAAGCTCATCCCATTTCTCCTTTGCAGTCGGAAGCTGGTCCACATGGTGGATGAGTGCCTCATCTTGATGAGTGTCTCATCAAGATGAAGCATGATGATGGCTTGTGCCCTCTCATCATGTTACATTCCCGTAACGCCGCTACGGGCATTACCACAAGAGGGGACGGCCTCTGGCTCACCACCCAGCCATAGAGGAAGAATGAGGGTTGCCCCTCATCCCCCAGGCTATATAGTGTGTGGCCTGCCGTCCACACTAGCCTGGCCGCCCATGAATCCGCATGGGCGTCCTCTCCCACTGAACCCCGGACATGGCCATCCGGTCTGCCGTCGGTCACAGGCATTACAGCCTACGTGACACATCATCTTCAATATCTTCAGCCTTTGTTCGATCAATAACCTTAGTGCCGGAGATGAATGGCCAAAAGCCTTTGGACATCATCTTGTACACTACTTGACAAGGACTTGCCAAGTGTGGAAGCCCTCTCCCGAGAACTTCTTAATTTGAGTGTCGTCCTTTGACATTGGTTATTGAAAGAGAATATTAGAAAGTAATGGGGTGATTTATGAAGAAGAAAAAACCAGAAATTTATGATATTTAGGCTTAATTAGAAAGAGAGAGGCTTATGAGAGTGCAACAACCCTAATCAAGTTGAGAATGTTGCATAAATAGGAGATTAAAATAGTAATTTTTATGGTTTAGCACTTAGGGTTTGTGCTTAATTACTAATTTTATGGGGATTAGCTACATTAGTGTTAAAGAACACTTTGGTTGGTGATTAAGATCACGATTAGTGTGTAGAAAACACAATTAGTGCTTAAAAGCACATTTTTAGTATCTAATGACACTTATTTTGGTGATTAGTTCACCATTAGTGTTTAATAACACTCTTAGTGTTTAAAAATACTTTGTAATAACTTCCCTTTGCTAGATTAACAGCTTAATTAGTGTTAAACAACACTAATTAGTGCTCATAAGCACATTTTGAAAGCTTTGAAAGCTTGAAAGCTGATGTTGATGATGGAGCTTGATGAGAATGAGGTTTATGGATACCTCATGTGGTTGGCACCGCTTCAAACTCAAGAGAAAGATCAGCAACAATCATTCACATCATCACTTGGATGATTAGAGCAAGGGACAAGGTGATTAGAGCAAGAGACACAATTATGAAGCTTTAATGGAAAGCTTCATGGAGAAGGAGAAGAGGCGACTGGTTTTCTGTCTGTAGCCGACGCATCAGTGCATCAAATGAGCTCAAATTTGAGATGTGGAGTCCTCAGAGAGTGGGCTACCTCAAGTCCTCAGAGAGTGGGCTACCAAAGCCCTCAAGTCCCATGGCTAATGATAGTGGACTACAGCCGGCATATGGCTGTACGACCAGCACTACAGCAGAAAAACGGTGCCGGGCTGCAACAGAGAGAATGCCGCCGCGTGGAGAGGTTGAATCAGCGAATTTGCCATACGAATGGAAGCGCCTGGACCTGCTCTCCATCTCCCATGTTGGGATCTCCTCAAGATGAGGCCTCTACAAGCTGGTAGAGCTCCTCCACTGCCAGGGGGTTGAGTTCCACAAGTGAAGAGATAAGAAAATGAAGTAAAAAATGACCTAATCTATACCACAAGAGTCCTAATCAACCTAGGCTCTAGATACCATGTTGAGAAAACGTGGTGCTCATGCTAGATCAAGTGTGTGGAGCAAAAGAACTCACAAAATACAAGAACAATATCTTGCTTATTAAGTTGTTTATGAATACAACTAGGCCTTGCTCAATACAAAATGCCTCATAGCTCCACCTTTAAATAGGTGAGCTAGTGGACCTTAAGTCCATTCACACTCACACCCTTCTCTTCCCCTTCTACATAACCTTAGTCCCTTAATAACTTACACACCCAATATGAGCTTGCCTTTTTCACAGATTCAACAATCTTTAAAACAATCATTTAATGAAACCATTGTGTTACTGATCATAATCCTCTAATTATCCAATTGAATCCTAGTTTCCAATTCATTCCTTCATCAATGTACCTATGGCATCATTGGCAACCAGAACGCTTCACCACCTGTTCACTCAGGGGCCTTTTCAATAGTTCCTAGCTCATAGTACCCGACAATATAATCACATAAAAATATCCAAATAGAATCTCCATTGAAGATCAGCAAGATCAACCAACAGATACATATAAAAGAGCTATGGACTCATCCGTTGAGGACCAGCAAGGTCAATCAACCAGATCCATACCCGAATTCAGAAAACAACTCTTACTCCTTGTTCCAATACCTTCCCCGACGTACTTGTGGGTATCTTCGGCGACCCAGAGCCCGAGCACTGTATGGTCAGCACCCTCTAGGATCCTTTGTAGGTCACCTAGCGCTTCACTCATAGACTGCTTCCTTGGTCCCTCATCCACTGTACCGCAAGCTCACCATTTAAATCAAACTGAGGCTGGTCAAGACCTCGGCCAACCTTGCTACGCGAGATGTCCTCCGTTGACTCTCCGTTTTAGAAGTTGCAACTTTAACAGATAGGTCTCCCACGACCTCAATCACAAGACGGTCAAAATGCTTTCCTAGCATTCTTGACATAAAACATTCATTTAAAAACAGATTTCACATAGAAATACAGTTCCAACAATATTTCCATCTTTTCTCATTACTCCGCATCCTTTCACATTAGTCTCCATCTTTTCTCATCTTACCACAATTTTATTTTCTTCATCGATCCCTATTACATCACATCATTCCCACATCAAATCACATCCAATCGCATCATCCACATATCAATCCACATCATCAATACATCCATCCACATCATCCACATCAATCCACATCATCCATACATCCATCCACATCAATCCACATCAATCCACATCATCCATACATCCATCCACATCAATCCACATCATCCATACATCCATCCACATCAATCCACATTATCCACACATCCATCCATATCTTCCATACATCCATCCACATGAATCCACACGTCAGTCTACATTATCCATACATCCATCCACATCAATCCACATTATCCACACATCCATTCACATCATCCACATCAATCCACATCATCCATACATCCATCCACATCAATCCACATTACCCACACATCAATCCACATCAATCCACATTCATTTCATAAGTATTCCCATTCTCATCAATCACATCTTTTTCTATCTCATCACTTACTTCCTCATTTATCCTCTTGGGTCTCATCCACTTGCATCTACCCATACATCTCATCACTTCACCACTTATCGTTCATTCACATCTCGATTTACATCACATCACATCCCTTATCATTCATTCACATCCCGATTCATGTGCTAACACATTCATTCACATCCTATATCATTCATTCACATCCCGATTCACATGCTTACATCCTAATTCACATTCTATCACATTCATTCACATCCCGATTCACATGTTTACATCCTGATTCACATGCTATCCCATTCATTCACATCCCTTATCATTCATATCTATCCAATTTACATCACATCTCATCGCCTCAATTCTCGTTCATATCCATCACATTTACATCCACATGTATTCTTCCACATACATCCACATCCATACTTATCACATACACATCCACATCTATCCTTTCACATACATCCACATCCATACTTATCACATACACATCCACATCTATCCTTTCACATACATCCACATCCATTCTTTCACATACATCCACTTCTACTCTTCACATACATCCACTTCTATTCTTCACATTATCCACATCCATCCTTTCACATACACACATCCACATTCATTCTTTCACATACATCCACTTCTATTCTTCACATACATCCACATCCATCCATCCATTCATTCACATTTATCTGATTCACATCACATCTATCCATCCATTCATTCACATTTATCTGATTCACATCACATCTATCCATCCATTCATTCAGATTTATCTGATTCACATCACATCTATCCATCTATTCATTCACATTTATCTGATTCACATCACATCTATCCATCCATTCATTCTTTTATAAAAATCAACTTCAGTGGGAATAACAATTTTATAAAAATCCCTTTATACATCTATTTATGCATAAATTCAATTTTAAGGAAAATAACACCTTTGAAATAAAATAAAAATAAATTCCTTTATGCATCTTTCTATGCATAAAATCAAAATTGATGAGAATAGCTCTTTTGAAATAAGAATAAATTCTTTATGCATCTTTCTATGCATAAAATCAAAATTGATGAGAACAACTCTTTTGAAATAAAAATAAATTCTCTATGCATCTTTCTATGCATAAAATCAAAATTGTTGAGAATAACTCTTTTGAAATAAAAAAATAAATTCTTTATGCATCTTTCTATGCATAGAATCAAAATTGATGAGAATAACTCTTTTGAAATAAAAATAAATTCTTTTTGCATCTTTCTATGCATAAAATCAAAATTGATGAGAATAACTCTTTTGAAATAAAAATAAATTCTTTATACATCTTTCTATGCATAGAATTTAATTTCAATATAAATAACACTTTTATAATAAAAATATTTCTACTATGCATAGAATGAAAATAACACTTCTAGAATACACAAACGATGGGGATTACTCTTTTTGAATAATAAAAGATAAAACTTATTTCACAAAATTTAAGAAAATTTTGCCATAACCTCCTTTGTATGGCTGACCATTTTTTAAATTTTCCTATTCTTAAGTTACTTAAAAATTATCCCCAAATGGTTTAAAGCATTCTAAACTAATCAAATTCCACTTTTAAAAGAGAAACAATATGAAAAGTTTAATTCCAACAATTAGATTACTTATCTAGGATAAAGAAAGGCTGAATTTAAGAAGAAGAGAGGGGGAATGCCTTTCCAGTAAGGCATAGCATCATTTTACATTTTAAAACAAAACAAAAATTAGAAAACCATTAAAAGGAATAAGAAAAAGTAGGATTTCTAGCTTACATGAATTTCTAGGAGCTTTCCTTTGGCTTGATGGTTTGAGGGATCTACTCTTGTTTGCAACAAGAGTGGCCACCAATTCTTGAGAAGAGGGAATGGTCAAAAACTAATGAATTATTAATAAATTCATAGTTTTTGACTCTGGGGAGAAGTAGAGTAATAGTGCATAAAACACTATTATCCATTTACAAAGAGGGAGGCTTCATTTATAGGAAAAAGTGAGCCTCTAACCAAGCAAACTGATTCTAGAATTTTCCAAATCAGTTTGGTCAAATTTTGACCATTTTTAGGTCAGTTTAGCTTACTTTTTGGATCTAGTTGAAGCAGGAGAGAGGAGAGATGAAAATATCTCATTATTTGTGAGTTTAAAACTCAACCACACATGTGAAATAGGCGCCTCCTTCATGAGGGGAATTCCCCCACACTGAGGTGTCAAAAATGCATCATTTCTCTAAATATCTCTTATTTTTTAACTAATATCCTTGTCCTTAGTCAACTCTTCATCTTATGTGAGTATTTACTCATTTTTGGGAGATTTTCTTTTATTCTTCCATTTATCTCCTCCCTACATTTGGATTAATCTAATTGGCCCCTCAGAACCTTAATCTAATTTTTTTGAGAATCTGGACTCTTAGGATAAGGCCTTTTGAATAGATTATAATTGATTTCTAATGCACCTTCTGAAAATCTTTTTGAACTTTTGTTTTGAGGAAATTTATTTTAATAAGAAGAGATATTTTTCCATCTAAAAATATCTAAAAATTGAATAATCTCTCTCTAGAATATTTTCTCTCTCTAGGCCAAAACAGGATCTTTATTTAATTTCAGAGAGGGGAATAACTATAAGATCAGAAGGGGAGATTCTTACACCTGCACACCTCAAAAGCCGGAGGGAGGAATCTTACATCCTACCCCACTTAAAGAACGCGAGATGTCCTCATCTCGCAACATTAGAGGACAATTCATTTCCTTAAGATCCAACTGATTCTCGGGTTCCTTATAGTCTGGAGAACGTAACAGAATCTTGGGATAAAGATCCCTTATATAAAACTCATCATTAGATAACAATTCACTCAGATCATAACATTCACACCCTTATCACAATAATGGTCCATTAGACCAAAATTTCTATCTGAACTGTCCTTCATGGAAATTTTCAATTTTAGAAATTTTTAATTTGACACCTCTTAACTTGATCCACTGGGTTAAGTGTTAACAGCAGCAGCAATCTGCCACAGCACAATCCACTAATCTCATAGTGATTTGCTAAAGTCATTAACGTCATTCTAGCTCCGAACATCATCACTCGTCCCATTCATCCTCATTGTGGTTTTGCTCAGTTTAATACATTTCAATCAAAATTCAAGAATCATTATTTTTCAATTAGAATCCAATTCAACTCATCAGTTCTCAACCAAATTTTTAAAATCATATCAACCACATTCGAATTCATCATTTGGACAGCATTTTAGCTTATAATTTCAAGATCTTAGATTTACTCGTTTATACTACCAGTAAAGAGCTGCAGTTATACCCTCGATATATACGGGTAGTCACGGTCCTTGGAACTATAAGGTAAATACCATCATGTCTAGGCCTCAAGCAAGTAAGGGATTCCATACAATTGTGGTACTTCCATCTGGAGACCCAATTACCAATTTACGAATTTCAGTTTGAATATCGATTTGTATGAATTTTATCACACAATTACAATCCTTTATTGCTTCTTCATAAATTTTTGACATTTTTGGCTTCTCGATTGATCCTCATTAGCCAATTTGCTCTAATACCAGCTGTAAGATCCCTGACCCCACTGCACAACAAATTTGGGGTTGCTAGCAATGGAAGTAGCACTTCTTACGCGGGGCAAGGTCCCAAACTCGGGGCCTCACCCACGGATATCCAGACAAGAGACTAATCCATCGGTTCTTCCAAAACCGAACTCGAAAAAACTTCCCTTGCTCGGAAAGCACGGGCGATTCCTCCAGGCGTAGTCAAAAGCCTGAACTAACTGAACTGATCTGACCGAACTCGTAAGTCCCATAGTCCGATTAGGGAAAAGATTGTACTTGGATCATAGAGACCAACGCTTTTTTCCTCATTGAGAGGTAGAGCCGTTGATTCTTTTCCATAGAACAATTTTTATCCAGGATTTACCTTATCTATCATACTATACAGAATTTAAGTCTCAATTTATGGATCCATCAGTCCAGCCTATAGTCCCATGGGTTAGCCAACCGCCCAACCACTGTAGTGATGGGATCCGATTAGAAATTTGGTTAGGTTTTATCCCGGGTACCAGGGAAAAGAGTTCCCAGGTCCCCTAGCCAGATATTCATGCAAACATAAAACTAGTCACACCACTTACACACCCACTATGAACTTGCCTTTTTCACAGATTCAACAATCATTTAATGAAACCATAGTGTTACTGATCATAATCCTCTAATTATCCAGTTGAATCCTAATTTCCAATTCATTCCTTCATCGGTGTGCCTATGACATCATTGTTGGCAACCAGAACGCTTCACCACCTATTCACTCAAGGGCCTTTTCAATAGTTCCTAGCTCATAGTACTAGACAATATAATCACATAAAAATATCCAGATGGAATCTCCGTTGAAGATCAACAAGATCAACCAACAAATCCATATAAAAGAGCCATGGACTCATCCGTTGAGGACCAGCAAGGTCAATCAACCAGATCCATACCCGAATTCAGAATCTTGATTGCACTTGTAGTGTTCTCATAAGAGAGGCTCCCAATTAAAGATATGGGCTGAAGTAAACTCCTTGTAGATCCACCCAATAAAAGATAAAGTTGGCTTATGGAAAAGTCCCACCGACACCAAGATCTCATCATCTCGGATAATATCATCACTCTCCATAATGCATAAGACAACATGCATGAAACCTTTGACTAGTTTTGCACCTTCTCCTTGATGTTCGATATAAAGAAAGAAAGATATCAATACTCCTCAGCATATCTAGAAAAAGACTCCTCATATAGAAGTGTCATGTATCTTACTCCAAATGTCATTTTATCATGTAAATTCATAAATCTTTTCATGTCATCATAGGCTAAACTCTCCCAACACCACACGTTTGGACACTGCTTGTAAACCACCAAGATCTAGCTTTGTCCATGAAATGTGAAGTCACTTTATTCACCTTGCCTTTATCTCCACAAGAAGGAAACAGATAGACATAGGCCTTCCAAATGTGAAGCCATTCCTTAAGTTATATTGAATGAAAACAAAGCTTAGAAGAATGGTTCACCATGCTTGAACCACATATTTCCTACTTGTAGGCGCCATGTACTCATCCCTCTTCAAATAGTCTTTGGCAATTTGGAAACATACAACATCATATATCTTGTCATATCATCCCCTTTCATTGCCCTTGGTATGTATTTTCATAACCTCTTGCCTTTGCACCAAAATACCACGTTGTCTAGACTATTTTGTCTCCACAAAGTCTCGAATGATGAAAACTTGAGAAGGTTCAACTTGAGTGTTTTTATTATTGATAAAAGCATCATTGCCTTTTACTTTCATTGCATAAAATAAATTTCCTCTTCCTTGCATTACATCAAGCCTATCATCTTCCTCTTCATCGTCATCCTCGTCAAATGTGTCCACAAGATCACTTCTATTGTTACTGTCATAGGTTTTGAGTTGAGATTCATTTTCACTTTCATTAACCCAATCCCCATTGCCATACGTGACCTCGTAACAAGAAGCATAGATACCATTCTCATCATAAGCATAGTCATCAAAATCCTCATCTTCCATATGCTCTTGAGAATCACGAGGAAGACTATCAAAATCCACATCTTCCGCATGCCCTTGAGAGTCATAAGCATAGTGCACATCTTCATTGTTACCTTTTATGCATGTAGAGTCTTCAAGATTGTAACTATCATCATTAGAAGTGTAATCCTGAATATTGAAATGAATACAATCTTCTTCATCATCGGTACACCATCCATTGTCCATGCTATAGCAATCTTTGTCCTCATAATAGCTATCATCCTCACTATTAAAATCTTCCATAACTTCCAAACAGTACTCCCAGATGATAGAAATGTCAAACTCGAGTGAACTGACTTCTTGGAAAGCTCTTACCATCTATTTTCCAACTATGTGCTCCATTATATTTCAGTCAGTGGCCCATATGCCTCTATTTTTTAACTTTTTGGGAAGACTCAACCGTAGGACAAAATTACCATAACTTGACCAATCAGTGTCCAAATTTGACAAAACTATGGACTAATGGAATGGTTTTAAGACAAGCACTATGCATCCATGCATACCCTTTGACCAAGTTTACCGAGAAACTATCCCCTATTTTAACTTCTTTGTCTGGTCATAACCATTGTCATTTGACCAAGTCAATGTGACATCAAAAAACCAAATGATCTTTGGTTTATTAGGAAGTTACATGCTCAAATCCCAAAAATACCATGTTTTTTACTTGGCCCACCTTCTAGTTGCAGCAGTGAACTTTTGTCGGTTAAGTATGCAAATGATATCAGAATTAAGAGTTTGATGACTCTAGACATAGCCCTTAGAGAGTACTATAAGGCTATGCAACACCCAAAAAATAGGCCCACCCCTTTCTCACTAAATTAGGGTTTTGTAATTCTATAAAGCATAGTCAAAGTGTACCAAAATTCACATAATGCAACCTAATTTGTATTTTCCAATGTTTCAATGCATCAAAAGTGTTATCCAAACACCTTAAAGATGTATGTGAACATCGCAAACTCAATCCATAAGTATCATACATGAATTTTACAAAAAATTTGGCATTGCCTCCTTTGTATTTGCAACGAAATCTCAAATCAGTAGTGTGTCCGATGTATCCAAAACAAAGTCCAGCCCTTGTACCAATTGTTCATCAACTATATTTGTCAAGTATCGGGAATGATATGTACGTATGTCAGAGAAGACATTTGTGCTTACTGATCTCTTGGCCAAGCCTCCCATCCTATTACCCAAGATAAGAGTTGGGGCCAATTCTTTACTCTAGGTACCTAATCCCCTTTTGTACCACTTTACCAAAGCACTCATGGCATGAAAGGCTCAAGATGCACTCCCCTTTGGTATCTCCACCTAGCACTAAAGGTACCCTCTCATGTGAACTCATGAACACCAAGAAAATCCAACAAGATCCAAGGAAACCACAAAAACAAACTTTGATTCAACCAGAGTAGAGCTTATTTATTACCCTTCTGGACATGGCCACTTTGTATACATCACCAAGAAGCCTTTAAACATGTCCAGGAACTCGCAAAAGGTCATCAAGAAACTTTATTGAATCTTGATTAATCCCCTATTAAGCTTGATGATCACTCCCTTCGCGAGGATAGCTTCTTTGAATCACCACCAAAACAGGCTTTTCAAGAACTCTAAGACACCTTGATAGTTGCCTAAACCATGGCTTATGCAAGGCTATGGAGAGCCTAGGCTACCCCATCTTTATGAGATCAACAAAATGGGAACCACATTTGCATGAAAATGCATCCAAAAACCCTAAAATAGGCCGTCACTTCTCGTTTTGTAGGCGTGGCATAGAGATCATGCATATCATATAACGCATGGAGAATTAGGAGCATAATATGCATTAATAGAGGCTTAAGACACTTGCAATGGGTATTATAGAGCATTAGTGCTTGAAGAATCACCATGGAGCAAGGCAGCTAGTTTGTGAGTAGTCGACACATGAAAAATGGCCCATTTTTCACGGATCTTGTGTCCCACAACTCCATCCCCTTCAAGCTTCAATGGTGTTGATTGCTTACTCCAAAGTCTCCATTTTTCAAAAACGTGAATAGGAATTTTGGTAAAGAAGAACTACAGGTCCACACCTCCAAGTTTTTCCCATAGTGAACCAAACGTGAGGATGAATTTTGGGAAAGAAGTGCATGTTCACACCTTCAAGATTTGTCCACAGCATACCAAACTATGTCCAGCCACTCAAAGCTACCCTAAATTTGGTCCAAATCTCTCCAAAATGTACATGACAAACTCTGTCCCAAAATTATGACCACCATATCCATTACTTTAAGCTTAATTATGTATAGATTCAGACCTAACTATAGCTGCTAAGAGAAATTAGGATTTGAAAATTTTCAACCTAGAATGGGTAAAAATCAGGGCAAATAAAAAATTAAATTTCCATTGTTGGATAAGAGCAACGCTCTAATACCAATGAAAAGAAGGGAGGGCGAGGAGACCTGTTATTACATGGAGTCTAGAGACATGTAGACAAGATTTACATGGAGTCTAAGACATGGGATGTAACATACCCATCTTCACTAATAAAGAAATGTTCATGTAATAGATAAATTTATGAGTTTTTATAGTATAAAAATCAATGATTTTATTATTTGAGTCATTTCTACTTAGAATCTTTAAATTTTGAGCCAAATTTGGAATCTGCATGCGATTTTACCCTAATATAGGATTTTACAGCATCCAAAACGGACACCGGATCAAGCTTATATGCAAATTTCAGTCATTTTAGTTAAAAAGCGACGACCTTTAAACCTTAATAAATGCACGACCAGGCGTCCGATTGATGAACGGTCTGAACCCCAACGACCAAGAAAACCTCCCGCGAGCGACGGACAAAAAAAACCCCCCCCCCCCCCCCAAGGCGGTGTCCGGCACGCAAATCCAGGCGGGCGTCCCAAATTTGGAGACCCCATCTCAAAATTTGGACCGTACACACTTACCAGGGTGCCCGTACGATGGCCGCACAAGAACCAAAGGATGGCCGCCCACTGTGTGGTCCACACATACCCCTACGTGGACACCCATGCTGCCCCAGACCAGATACGGTACATGCGTATCCCTCCTTTCCCTGATAACCGACACCGTACCTTTCCCCTAGACCCATGCAGGCCACTGATCCATAGCCTTTGCTGGTACACCATCCTTTCGTCCTTGCTTTGCACAGCGCCCATACCCGTACCCCATAGCTATGTAAACCCTCGGGGTGCTCCACAGGCAACACGCATTTCTGCGCAGCGTATGCCCTGTTGTACCGCCTTCCGTACCGTCGTCTGTCCCTATGTAGTGTACTTGCTATAGTACAGCCGCCCCTTGTAGCCACCCCTCTCACACCCCCTCATTTGCCTCTTTTCAGATAAGGCAATTTTCCTCCATCCCCTTCAGGTAGTGTCCTTAACTCTTCCCCCCCCCTTCCCCCCGTGTCAATAGACTTACAGCAGCCCTTAGCCCTTCTCCCCTTTAGCAAACGTTTTTGTCTAAAAAGGACATCTCACAAATCCCCCCCATTTGCGTAGACTTTAATAAGAGGCTTTTGCCTTAAGAAAGGGTTCATGCGCTATAGTCTTTTGCTCATACGGTGAGTAAACGATCTCAGAATTGAGATTCGATTGAAGCGTTTCGACCGCGACAACGAGCCCTACAAGAAGCCATCCAAGATGGCCCCATCCCAAAAATGTCAGAATATTGCCTCGAGAGGAGCACACAACTACAACGAGATTAGGGAAGTTGCTCCCGATGTGGCTCCGACCCTTCCTTTTCAAGCTCCTCAAGGAAATGGTGGCCAGGTTAGCTTGGTTATATTTTAAAGAAGAGTTTTTTTATATATTAGTGCTAATAAATGTGTATCTTTTCCTTTTAAAATAATGACATAAAATTGTGTGAAGTTACGAATTGTGTGATGCTGTATTCAATAAATTGCATTGAAATTGTTATCTTTAAAGAGTGCAAGTTTTTCCTAGCTTCAACGCTAACTCCGTTCCGTGCTTGTGTAGCCGGGCAGCGTCGTTAGCAAAGCCCGGGAATGGCCCAAGGTATCCCTCATACCATTGGGAGAATAAGGTTCGCCGATTGAGGCAAGAGATTATGATGCTGCCTAGTTCTGAGGGCCCAAGCTAGTGCGGTGAATAAGCCTACCCTAGTGTGCAGACATCCCTATGAGGGGCAGGAGGATCGAGCGATGGAGCCTGAGAGGGCGACAGGCCGGCTTGAGTCCTTGCCAGCGCAGCGGGTCGACGATGAGGTGTATGGTCCCGTAAGGATTTGCCCAGCATGTAGAGGCTGGAAGGCCGAATTCTAGATCATCCGCAGAATAAAGGAAAAGAATAAGAGAGCCGGTTTGGCTTGTATGGAATCGATTCATGTTTAAACTTTTTATAGATATATCTTGTCTTTGGCATGATTGTATTGTGTAAAAAGGCTGTTTTAACAAACCTTGTGAAAAGGGCCTTAATTAAGGAACATGTTTATTTATGTCAAACAGTGTGGTAGGATTAATTAGAAAACAAATTGACGCGTGAGTAGGGTGGAAAGTGGGAGGATGGAATGCCCCGATGGCACCATCCTACGGACGGGTGGTCCCGATTAGTCAGGTAGCTTTCCAACATATTAAGTGAAAGCCCTTTGCTAGATAATTAGGTTCTTGGGGGCAATTCTATTCTAGAAGACTAGGTCAGTGGGGATGTGCCTTGCATAGATGAGGAAAAAAGCGTTGCCTCTAGAAATCAAGTCTAGTAGTTGCCCAATTTATGATAAATTACCCTATGGTGATTTGACTTTTAGAAGATCACGCTTCCCCTACGGGATAAGACTAGGTCTTACCTATGAATCGTATCCTTGAATCTCTACATGGTCAAGGTGTCGATAAATAGAAAATTTTCTCCAAGTTAAGACAGTGTGGACTATCTTAAGTGTTTCTCCTATTTTAGAAGGGGGGAACCTAACAATTGGTATCAAAGTCGATCTTAGCTCCTAGGAATTGCCATTTAAGGATTGTTTTGCAATGAATGTTTTACCTAACATAACGCTAATTAATAAAAACATCCTACTAAAACAAACAAGTTGAATTGATGTTTGAATGATTGTAGGAAGAGGAAGATGCCTACTCGAAGTTTCTAGTTTTCCAATGCATCTTCGAGACTGCTAGTCACTCCTCAAATTTCGAGTTCCCTGACACCATGGTGCAGATACTAGAGAAGATGTCTCTCCCTCATTTCTCTCGTATTGAAAGAGGATGGGGTAGAGATTTCTGGAGTCGTGGGCCGAGATATTTCTTCATCCAAGCAGATCGAATTGGGAACCTTACCACCGACCTAAAGCGGATTCATTGGATTGAAAAGTTGAAGATGTTCCGTTTATTTTGGTTTGTTGGTACCCCTAGGGCCGACACCTCTATGACTATAGATGGGATTCGCATACCTCAGGATCGCTGGGTGTATGACCAAGTGATGCAGATCTTACCTGCTGATAGAGTAGCTGTGTTGGGACCTACCCCAATCCAGAGTCTACCACCCTTACCATCAGTTTTTAGAGTCTTAGAAACTACAGCGGAACCCCCATATTTCACCTATGTGGACCGCTCTATCCTTATGTCATAGTCAAGCTTAGGAATTTCCCTTGATGGAAAATAAGACTGCAATTGTTGTGCAAACACAAACTCTATGCCAAGAAGAGCAAATGTACCTGCTTTACTCATCAAATTGAGTATCTTGGATTCATCGTCTCCAAAGATGGCATTTCAGTAGACCCCGCCAAGGTCAAGGATATTCTGGAGTGGCCACCTCCCTAAATCAGTTCGTGAAGTTCGTGGGTTTTTGGGAATCACGGGATGGTATAGGATTCTTATCAAAGATTATGCCTTGGTAGCTGCACCTTTAACGGATCTTCTTAAGAAGGATTGCAAAATAGTGTGGTTGCCAATCCATCAAAACAGTTTTGATCAGCTCAAGATGCCCCAGTTCTGAAACTTCCTGATTTTGCCAAGGAATTTGAAGTGGTTTACTGATGCTAGTAGTCTAGCACTTGGTGGTGCCTTATGCCAAGAAGGAAGACCAATCGCTTATACTTCCCGCAAGCTGAAGCAATATGAAGCAAATTATGCCACCCATGATTTGGAGCTCTTAGCAGTTGTTCATTGCCTCAAATTATGGAGACGTTATCTCTTGGGGGGCAAATTCCAGCTTGTAAACTGACCACAAAAGTCTAAAGTGGATCTTCACCCAGCCTAACCTCAACATGCGGCAAAGGAGATGGGTTGAAATTCTACAAGAATATGACTTCGACATCAAATTCTGCCATGGGAAAGATAATGTGGTAGCAGATGCACTTAGCCGCAAATCTTTCATGAGTGCAATTTCAATGCCAAATAATCCCATACTGGTCAAGGTGAAAGAAGTCTCATCTCATGATCCAGATTATCAGAGGATAATGAAGTTAATAGAAGAAGGGGGAAACTCAGAGAAAGAGAAGAATCTAATCAAGGGATACTCCACTCACGAAGGAAGCCTCTACTTCAATCACAGGCTATGTATCCCCAAGGATCCTGCTTTAAAGAAACTAATCCTCCATGAAGCTCATGATAGTCCTGCTCTGCAGGACACCCAGGCTATGCAAAAACATTAAATGCCGTACGAAGGAGCTTTCATTGGCAGGCTTGAAAAATGATGTCCTTCGGTACTTGAAGCAATGTCTCTCATGCCAAAGGATCAAAGCTGAAAGGGTCAAGATGCCTGGAAAACTTCAACCCTTGGATATTTCCCAAATGAAGTGGGAGTGCATTAGTATGGATTTTGTCACAAGTCTCCCCACTGTTCAAGGAGGATATGACTCCATTCTAGTAGTAGTGGACTTACTTACCAAAGTAGCTCACCTTATACCAGCGAAGAAGACCTTCAAAGCTTCTGATGTTGCTCGAATATTCATCAAGGAAGTCCTCAAACTTTATGGTCTCCCAAAAAGGATAGTAAGTGATCGGGATTTTGACTTCACGGTAGTCCTTATTTCAAGCCCTGGGAACTCAACTTTGCTTCAGCAGAGCTTATCATCCAGAGACCGATGGCCAGACTGAAAGAGTCAATCAAGCAATTGAAGACATTCTCAGAGCATATTGTGGACGGGAACCAAGAAGGTGGATTCAATACCTTTCTCTGGTAGAATTTGCCTACAATGCATCTTATCACCAGAGCATAGGAATGTCACCATTCAAAGCACTCTATGGGCAAGAATGCTTCTCTCCTCTAAATTTCTCTGATCCGACCATAAGAGTTGAGGCATCCAGGAAAATGCTCGAAGAGATGGAGGAACAAACCAAGGCAATCCAAAAGGATATTAAAGCTGCCCAAGATCGACAAAAGCATTATGTTGACACCAAGAGGTCTGAAAGGATCTTCAAGGAAGGAGATGGAGTTCTTCTACGAGTGCGACCCAAACAAAGTTCTCCATCACTTGGGAAATATAAGAAACTTAGTCCTAGGTATTGTGGTCCCTATACAGTTATCAAGTGTCTAGGTAAAAGTGCCTATAAACTCCAACTCCCAGCCCATATCAAAGTCCACAATGTATTTTATGTAAGTTTGTTAAAACCATATGTACCCAGTCTCGATCATATTCTTGATGATGAACAAGTTGTAATCCCTACTCAAGGAGTCCTTGAATTACAACCCCGTAATAGATTCTAGGGAAAGGCAACTCCGAAATAGAACTCTTGTAGAACATCTAGTACAGTGGAAAGATTACCCTGAAGAGGATGCAACTTGGGAAGATGAAGCTACACTCTTAAAGGATTATACCCAATTCATGACGATATGAGGACATCTCGATTTATTTAAGGGGGGAAGGATGTAACAGGTACCCATCTTCACTAATAAAGAAATGTTCATGTAATAGATAAATTTATGAGTTTTTATGATATAAAAATCAATGATTTTATTATTTGAGTCATTTCTACTTAGAATCTTCAAATTCTGAGCCCAAATTTGAAATCTGCGTGCGATTTTACCCTAATGTAGGATTTTATAGCATCCAAAACGGACACCGGATCAAGCTTATACGCAAATTTCAATCAAAGCGACGACCTTTAAACCTTAATAAATGCACGACTGGGCGTCCGATTGATGAACGGTCTGAACCCCAACGACCAGGAAAACCTCTCGGCGGATTAAAAGAAAATTTACCCCCGGGGCGGTCCGGCACGCAAATCGAGACGGGTGTCCCAAATTTGGGAACCCGTCCTAAAATTTGGACCGTACACACTTACCAGGGTGCTGGTACGATGGTCGCACAAGAACCAAAGGATGGCCGCCCACTATGTGGTCCACACGTACCCCTACGTGGACACCCATGCTGCCCCAGACCAGATAAGGTACATGCGTACCACTCCTTTCCCTGATAACCGACACCGTACCTTTCCCCTAGATCCATGCAGGCCACTGATCCATAGCCTTTGCTGGTACACCGTCCTTTCGTCCTTGCTTTGTGCAACGTCCATACCCGTATCCCACAGCTATATAAACCCCCGGGGTGCTCCACAGGCAGCATGCATTTCTGCGCAGCGTATGCCCTGTTGTACCACCATCTGTACCGTCATCTGTCCCTATGCAGTGTACTTGCTGTAGTATAGCCGCCTCTTGCAGCCACCCCTCTCACACCCCCTCATTTGCCTCTTTTCAAATAAGGCAATTTTCCTCCATCTCCCTCTTGCTAGGAGGCAGTGTCCTTCACTCTTCTCTCCCCCCCCCCGTGTGAATAGACTTACAACAGTCCTCAATCCTTCTCCCCTTTAGCAAAACGTTTTTGTCTTAAGGACATCTCACAATCCCCCCCCATTTGCGTAGACTTTAATAAGAGGTTTTTGCCTTAAGAAAGGGTTCATGCGCTATAGTCTTTTGCTCATACGGTGAGCAAACGATCTCAGAATTGAGATCCGACTGAAGCGTTTTGACCACGACAGCGAGCCCTACAAGAAAGCGTCCAAGATGGCCCCATTCCAAAAACATCAGAATATTTCCTCGAGAGGAGCACGCAACAACGAGATTAGGGAAGATGCTCCCGATGCAGCTCCAGCCCTGCCTTTTCAAGCTCCTCAAGGAAATGGTGGCCAGGTTAGCTTGGTTATATTTTAAAGAAGAGTTTTTTTTATATTAGTGCTAATAAATGTGTATCTTTTCCTTTTAAAATAATGACATAAAATTGTGTGAAGTTACAAATTGTGTGATGCTGTTGCATTGAAATTAATATCTTTAAAGAGTGCAAGTTTTTCTTGGCTTCAACGCTAACTCCGTTCCGTGCTTGTGTAGCCGGGCGGCGTCGTTAGCAAAGCCCGGGAATGGCCCAAGGGATAAGGTACATGCGTACCACTCCTTTCCCTGATAGCCGACACCGTATCTTTCCCCTAGACCCATGCACGCCACTGATCCATAGCCTTTGCTGGTACACCGTCCTTTCATCCTTGCTTTGCGCAGCGCCCATACCCGTACCCCACAGCTATATAAACCCCCGAGGTGCTCCACAGGCAGCACGTATTTCTGTGCAGCGTATGGCCTGTTGTACCGTCGTCTGTCCCTGTGCAGTGTACTTACAGTGTACTTGCTGTAGTACAGCCGTCCCTTGCAGCCACCCCTCTCACACCCCCTCATTTGCCTCTTTTCAGATAAGGTAATTTTCCTTCATCCCTCTCTTGCTAGAAGTGTTATATGTACATTATGTGTGCTATGTTATATACACATTATGTGTGCATATACTAGGAGGCTAACCCACATTAGGCTTGTGAGCATGGGAGCATGGGAACAAGCTCTAGTGGAGCATGGGTTAGGACTAACCTTAAGGTTTAAGGTTAGGGTCAGGCATCCAAGGGTCACACATGAGAAATGGAAAGTCAAGAGTCACTTGAGGGCCCTCCTATATAATAGGGGCATGGGGCACACTCAAGGGGGCTTGGGGGCTTGGAGGCTAGGAAGCTTGAGGCTTATGCTATGGTCTCTTGTAGAGATCCATATCTACTCATCTACCATTTCACACTATAGCTACATGCTATTGTTATACCTCTTGATGGTATGGGACATCAAGGTAGAGGTATGATGTATTTCATTTATTATTCATGTGTGCATCCCTTGGGCTCGGGGGTGGTTGGGTGGTTGAGTTTATGCCTGATTTATGCATGTTTATGCATAACAATTATCTAGAGAGATCTTAGGGTTTTAACAGTGGTATCAGAGCAATCTCTATTTAATTGTTGATATTTTTTAAGTAAATTTTAATATTTACTAATAAAATGTTATCTTTTGTTGATTTGTGTTGATGAATTGCATGTGGATCATTGATATGGTGATTGGAACGTGTGTAACTACAATTCAATGGACGAATCGACGTTGCGGGAAAATTCCGTGAGTTAATGCTATTTTTCTCTATTTTTTATGGTTAAAATCGAGCATTAATGGAATTTCTTACAAAAATACCATAAAGTTTATGGTGGATATTTTTGTAGGATGGATTCCCTGAATTTCTAGAATTTTTAGAAATTTTTTCCTAATTTTTTAGGAATTTTTTGAGCATTTTTATGATTAAAAATGTATTTTTATACATTTTTGCGGGTTTTCTCCGCGGGAATGCGATCAAATTTCTGTCAATTTGCTACTGAAATTCAGTAGGGGACAGCGTGTTGATGCATAAATTGCTCTCCCGTGTGCGTGGAGTCCTCTCCGCCTCTCAAATCTGATATTTCCTTCATTTTTTTGTGAAATTTCTCTTAAAAAGGAATTTTTTAAATTAAACATTAATCATAATTAATGTCTAATTATGATTATGAGTTTAATTAAAAAATCTTAATCAAAGATTAAGTTAATCTCAAGCTAATCTCTCTGATTAACAGAGAGAGAGAGAGGAGATTGGAGGAGAGATGGAAATGGAGAGGAAAGGGAGGAGAGAGGGGAGAAGAGAGAATCCATTTCTCTCTCTCTTACGCGCAGGCGACGACGGGAGGGGGGGGGCTGCGCTGCAGCCGGGCGAAAAAAATCGCCCCCCCCCTAAAAAAATCAAAAAACCAAAGGCTAATAAAGCTTTTCTTTATTTTTTTTATTTTTTTAAAAAAATAAGTTTTTTATTTTTAAAAAAAAAACTTTTGAATATATTTCAGAAAAAAACTTGGAAAAAGCCTGAAAATTACTGAAAATTTTGGGATTTGAGGAAAAAAATCCATGAAAATTCCTGAAAATTTTTTATTGAAAAATTTTGGCTTTTCATCTTCCAGAAAACCTTTGGCTTTCTATTTTCCCGAAACCTTTTGGCTTTCCGAATTCCGGAAAAACTTTTGACCTTCCGTATTCCGGAAACCTTTGACCTTTCACATTCCGATTTTTTTTTGTCTTTTCATTTTCCCAAAACTTTTGGCTTTCCGTATTCCGGGAAAACCGTTGGAATTCCAAAATTTTTTGACCGTTCGTATTCTAAATGCGTTCGGGGTAATTTAAAAATTTTAAAAAATTCTTGAAAATTAGTGGAAAATTAGACAAAGGTTATTTTAAATTTCGGAAAAATGTGGGGTTGGTGTTTGGCATGTGGTGTGTCCATTCGGGCGCCCGTGTCTATTCAAATTCCTTTAAAATTATATTTTTTGACCCAAAAAATTAGAAAAATCCATTAAAATTGAAAATTTTCATTGGATTTGAGAATTGTCGGGCGGAATTGGAAATTTCGTGAACGATGGGATTCTCGGGAAAAATTAGGAATATTCTGAAATTATTTTTAGAAATCTTAAAAATTGATATTTTTAAAATATCAATGGTATTTTGGCAAATTTAATTGCAGTGTCCTTAACTCTTCTCCCCCCCGACCCCCCCTCCCCCGTGTGAATAGACTTACAATAGCCCTCAGCCCTAGAAACCCTCAGCCCTTCTCCCCTTTAGCAAAACGTTTTTCTCTTAAGGACATCTCACAACCCCCCCCTCCATTTTGCGGCGTAGACTTTAATAAGAGGTTTTTGCCTGAAGAAAGGGTTCATGCGCTATAGTCTTTTGCTCATACGATGAGCAAACGATCTCATAATTGAGATCCGACGAAGCGTTTCGACCGCGACATCGAGCCCTACAAGACGGCGTCCAAGATGGCCCCATCCCAGAAACGTCAGAATATTGCCTCGAGAGGAGCATACAACAATGAGATTAGGGAAGATGCTCCCGATGCGGCTCCAATCCTCCCTTTTCAAGCTCCTCAAGGAAATGGTGGCCAGGTTAGCTTGGTTATATTTTAAAGAAGAGTTTTTTTTAATTAGTGCTAATAAATGTGTATCTTTTCCTTTTAAAATAATGACATAAAATTGTGTGAAGTTACGAATTGTGTGATGGTGTATTCAATAAATTGCATTGAAATTGTTATTTTTCAACGCTAACTCCGTTCCGTGCTTGTGTAGCCGTGCGGTGTCGTTAGCAAAGCCCGGGAGTGGCCCAAGGTATCCCTCATACCATTGGGAGAATAAGGTTCGCCGATTGAGGCGAGAGATTATAATGCTGCCTAGTTCTGAGGGCCCAGGCTAGTGCGGTGAATAAGCCCACCCTAGTGTGCAGACATCCCTCTGAGAGGTGGGAGGATCGAGCGATGGAGCCTGAGAGGGCGACAGGCCGGCTTGAGTCCTCGCCAGCGGGCCGACGATGAGGTGTATGGTCCCGTAGGAATTTGCCCAGCATGTAGAGGCTGGAAGGCCGAATTCTAGATCATCGACAGAATAAAGGAAAAGAATAAGAGAGCTGGTTTGGCTTGTATGAAATTGATTCATGTATAAACTTTTTATGTATATATCTTGTCTTTGGCATGATTGTATTATGTAAAAAGGCTGTTTTAATAAACCTTGTGAAAAGGGCCTTAATTAAAGAACATGTTTATTTATGTCAAATAGTGTGGTAGGATTAATTAGAAAACAAATTGACGCGTGAGTAGGGTGGAAAGTGAGAGGATGGAACGTCCCGATGGCACCATCCTACGGACGGGTGGACCCGATTAGTCTGGTAGCTTTCTAACAGATTAACACATTAAGTGAAAGCCCTACGCTAGATAATTAGGTTCTTAGGTAACTCTAGAATAGGACTAGGTCTTACCTATGAATCGTATCCTTGAATCTCTACATGGTCAAGGTGTCGATAAATAGGAAATTTTCTCCAAGTTAGGACTTAGTGGACTATCTTAAGTGTTTCTCCTATTTTAGAAGGGGGGAACCTTACATGGGACAAGGTCTCCATAGAAGCGTGCAAAGCAAGACATGATTAGTATTAATCAAGAAGTGATTATAAGTTATTTATAATTAGACTTATAACTATCTTGTATACCTATGTCCCATGTTCACACTCACTTATGCCTTGGCCTCCATATTAGACCATGTCCATGGCCCCCTTTATTAGCCCATTGCCCTTCAGAAGTCCTTTGTCTATGATTCTATAAGACCAATTAATGACTTAGTCCATTGCCCTTTACAAGTCTTTCATCTATCATTCTATAAAGCCAACTAATGGTTTAGCCCCAACACTTCATACATCTTAGAGCTAGCTATACACACAATGTAAAGTTTACACTTAATTAAACTTTGACTATGCAACTAATTCCAGTGGATGCCAATGGGACACGGGGAACGTGTCTTGCAGCATTGACAACAAAGCCCACGTGCACACATAGCAATGACGCAAGGCCCCATGACAAGCATAGGTAATATGAAAGGCAGACGAGTTACAGATATGGAGGCCCATATGAGTTATAAAGAACCTTTCCACCATTGCCAAGAGAGTTACTAGTAGAGCATATTTCTCCAAACAGCAGGCTTAGAGCTTCTTTCCATGGACACGATAATCAGAAAAGTATGGAAGAAAATTTCAACAAATTCAGGGTTTAACTTATTCACATGCTGGAGACGAAAATCTACTAAAATATTGGAGCGAGTTATCGAGAATCGAGATGGCCACAAAATTGTTCCTCTCAACCCAACCGATCACCTGCTGACAATGAATCTCTGATTACGATCTGTTCCACCGAGTCATGGAAAGCTACTCTATATATGAGCTCCGTCACAGAAAGTGTATATCCTATTCACCCGATTTCCTAACTGCCGACATTTCCCTGTTCACCTCAGATTCATTTCGTAATTTTATAAAAGAAAGCTAATTCAACTCCAACCTCGAGCTCTCGTAACGCGCAGAGTATTCATCGCATAATTAGCGCTCAATCACTTTGTGTCGTCAGCGCACTCTAGATCAGATATGGGTGGCTGGGGCTTGCGTTTATACCTTGCATGGGCCAATGGGCTTGCGGTTATAAGAGAACTCAAAATTGTTCACCTTTTCGAAACCCACATGAACCTGGTTTTGATGACCATTGATTACATAAAGAGGTCACTCAAATAACAAATATCCAAACAGTGCTAGAAAAAAACAAATTCAACTAATCAAAATGAGGACAACTCTTAAATTAATCTTGTTCCTAAATCTCTACTTGTATGTTGGTTTTATAACGAAAATATATAAAAAAATTATTCTTTAAAACTTGGGCTGCTTAAAATCTCAACCAGTTTTTCTTAATTTTGGCCAGTAAAAACTCTACAAAGTTGGTTTTCTCAAGCACTATACCCAAGGAGATAATACTATACATCCACATTCCTTACATGCTTCATTGTATTTAATTTCATGAAAAAAGTATTATCTCATAAGGAAGGCATGGTCATAAAGAATTTATGGCTAAGAGTCCACAAATTACATCCAAATGGATTAAATACAAGGAATCCATATTCATATAGAAGTATCAATCCAAGAATACATAATTAGATGGTCATGACTATTATATCACCCCTTTAGCTTATATATTTCCTAAGGTTTACCATGTCAAAAAGTGGTCCCAATGAAGATCTAGATTTGTGAAAGAAACCATACATCCAAATAAGTGTAAAGGATCTATAGTCATTTTGAAGATCATCATAGCTAAAAAGAAAATATTATTTATCCACTCCTCTATCTATGTTCCTTTTGCATCTTTGTCATGTCAATAAGTACTGCATTATAAAAGTTAGTTTTATATGAAAGAAGTCATAGATAAGAGGCCAACAAGAGATATTCTAAGTGAGCGTAAGAAGGTCTCAACTAAAGAGGCCAAGTTTGTTTATCCTATGTATCAAATTTGGCCTCTAAGAAAATCCCAATAAAGAACTTATGGCTAAGGGGCCAAGTTAAAGTGATATCCATTGTGGCCTCAAATAAGACATAGCTAGAACCAAATGCAAAGAAGCATACCCATTGAAAAATGTATGTGTATTGAAGCTTTATGGTGAAGAGGCTAATATATCCATTTTGTCTCTATATATGTTTCTCTATAAGTTCTATCATGGTAATATTATTTACCTCGTAAAAGCTAGCTTTAGAATGTCGGAGGGCATGGCCAAATGACCAATATATTGATGAGTCCATAGAAGCCACACAAGATGCCAATTGTATCCACTCTATCATGTATGCTTCTTTTAGGCTCCAACATAGCAAAAGTGCTACATGTATCCACTCTGTCGTTATGCTACTAAGCTTCACTATAGCCAAAGTGCTACCTTGTGCTACCTTTCTAAGCTTTACCATTGTGAATGTGATATATTGTTAAAGAGAAATTTATAAAAGCATATTTAGCCAATAGGCCAATAAGAACTAATCTAGGAGAGTGTAAAAAAGCCACAGCTAAGAAGCTCCATGTAAGGTGAGTGCAAAGAAGTGATATTGCCAAGATGCTACGATAATCTTTTCTTAAGTGAGTGCAAATCAACCATAGGTGAAATAATTAAGAGCTAAAGAATATTAATGTTTTATCTAAATTGGTTATTGAGCCCTAGTGAGCCTATTATCACTATACATTGAGAAGACTAGCTTAAAATCTCATAGAGTTGGATAAGTTTGCATGAATTAAACCTCTAAAGATTTTGTATGCCTAAGTCTTTGAAATACCTTTCCACTAGAGTGTATATATTTTTGTAAAACAATAATCATACTAGTGACTACAATGGTGGCTATATCACTATTGATGTAATTTGTCTTCTCATGTTACCAATTCCTTTCATACAAGCCGTAAGAAAATCCAATCCTACGATGGTGGCTTTTAAAAAGTGAGAACGCCTCCACATTTGTCTGTATCCATGAAGTTTATCTACACGAAAGCTAGTAATACGATATAGGAACATAACCTGACCAAGAATCATAGTTATATCTTCAATCTTAATTCATTATATGCCGCCCTTCTATCATCCCTATTTTTGAGATACATCACTTAGTCCTAGGTATAATTGAAAATTTAAGATGAATCTCATGCACAAAAGAAAAGTACCAAAGTAACAAATCATTGTTAGACACTTTGTAATCATTTACAGTTAACTTTTCTTAAACATATCCCTTACGACCCATACACACATATCTAGAGAGCACAAACAATAGACAATCTCACTAATCCTCCTTAAGTAATGTAGAACTCATTGGACTACTTAATTTTATTTATGGTTTTGGTTGTTAAAACTTCCTCCTTAACTAGGTTACACAAATCTTGTAGATCTCTCGAGGATTCACTCACAATAAAGGGATACATCACCTGCATGCATGAACCTCAAGAAAACCCCCTATATATGAAGCTCATAAGATGAGAACAGTCCCCTATTTAAGCTTATAAGGATACATTTAAAAATTACTATGCCACCCCCTTCTTTATATCTATGTTTTTTCTCTGGCATCTACACACCCCCCTCCTTATATTAAAGTATGTTACTTCGAACCTTATTGAGCAAACATAAGTACTTCATGTATGCTACCAATAAATAGATTTTAAGTACTAGGAAATCATCATTGTAAATCACCCCCCCAAGGCCCCCTCCCCCTAACTTAAATTCAAGATTAAGTATTCACCTAAATACATTGCCTTACCCCTACCTTATAAGCTTATGCCTCATTTCAAAAACCCCCTTCTTGTACACACTCATGTGATATCATAAGTTTTCTAAGAGTCTCATATGGTAGATCTGCACACCAAGGGTGTAACACATGCATAACTATACAATGTATGTCATTAAGGTAATATGTAAAAAATTTGAAAAAAATCTAGTTATATGAGAATCCAAATTTGCTAATTTTATGTAGAAAATAATTAGAATATCCTACTTAGAATTTGTTTTTCTTTATAACAGAACATTAACATATAGTCAAAATCAATACTCTTTTTACATAGAAGTCAAAGGCTGCATAGAAAAATGAAACAACTGCATTTAATACTTAGAATGTGGCTTTCTATATAGGATATAATAAGTATATAAAAAAAGCATAATTTTACTATATAAATATCACAATTTATTCAAAAGGTACATTAAAAAAATAAATTAGCCAGTTAGGGAACCTGGATTTTTTAGTTCTAACTAGAAAACCATTACAATTTGCTACTTAGAATATAAATTTCTATACAAAAGAGTGTTGCTATATAGGAAAAGTCACTGCATTTTTACCACATAGAAGTCCAAGGGTATATAGGAAAATAAATTAGCCAATGAGAGGAGCTAAATTTGCTAGTTCTAAATAGAAAACATTAGCATTTCACTACTTGGAATGCATATGTCTGTATAGGAAAGGTATAGAGTTCCTTGTGTGACCTGATATACATGCCCATTCAAAAGCCACAAAGAGCATTTCACTACTTAGAATGCATATGTCTATATAGGAAAGGTATAGAGTTCCTTGTGTCCCCTCATATACATGCCCATTCAAAAGGCCAACTTTGTGGCCCTCTTGGGGAGAAATTCTTTTTTTTTAATTTTTAGATCAATAGGGAGAAATTCTTTTTTTTTTAAAGATCAATAATACATATAAACTGAAAAGGACCAAGTACACTTTATGACAAAAAGATCTAGTTTTTCGTGGGAGAAAATTTTTTAGGCAAGCATCTAGAAGATAGGATCCAATGAAGCAATCAAGAATCAATACTGTTTGTGGAGAATCCTTTGCAATACCACATATCATTCCTCAGCTAGTGCAGCTATAACATTGCACATTTCCGTTTATCAAGTCCATGCGAAGGAGCTCTTACTCCCACCTGAGAGCCAGCAGAGTCAAGAAGGCAGGCCTAGGGAGCTGCGAGTTCGCAAGACATGGACATGTCATTGGAGGCTGCAAGACATGGAGATGTCCACTCGACTGCTTGGGTCGCATGTTGTGCCTATGCCGACTCCCTGTCCTTTTGGGGCCCCCCAATCGGCGGCCTGGCCTGTACTTCCAACGTTAAGCGACTCTCATCCCTGCCTGGCCAAAACCTCATCAGTTGCTCCTTGCGCCCACCAGCCTTGATGGTGGGCGCTCGCCCACCCTTACTTGAACGCCCAGTGTACCCCTTGTTGCCTTCAAAGGAGTGGAGTTTAACACCCACGGTGGAGGGCAACAACCCCTCGTATCTGGCACCGCCTGCAGCAACTGCATCTCTCCACACATAAAATGGACATTGTAGCACCTCTGCGTTCCACACCACGTGGCGCAGTTTTCTCCAACCGAGGTGTCCAATGACCAACATGCTAGTGGCTTCTGAAGCTCTATGGCCCTCACAGGGGGTAACGATTAACTGAAGTCCTCAAGATATTGGTGCTTTTAAATAGCGAGGATGACACAAAGCCCTAGGAACATATGTAAAGTGAGCATTCATTCCTGCATGGACAGGGGGTCAAGATTTCGGAGGAATAGGCTCTCCAACTTGTGTACGAGTATGAACGGCGTGTCCCTTGAGCTCGTGGATCATGAACTTGGAGGAGAAGTTGGTCTACCTGTGGAGAAATTCAGCTTTGAAATCTACTAGAAGATGATCAGCCTCTTTGCTTGTGAATGCAATGTCGATCCCAATCACATCTTGATAGCTTTTCAAGAGGCAACATCATTTTTTTCCAGACTAGCCTTGGGCCCAAGATCCTATCATACTTACCAATTTTCACCGTCCATACTCAATTATCCCCCCATAGGGGATGCCGTTGAGGAAGCATCAAGGGGGATTTTGAACCCAAGACCTCTTGGTCTTAGGCAAACACTTTCATAGCAACGCTTTTGGAAAGAAAATATCGGGGGTTTTCAAGATGCTTAGCAGCGATCTATCGCTGCTCCGCAGTGCTTTTTCACTGCTAAGCAGTGCATTTAGCAGTGAAAAATCGCTGCCCAACAACGTAATATCGCTGCTGCCTAGTAGTGAAAAAGCGCTATACTCAGCAGCATCTATAACAGCGAGTAAATGTTGCTATGCTGGAAAAACATCCCACTTTTTTGCCGTTTCTTTTGCCACCGCGTAGTTTTACCTTTTGAATACATTAAACTTATACTTTGAGTTTTTTTGCAAGTTTTTGCCTTGTCTATCACTTCTACCTCCCCTACCCTATCCTCCTCAAGCTCAAGCAAGGTATGTCTACTGTTTTCATTTATCTCCTATGCAAACAAGCACTACTACATATTAGCCTAATACCGGGGCTTGTACCGGCGCTATTTAACGGGGTCTAAAAAAGCCTCGTCATCGGTATAAGCGCCGGTATCGCAGCGTCGGTATAACTGTCGGGTATTAATACCGGCGCATATAACGGCGCCTATACCGACGCTGACCGGGGGTAATACCGACGCTTAAACCGGCCTCTATACCGATTCATATACCGACGGATAAACCAACGTCTATACCGGATTATATACCGAGGCGTAAACCGGCATCTATACCAATGTATATACCGACGCTGATACCGGGGCATATACCGACGCTGTAGCAGAAATTTTTTTTTGGGCAGAATAGTGCTGCCTGGCTGTTGCCTAGCTGCCTGCAATGAGCAGGATCAACAACAGCAAACAGACAGCACCATTCTGTCTACAATAGAGCACAAAAACAACCGTGCTCGTTTGCATATTTTCCTGATCGACAAACAAGAAATTAAATTAAACATTAATACTCAAGAATGTTTTGATCATATTTCATTAGTTTGAAGGTCATCTTACATCATGGTAATGCCTCCCAATTGACGGTCTCTCCTTCTTCTTCAAGCATCTCAAACAAGGCCACAAGGCCATGTTTGTGAGCGTACTTCTCCTCTCGCCTGCTTGGTGGGCGATTCATGGCCAACTCCTGCACACACGATTAACAATTATAACTTTTAAAAAATCAACATTTAGCCCACATACATACATTTAAATAAATAAAATTGCTACAAACACTTACGAATTCATGGCGCATGGTTTCGTAACCACCACTCCCGAGATGAGAAGCCCCTACTGTTTGGAGTCTTGCCCTTGCCGCCTCTCTTTGTTGTTGAAACCTGTCTGGTGTCTCGGTGAGCTCCTGAGCAATGGCTGCCCACTCCCTGTCATCTAGCCAAACAGGTTTCTCCTTCCCCTCTTTGAATGCGTCCCTCGCCTCTGACCTACGATGCCCCATCAAAATGCGAGCTGTATACTGTATCCACTCATTAGAGACGACATTCATAGGGTCAGATGGCTGGAACTCTTGCTTTATCTTTGTGTTTATATAATTTTTCTTCCCCTTGTCTTGCTGATCCCATTTAGTCATGACAGAGTCATGAAACTGTATAGTGCACAATTGTCGAATGCGTGTCTTCATTGCCTTCCCTGCACTATCCATTATTGGTGCCCCATCCCTAATTGTGTAAATCTTGCTGTTGTCATGGTCATGTGCACCCCAGGGAGTGGAAGGTGACCCTATGGGTGTGCTATCAACAGATGAGAGCGAAGGACGACGCTCACGTGGTGGTGGTGTCACAGCATCTGTGGCACTACCACCACAACAACCTCCCCCTGAAGACCTACTACGTGAGCGCCGTCTATGTGAAGAGGTGGTAGATCGAGCTGTAACAGGAGTGGAAGGCTGTGTGGTATGAGGTGTGGGAGCTGCTGTCGTACCCACGGGTGTGGGAACTGGCGTCGGGAATCCAGATGGTGAGGCAGATGTCCCTGCTCCAGAACCCCAATAACTCTGAGCCATGGCTCTCTGCTTTGGAGTCATGGACGAAAGAAAACCATATAACTGCTGGGGACTCATGCCCTGCGGTGTAGGATTAAATGAGAAATCTGGACTGTAGTCGTAGGGCGGTGAGTCACCCATGGCCTGTTGGACAAAAAACCATATGACAAACTTGTACGGAATGAAAATTACACGGTAAACAATGAATGAAAGAACCATAAGATAAACATTAACAATGATAAACAACATTGTCTCCAAAGTGTCTCTCTTTATCTCTTTTGAAGAAATCCAGCGCACCAATGTGCCAATCTTATAGATAGTAGCTCTAATGTCTTCAGTGAGGCAATCTTTTATTGCTATGGGTAGCACAAATTGTAGAAACTTGTGCCAATCATGACTCTTGAGACCACTAAGATCATCATCCTTTGTAAATGCACTTTTCAAGCAATGCATACAACCTGTAGGAGTCCGAAACTCTGAAATTGTCCTCTTGACTTGTTGTTCCTCCATCTTACTAAAAACCCATGGGGCTCTTGGAAGTAGCACCTTTCCATTGGGTCTAGTGCGAGCCCACAACTCTTGCATACAACCAATCTCTTCCAAGTCATCCCTTTGGCCTTTAGTATCCTTTTTTCCTGTCATGGTCTTCCACAGAATGTCAGCTACATTCTTGAAAATATGCATCGGGTCAAGCAAATGGTTTATAAGGAGATCACCCCAATAGGGGAGTTGGTGAAAGATAGAGAGCCTCTTCATCCCAGGACATGCCAAGTTGCCACATTCCTCCCATTTGATCTTCCAATCGCTTGCCTTCAATGCACTTGGAGGAGGTCTTCCTAGATTACCATCCCGCAATTCATGATTTTCTGGAAGATACCTAACATGTCCTTGGTAGACATTCTTTCGTAATGCTTTTGAGTATCTTGAATCAAGTCGAGGACCACATACAGGACATGCATTGTAACCCGATATAGACAAACCTGAGCATTCTCCATAGCCAGGCCAATCATGCATTGTCCACATGAGAATACCTTGCACAGTTGTAAGTCTTTGGCCACTCTGCTGCTTTGACATGTCCTTCACTTCAATTCCGTTCCACAAGGTGCGTAACTCATCAATAAGTGGTGCCAAATATACATCCATGTTCTTCACCTTGTACTTTCCTGGAACTATTAATGAGATCAACAGATGACCTTTCTTTATTGCTAACCATGGCGGAAGATTATAATTCACAAGGCAAACAGTCCATGTGCTCCATGAAGAGCTCCTTAAACCAAAAGGGTTTACACCATCCATTGCTAGGCCAAGACGGAGGTTTCTAGGTTCTTCCTTAAAAGCCGGCCATTTCTCTTCAATGTGTCTCCATGCGGGTGAGTCTGCAGGCACACGCATCACTTCATCTGTGGATCGAGTTGTGGCATGCCATGTCATCAAGCTTGCTATTGATTTGCACCTGAACATGCTTTTTATCCTTGGAATGATTGGAAAGTGCCTGAGAACCTTTACCGGGACAGCTTCCCCCTGAACATCTTCTCTATATCTGTTAGAGCCACAATGGGGACATTCTTGCAAATGCTCATATTCATGGCGGAAGAGGCAACAATCATTGCGACAAGCATGAATATTATTGTAATCCATGCCTATGGATTTCAATAACTTCTTCGCATCTGCACGAGATGGAGGCATCTCGTTGCCAGGGGGCAATATTTGATCTTTCAAAAGCCTGCAAGTATGGCAATATCTGATCGTTACTATTAAGATTTTCTCAAATACAAGTTGATAATTTAACATTTCAACAGTAGGTGTAATCTCCAAAAAAAGACCTTACTTGAATAGTTCAGTGACACTTGTATTAGACCATCCAAAAACTGACTGCAAATTTAGCATCGTAAGAGATGCACGCAATACAGATATGTTGGCACCATTGTATAATGGAAGGCGTGCAAGTTTACGCATGGCCTCTTCCTCTGGTTCATAATTTGACCGTTGAGAATGTCGTGGTTGATGATCTTCATGTTCATGCTCCTCGAAGAGAGCTTCTTGTTGCTCAATGAAGGCATCCAACATTTCTTCCATTGGACCTTCTTCCATTTCCTGACCTTCTTCCATTCCCTCGGGTGCTGTTAATTGAGCTCCATCTGTCACTCCCTCCTGCGATATCCTCATCCTTTGTTGGGGACGAGAATTCACAGGCGCAATGTTATCAAGATGCGGCTGCACACTTGCTTGGTTGTACGATTGAAACCGTAAATTTTGCAAGCGCTCCATTGGAAATATTCCAGCGTCATGAACATGCTCGTTGCAAATCCTTCGTTTTCGAAAGATGCTCGTTGCAAATGCTAGGACTGAATTACGGTTTTGTAAATTCCGCCAGAGTCTCCTTTGTAATTGGAACCAAATCTCAAATGAAAATGCAACTTCTTAAAACTTGTACGCAATACTCTTTGCATCCCACAATGTCATGAAAGATCATATGCATTTGCAATATCCACACAATATGACAGAAAAGGGGCCCCATTGCCCAAATGCATCCACAAAGTCGATGGTGAGGATTGTTGAGGACGCGCGTTGAAGCTTGCCGATCTCCCGGCCAAGCTCTTCTCACCCCTTCACCGAGTTTTCCTCCAAGGTGAAGGTTGAGGCCATTTCTTCACACCGGTGTACCTAATCCCCCTTCGTACCGCTTTACCAAGCAATCACGGCACAAAGAGTTCAAGCCATTCTCCCCTTGGCCTCTCCAACCAATGCCAAGGTACCCTCACACATTGCTAGATTCTATAGAAACTTGAAGTGGTTGCAATGGTGAGTGTAGGTACAAAATGATGTGGATAATATCAAATGATAGAACAAGTTTGTTGGCTTACAAGTATTGAGCATGACTCATGCCCTTTTACAATTTAGAACTCAGCAATAAAGCATGGACTCATGCCTCAATCCATCATCCAAAAGCTCCAACACAAACCAACAATTCACAATGCCCTCACCATGGCATTTGCATAAGCATTTGTTAACCACAATCAAGGCATTTGCAATTGCATTTTAACAATCCCTTTCATATAAGCCATATGCATAAGTCTACCTGCGTACGCTCTATGCATAAGCCATATGCATAAGTCATATGCATAAGCCTTATGCATACGCTCTATGCATAAGTCTTATGCATACGCTCTATGCAAGACTTATGCATAAGCTCTATGCATAAGCTCTATGCTATATGCCTTATGCACTATTATGCTAACCCTTAATCCCTTTCACATAAGCCTTATGCACACGCTTTATGCAATTACGCTCTATGCATAAGCCTTATGCACACGCTCTATGCATAAGCCTTATGCATAAGCTCTATGCATAAGCCATATGCATAAGTCTACCTGCGTACGCTCTATGCATAAGCCATATGCATAAGTCATATGCATAAGTCTTATGCATACGCTCTATGCAAGACTTATGCATAAGCTCTATGCATAAGCTCTATGCTATATGCCTTATGCACTATTATGCTAACCCTTAATCCCTTTCACATAAGCCTTATGCACACGCTCTATGCAATTACGCTCTATGCATAAGCCTTATGCACACGCTCTATGCATAAGCCTTATGCATAAGCTCTATGCATAAGCCATATGCATAAGTCTTATGCGTACGCTCTATGCATAAGCCATATGCATAAACTCTATGCATAAGTCATATGCATAAGTCTTATGCATACGCTCTATGCATAAGTCTCTTGCATACGCTCTATGCAAGACTTATGCATAAGCTCTATGCATAAGCTCTATGCTATATGCCTTATGCACTATGCTAACCCTTAATCCCATCACCCAATGGTGTAATAAACATGATCTTGTTTTACGTACATGGATAATAGAGATTGCAAGCTTATTATAGGTTTTATGCATAGATATTAAATTAATCCTATGTGTAAGCTTACAAGAACCAAAAACTAACCCTAAACCATAAAACAAGGATGCAAAAATTCATAGAAAATAGCATAAACAAGAAAAATCGAAAGAGGATCTACCTCTTTTTTGCAAAGCTGAAGGAGAGCTCGAGGATTGGTGAAAGATTGGTGAGGTGAAAGAGCTGTAAAACAAAATATTAAACAAACTAATTAGTAAATTAAACACAAGAAAAAGAACTAATACAAAACCCTAAAATCTCTATGCATGCATTAGGAGATCTATGCATACATAGAGAGCTCTAGATCTCAACATGCATAGAGAGCCAAAAAAACACAAAACCCTAAACGTCCTAATTTTTCAATTAAAAACTAAAAGCAATTGCAATAACATGTTAGGAGAAGGAGAAGAGGAGAAAAGAAGAATGAAGGAGAAAAGAGGAGAGAGGAAAAAAGAGGAGAGAGAGGGAAAGAGAAGAGGGAGAGAAAGCACCTCTTTCGCGTGTTTACTTGCGCATCTTCTGCGAAAAAACCAGAAAATAGGCTCTCGGCTGTGAAAAACTTACGAGCGCCGGTATATGCGACGGAATATGTGTCGGAATATTCGTCGGTATATGCTACGGAATATGCGTCGGTATCGGCGTCGGAATAAGCGTCGGTATAGGCGTCGGTATACGCGACGGGAAATGAAAATTTAAACAAACCCCGCCATACTTGTCTCCTCCAACATGACGACGGACATACCGACGTTCGACATTTGCGTCGGTATTTTGGCGTCGGTATGTCCTCAACCTCTTGTAGTGAAGCTTTCCATGAAAGCTATCTTTTGAGTATTTCCTTTCTCTTTTAAGTTTTTTTTTCTTATTTTTTCCTTCTTCTTTTTCCCTAATTAAGAGCTCTCCATTAAAGCTTCATATGGTAAGAGATCTTGATTTTTCTTAATACTTTTTTTTCTTGACTTGGTTTAATTTTGTAGGTTTCCAACACATACAAGCCTCACAAGAGATCTCTTTCTCTTGTATGTTTCTTTTTTCATGCTTTTACATGTTTATAGGGTTTGTAAGTTCTAGGATTTTAAGATTAGGGTTTGTTATTAATACATTCTTTCCTTATTTTGATTTGATTTTGTACGTTTTCAACACATACAAGCCTCACAAGAAGGTAAGAGATCTCTTTCTTGCATGTTTCTTCTCTTATGCTTTTACATGTTATAGGGTTTGTAAGTTTAGGGTTTGTTTATTTTCCCATGCTCCATACTCTATGCATGCCGGTAGCTACCTATGTATGCCAGTACCTTCCTATATATGTCGGTACCTACCTATGGAAGCCGGTAGCAACCAAAACATGCCGATAGCAACCAATGCATGCCGGTAGCTTCCAATGCACACCGATAGTTTCCAATGCATGCCAGCAGCAACCTATGGAAGCCGGTAGAAACCAATGCATGCCGGTAGCTTCCTACACATGTAACCAACACATGCCGGTAGCTTCCAACACATGCCCGAAGTAACCAACGCATGCCGGTAGCAAAACCAACGTATGCCAGTAGCTTCCTATGCATAAGAGTTTTAAGTATTTATGTTTTTTCTTAGATAGATGGCAAATAACTTGAGGCGTGATGTTATATGTGAAGAAGGAGTTAATATCCCAACAATATTTATAAGTATATATTAGCCTCAAATTGTAATCCTACAACCATGGTTTGCAAATATCTTTTCTTTTTGGTATTTGTAAGTTTTACATTACACTTGTCCATTAATGATGTGAAGTTATGTTAGTTTTATTGTGTCTACATTATAAAAAAAAGACCTAGGGCAGTTTGGGGAGTCTTGTTGTGCAGACTCCCCAGTCTGCCCCCCAGTTTTTTGTACTTTCGCTGCTCAGTAGTAAAATTAGTAGCATAATATCATTTGCTAAGTAGCGGTATTCCGCACCCTTCTAGTTATAAAAGCGTTGCTATTATGGCCCCCTTTATAAGCCCATTGCCCTTCAGAAGTCCTTTGTCTATGATTCTATAAGACCAATTAATGACTTAGTCCATTGCAATCCTCATTCTCTTGTAGTATGAGCTGTCACCTCATTTGTAAGAGGCGACAACATCATTAGGGCCAAAAACGGCTAGAAAAGGGCTGTTTGTTAATCTAAGGATTAAGAAATTGTCCAATTGTGAATTGACACGTATACAAAAGTATGGCATTCTTGTCTCCTCCAAATGTCTTCTTAACGGTTCTATTTTAGTGGCGAACGGCTAAAACGGCTAAATTTAGACGTTTACGATGGCTAACATTAAAGTTTGGGTCCAAAATAGTGACATCTTGTTCCATTTTTTATTTCAAAAAATCAAGCATGAAGATACGAAATCCTCTTTTCAGGCCTTGAAAACAACGCTATTAATGACAAAACACCAAATTTTTCAGACGTCTACTTTCCACCTTCCCTTCATTTTGGCATATGGTTTATTCTCCTTTCTTTGCACTTTCAAAAGATTCACTATTCAAAAGATTCACTATTCAAAAGATTTACTATTTTTCTCTTATCTGTGAGCTTCTATGGCGTCCTCACGTCGTCCTTCTCATAATATAACTTCTTGTGATTTTCATAACACGAGAGAAGATGGTGTTTGGAAACCCATGTCTTTTCGTGTGAATGATTGGGTAACAATGCTTCCCTCTTGCAAAGGTGCCCACAGGGTGAAAAGAACCAAGCGAAATGAAGTGAAATCCCATTGGAAAGGTCGTGTTCTTGCATTCAAAGTGACCGACAATGGCTGGCTTGCAAAAGTTCAACATGTCTACATGGCCAAAGACATGGTGTTGAACTTGGATGAACATCCAATTCTCCATTCTTACTGTAATTCAACAAACCTTTATCTATTTGATACAACACAATATTTCTTTCTGATATATTTGTTGTTTGTTTCATTTCAGTTATCTTTCCGTCAACAGCTGTGGAGTGGCAGCCTGTTGAGAG
Organism: Cibotium barometz; assembly: GCF_041138505.1. Lineage (NCBI taxonomy): Eukaryota > Viridiplantae > Streptophyta > Polypodiopsida > Cyatheales > Cibotiaceae > Cibotium > Cibotium barometz. The sequence continues at coordinate 7,318,391 of NC_141058.1, forward strand.
CTTAAGTGGCACATTCAAAGCAATTCACAAGGGGATTGCAGATGTCATGTACGCAGACAAACCACCTTCATTTTACAAATCAGTGGATTTATTTGTGTATTTTGCAGAATACAGGGTTCCATCAAGAGAAGGTGTTCATGGAGAATTGTATGACATACCTATTCCCCCAATAATGTCACTAGAATGGGAAGTTCCTGATCCAAATACCATAACAAGCTTCAAATCCAAAATCAAAGATGATATTCTTAAAGCAATGTCTCCTGGAAGGATTTCAAGAAGGATTAAACTTCAATGGTTCTTGCCTATACATGTCTTTGTGGCATGTTTCAAAACAATGGAATTGGAGAGGACAAGAACGATGTGGCTTAATAGAAGACTATCTCTGACTGATCTGGACACTGTACTTGGAGAAGGATGGAGTACCAAGGAAACTTTTCATATGGGGGACAATATCAGTTGTAGAGTAAGCCCAAATTCTTTGTCCATCTCATACCAACTGTGTCGCCAATCCCTAGTTTTGGGCTATGACTATAGGAGATGGAAAAGCAAGCTTGGTAGTTGGGTCCCTTTGGATTCTGAAGAGAATTGTCCAGAGTTTGAATTTAACATCATAGTCCATCCATTCATAGATCCCAGGAAACTCATAGTAACATCAAACTGGCGACTACAACATGTTAGAGAGTCGCTTGAGTTTCTGGATGAAATATCACCTGAATATAGATTCAAAGTAGATGATATTGTTATCCGTACAAGGATGGAGAGTGTAACCTCATGCATCACATGTCTCCCCCCAAAAAAAGTTGTATTTGAGCCACTTGCAGGGGCAAGTTTGTATAGTTGAAAAGGATTTCTCCAATAATGTAATCAATATATTCTGCTAGATTTCGTCTTGACTTCTTCACAAAATTGGTTAACAAATTGTTCGCGACACAAAACAAGGTTTAACAGTTGAATATCAAATTATTGATACTGAATTTGAGTACAGAAAATTGTCCCAAAAAGGGTGTGTTCATATGGACAAAATGAACAAAACAAAATCCAATATGTGGAATCACTCTACAAAATCAACTTTCCTTTTGGCATGAGATGACCCTGCATCTTTAGAGAATCTTTCTCTCTTCTGTTTGCTTCGATCAAATTTTGCTGATTGAGGTTCAAGTTCAGGAGTTTTCAGCACTTGAGGTGTTGGAGAGGAAGACTTTAGAGTGAATTCCCCTAATGGTGGTAAGTTGGGCTCCTCTCTGAGACCTTCACGTGTTGGCGAGGGAGATTTGGCAGTGGGGTCTGGTTTTGGAGAAGGTTCTTTGGAGGTTGGCCTTGGAGACTTGGCAGTCTTCTTGGGGAACATGAACAAGAAATTTAATGGAGAGCCAACATTTGCCCTCTTACTACCTTTGTTGGACAAACGACGCTTCTGAATTTTAAATTTCACTGGTGAGTGAAAAGGAAGACCTTAGCAGCACTCCTCTCTTTGACAGGGGTCTTCTCTTTGATAGGTGTCTTCTCTTGAGCTGGAGAAGAGCTCTTCTCTTTGGTAGGAGGACTAGGGATCTTCTCTTTGATAGGTGTCTTCCCTTGAGCTGGTGAAGAGCTCATCTCTTTGGCAGGAGGGCTAGGGGTCTTCTCTTTAGCAAGTGGGCTAGGGCTCTTCTCTTTAACAGGAGGGGTAGGGATCTTCTCTGTAGCCTGAGGGATCTTTAATTTAGAATGGCTCTTCTCTTTAGAATGGCTCTTTTTCCCCCTGGAAGATCTGCTCTTGGAAGGGCTCTTCTTTCTCTTCTTCTTCTCTTTGGCAGAGGTCTTTTCCTTCTTGAATGAGTCATCCTTGTCTTTGCTTTCCTTCTTCTCCCTTTTCCTTTTCTTTGAAGTTGTATCCTTGGCTCCTTTATGAGGTGGAAAGGGAGAATCAGGATCATATGGATTGATGGATCTGCTCAAAACCATGGACACTGCCTTCTCCCTTACCCAACTTACCCAAGAATCTGGATACTCATGCAACTAAGACAAAAGAAAATAAGAAAGTAAGAAAACAGGTCACTAAATGTATTCACTAAATCAATCAATGGTTTTCATTCATGAACTTACAGGAAGTGTTGTCATTCTAAATCTTGACTCAAGAAATCTCCAAGCATTAGCAAGAACCATCCATCCACAAGATGTTGAGTCTTTCTGCAAGGGAACTTCCTGATTGAAGTACTTAAAATCTTCAAGTTTGTAGTCTACATAGGTAGAAGCTAGAAAACTCAAGATAAGTTTGGCAGCACTGCAAACATAAAATTTTGAGGGTCAACCAAATAATTGAAATCATACAAGAAATTTGAGGGTCAACACATGAAAAAGTTGATTCTTACATTTTACTTCTCCCATGGATGGATGCCAAAGAGTTCATAAAGATCACATCTCTATCCAATAGATTGATGATAATAAGACTCCAATGGCCTCTGTGATAATATGAGTACTGAAATTAGTTATGAATACTGTCATGTCTATAATAGGCAAAAGGTAATTGAGTATGAGTCTTACACTTCAACATAAGGGTGCACAATGTAATTGCAGGTAAGCATATCAAAGTTTTTGAGAAAACTTGCAAGATCCCCTTGCCTATTGAAAAGGCACTGTGTAACAAGGGGATCAAGAATTGTCACTTGCACAGCCATTGATTCATGAAGATCCCTCATAAGACATCTGGAGACACAAACAAAACATGTCAACAAAATATGGTTTCTGAGAAATTCATCAAGAAAACAAAAGCAAATCCACACAAACCTCAGACAAATGAAGAGGATTGTGTCAGATATCTCAATATTAGGATTCACAAGCATGCTTGTGTCCTCAGGGGCAATGTCACAATACACCTCATCCTCTCCAGGCATGGACACATCTACTATCATTTGACCTGTCACATTCTGATAAAGCTCTGAATTGGATGAATGGAGAATTTCAGCTTGCTGAGAAAGAATGGCATCCTCTGAAATTTTCTCCTGCTCTCTCTCTTTTTCAACTTCTTCTTTGATATCCTGAGCTTTTCTTGTATCATAAGGATGAGAAATATCTTCAATAACAACAGATTGCTTGGGTTGCCTTGCTGGAGGGATATTAAGAATTTCAAAAGCTCTCATATCTTGACTTGGAATAGGCTCCAAAGCTTTGTCAAACTTATATCTAAGTCTGGACACTAGCACAAAATCTTTGCTCATAAGAGTGATCCTATGAGCAAATGCAGCAGCAATGTAGCCATCATTCATAAAGTCGATTAAAAAATCTTCAGCAGCCTCTTGAAGACACATGAGGGCCTGGGTCTCCCATCGAACTTTCTGAAGATATGTGTTTCTCATTTTACCAACTAACCTTTCTGATATGTCCCTGACAACCCGAGTAAATGGCAGTCGAGGGATGAGAAGACTTGTAGATTTCTGTGCTGCTCTTATCTCTCTTAAGGACTTCACCTAATAATTCAATCTCTTTCTTGCTGTCGCCCTCGCACGAGGCTTTGGAAGAGGCTTTTCTTGTTCGGAAGGTCCTGGCTTGTCTTCAGCTTTTTCAGTCTCCAATGGTGGGTAGACTTTCCTTGCAGTCTGCTTTGTCCTTGCCATTGAAGCTTAAAAAAGAGACCAGATGAAGCGATTTGTATAATAGGACAAAGAAATGAGGTAGCCCGAACGAAGCGATAGAGCGAATCCAAAGATTATGGAAAGTGATAATCGCTTGATTCGGGCACGAAATAAAAAAAAAGGAGAACTCCCGAACGAAGCGATGAGGAGAATCCAAGAGAATCAGATGAGTGTAATCGCTTGATGCGGGCAGGAACTAAAGAAAACTAGAAGTCCCGAACGAAGCGATGAGGAGAATCCAAGGATCTCGGATGAGCGTAATCGCTTGATTCGGGCAGGGAATTGTGAAATCGCTTGATATGGGAAAAGTAGGTTTGGGAAAAAAAGGTAGCCTGCTTTCGCTTGATACAGTGTCGGAGAAAATTATGAATATTTTCAACAATATTAACTTTTTATACCTCGGATATGTCGTACAAAGTACCGTTGGGTACACGTGGCATGTAATCATTATTGCCACGTGGCATAAACGGTCACTATTTAATGTCTTTTAATCACGCAACATATATTTTTCAAAACTCACTTTCAATTTTTTTCCCCAGTTTTGGACCACTTATTTGCGTTAGATCAAGCTGTGCACCGTTTTCTCTTCCTAGCCCTATTTTGCAAAACTCAAAATTTATTTCGAGACCTTGGAATTGTCAAAGCCCGCACCAAGCGATAGAGGCATTCCAATTTTTTTGGACCTTTCATTTTCGCTTCGTTCAGGCTCATCAGAATTTTTCAGGCATTTTTCTCAAATATCTCAATGAGTAAAGGTGTTGCGGGTCGACATGAACTTGTTGAAGAAAGCCCAAGTGAGAAACTCTTGAATGCTATTTTGCAAGATGGTCATGATATGAAGATATACGTTGATGCAGTGGAGATTTTCAATCCAAGGTTTTCTCTTTCAGATGTTTTGTTAAAGCTAAAGGACATTCTTGAAGATGAGTACAAGCAATTTGAAATGTCAATTCAAGCTCATTGTTTTCGTATCGGAGACCATGATTTTTGTCACCTTACAGATTTTACACAGCTATCTGTGGAGAAAGCCAAAGTAACAAAGAGGTTCAGTAGATTTTCAAATAGAACCTCTTTCACATGCCCTTCATCCATTTCTTGTCCTATCCATAAAAAGCATTGCAACCTTGTCCCCAAGGATGTCTCCTTTCTTTTCTTCCTATTTTTGAAAGCAGAAATACAGGATAAAGAGCAACAACCAGAAATTGATGCAGAGAATGAGGAAGAAAACTTAAATGTCACCACAGTTTCAAAGTTAGAGAAATGTGAAGTTTTAGAAGAGGAAGAAATTGATGTTCAAGCTGAGGAGAGAGAAAGTGCTAATCTTGATGTTGCAGAATTTAGGGCTTCCACTATTACTGAAGAGCCTTCAGAGGAAGCAAGCATATCTGAATCCTCTGTTACTCTTCCAAACCTTCCTTTCTTTTATATCAATGAGAAAGATTTTATTCCTCTTTCCTATCTTCAATGTCTCTTCAATATCAGAGAAGACTACTGTATTGCAGCAATTTCAGAAGCTTGTGAAGTGGCCAAAGACTTTATTGATACAGAAGTAGAGCCAAAGGAAGAGTTTTTGGCACTTGATTTGCAAACATCTGACAACTCATTTATCCCTGCTACTGATGCACTTGCCTTGTGCCTTAAAAAAATGGAAGAGGGGAAACCTTCCTTGAGTGATGAGGATTTTGAGAACAGGCTTATTGAGTTAGGTATTGAGTCTTTTGGCAGAGATTTCAAGCTTCAGGCAGATTCTGATAAAGTGGAAAGGGTTGGCTCATGCAACTTGATGAAAGACAAAGTAGTAATTGAGGATGAGTTGCAGAAGGTAGCTTCCATTTAATCTTTTGTTAAATGTTATTGTGATTGTAATTTTTTTTAATTGAGGTTTTTGTCTTGCAGATTGAATTGCTTGATAAGGATGATTTTCTGGGAAGAGCTAGAGGCAGCAGAGTGAAATCTACAGAAACTAGGTCAAGAAGGCCTTCATCTGCTCTCATGCACTACTTGCCTACATTGGATAAGGCTGTGTTCTGTGCATTCCACATGAACTTCTCTGAAGATGCTGAGTTACCAATATTTGCCTTGAAGGTGTTGTCAAGGTTCATGGGATATACTCCCCTTCAAATAAATGCTAACAAGGTTTTGCTTCTGGAGAGAGCTGCTGCTCTTAGAATCTTTGGATATGCTGCAGGTTTCAATGCCTCAAGAGCAGGATACTTTCTTTGCTACTCTAGCTATGCAGCTGCAGCTGAGGTGTCAGATATCAATCTTCTTGGAGGTTATAGAAGGAGAAAATTTTTGAGATACAGAGGTGACATGCCAAGTAGTCCCAAGAGAATCAAATACTAATGTACACAATATTTTGCAAGGACCGATTTTATTTCAGCAAAATTTTTTGTTAGAGGTACAAATGTGTTAGTAATCATTAGTCTCTTTCTTGAGGTGTTGGTGTAGTTTCAGATTGCTGGGTCTTTGATCTCATCCTTTGTAATTGCCTCCTGTAGAACCAATTGAATAATTCGTTTAGTGCATTGCTTCTTCTTTGTCCACCTCCTCCTCTTCGGGTACATCTAAAAAAGGAAGTTCTCGCTTGATAATGAGACTTTTCCATTCCTTGTGTATTCCATGTTGCAAGTGGTCCTTCTGTAGCAAAATATGGTCCATGCAAGTAAAGAATATGCTACAAAGAAAATTTTTGTTAGTACATTTAAGAAATTACAAGTAATAAGTCTGGACACACCAATTTATAACTGTTTTGATAAGTCTGAATACTCACCAAGTAATAAGTTATGTCTTTTTCTCCCCAGGCATCTATGATAGCTTTGATCAAAAGCTTTATTACGTTTTTGAAATCATCTGCATAAGTATTTGAACCAACTTGTCGTCTAAGGACTTTGAAAAAATTGTCGAGTTTTTTCCAAACTTCCATACATTTGTTGGCTACATCTGGTCTACTTTTGACATTTGTGGTGATGACACATAGCTGTTTCCAACAGTTCCACATTGCGTTGACTTGTTTTGTGTCATGGTTGCTCAAAAATCTTCTCGCTTTTGCTCCTCCCATTGAAACATCTTGCAGAACATCACCTGTACCTCCAGAAAGAACAGGATCTTTTTTAAGATGCACTTCCCCACCATGAAAACCCATTTGAGAGAGCAAGGCTTCACACTTTTCTATGCACTCATCTGCAAGTTTAGTCGGCTTAATAGAATATGCATAGTCCAGATGAAGTCTGAGCAATTTGTCCAAGATTCTTATCTCTGCATGCAGTGTACATATATGCACATTTTTCAAATGTATTGGTAGAATTGGATCCCATATTTTAACAGAAGTTGGATAGTCGACAACATTCACATTATTTCTGGATGGTGGTTTTCCAATCTCATTTTCTGCAAGCCATTCTTTTGTCCCTGTGCTTGCCATGCAATAAAGACATGGATATTTGGTATTTGCTCCTCCACATACACCAAACATACACTTCAACGCCTTGAGGTCGGCACTCAAATGCCATTCCACAATGAAATCACCTATGTCATCAACATGAAGGTGTTCACCTGTATTTTGGCTCTGAATAACTGAAGGAATGTCTGTTTTTGAGAAGAGCCACTTTAATGTTTCATGACTCTCTACTGGTACCTGAGCTGATCCAATCCACCATAGCTCCATTTCTGATTGAGTTTTGTGGTATGGAGAATCAAGCTTACCTTGACTATAGTCCAATGCTTTATTCATTAGGGATATAGATATTCTTTCCATTTTTTGACATTTTTGGATTTGAGCTTCATCTAATTTTAAAACAAATACAAGTTTTCCTTCACAATCTATTTCTCTTATGTTGTAATATCTCACCATAAAAGATTGGACTTTTCTAATGTTCATCCAAATATTATTATAAACGTTGTATTCAAAAGATGATTTTTTTTTTGTCTCTCATATGGCATTGTTCCCTCAATATGGAAATACTCTCCGAAATGTTTAGAAATTTCCTCATTTAACAGAGTTCTATATTTTCCAACATTGTGAGGTCTAGGCAACCCAAAAGCTTTGATTTTGTAATACTTAAGGACCCTGAACCAGGTTTTAGAGATGGCTCTGTATCCCTTTCTACTCACTCCCACTGTGTCACAAACTTCTTGCATTTGGGAAGGCTGGACTAATAAGTCCATATCTTTTAATAGATGTTGAAAGACCAGTTTTTTTTGAGTTTGATTTTCAGGAAGTTCTAAAAGTTTCAAGATATCCGACCTATTCATAAGCTCATTCAAAAATCTTACCCTTTCCTGAGCATTAGACATGTCAAATCCTAGAAGGTTAGTAACATGATCTCTTACAAGTTTTAACCTTTTTTTTCTTTGTCCAGATCTCTCTGTTAAGTTAACTACATCCCGCATTCGTTTTACTCGTGCTCTTAATCCTATTGGAGTTTCTTTTAAGGTTTTCAATTGATCATTTTCTTGTTTCAAAGACACTATTTTGTTTTCAAGTTCTAAAATTTTTGTTGCATTCAAAGATGAAGTATTTTGAAAATATGTAGTATATTCTACATAATTAATATGTGATTGAGATAGTCTTGAACTATAACCAAGTAAGCCATCCTCCCCATCACCAATAAATCTAATCAAATCATGTGGTGTGTGAAAAGAAGGATACCTTCCTGTTTTGGGATCCGGTGGATATAGACTTCCATCTGTCCATAGGTCAATATGCTTCTTTCCTTCGTTGCGAAGATGTTGAGCTTCATTTGCACATGAAAGGGATCTTTGGTAGACACTCCGTGTAGTTGCATACTCTTGGTTGAGCTTGATGTTCAAATGAAACTTACGATTAGATGTATCACTCATTACTAACCGAGCAAAAAATATAAGCAGAGCTATTAGATCATGAGAGACACAGAAGAATGAGAATGAGATGTAGCTTGTGAAATTTTTAGAGAAGCAGAGGAGTGAAATTTTTTTGGAGAATGGATAAGAGCGCGTTTGGAGAGAATGGTCATTTTGCCGCGTAGTCACTAAAAGAGGACAAATTTCGAGACGAGCCATTAAAGAGTAGCATGAAAACGATCTATTTTTTTAGATTTTAAAATATGCACTTAGATACGTATTCAATCAGATAGATACGCTTTAAATACCCAAAACGGCTAAATTTGGAGCCGTTTTGACCGTCAACATTCTACTAATTAGCAAGTTAGCGAAATTCCTTACACAGCCCATTTTGAGACGTTTTTGGCCCTAATGATCTTTTCTTTTTGGTATTTGTAAGTTTTACATTACACTTGTCCATTAATGATGTGAAGTTATGTTAGTTTTATTGTGTCTACATTATAAAAAAAAGACCTAGGGCAGTTTGGGGAGTCTTGTTGTGCAGACTCCCCAGTCTGCCCCCCAGTTTTTTGTACTTTCGCTGCTCAGTAGTAAAATTAGTAGCATAATATCATTTGCTAAGTAGCGGTATTCCGCACCCTTCTAGTTATAAAAGCGTTGCTATTATGGCCCCCTTTATAAGCCCATTGCCCTTCAGAAGTCCTTTGTCTATGATTCTATAAGACCAATTAATGACTTAGTCCATTGCAATCCTCATTCTCTTGTAGTATGAGCTGTCACCTCATTTGTAAGAGGCGACAACATTATACGGATTGTATAATGTTTTGTATGCAAATTATTCAAGGTTGTTTGTGAATTCTACGAATGTTTGATCATTTAACATTCAATATTCATTATTTTTTATCGAAGTTCTTTTTGTTCAAGAACCATTTGGTCGAAATGCTTTTCAATCGAGAACCTTTGGATTGAAAAAAAATGTTTTTTTCCCCTCATGGATAAGACTTTGGCATCTCTTTAGGAGGTCTTGGGGTCAAATCCTTTTGGGGACACATTATACTAAGGGTATGTTCATGTGCAGGTGGGCACGTAGCCATCCATAAACCTTAGGCTATCACTATTTGATCATCTCACGACGTTTGCTTCTACTTTTATTTTTGGCCATCTTGTGGGCGACAACATTGACACTTGCTTCCACTCTTCTTTTTGGCTATTCGGGGGCGACAACATTGTACAATGCTTGCCTTTCAAGCTCATGTTTTGGATCAGGAACGATGGTTACCATGGATATCAAAGATCGCAAAGGGTGTTCACTCTAAAGTTGTGCAGAGTGTTCACTCCAATTGGCCGAGCGACTAACTTGCAGGGTTTGTCCCACGGTTTATCCACGACCTACAAAGTGGCTAATATTTGGAAGGGTGGTACTCAGGTGTGTGTGGTGAGCAGTATGGTGGGTGTGTAGCGGGGTGAAATTCTCATGTGCAACTAGGAATGCAACAAGACCTCATGAAAAAAGTAAATTTTTTATCTCATTTTTTTCCATTTAAAAAGCTTTCGATCAAAAAAGCTTTCGTTCTAAAAAAATATTCGTATGTATACACTAATTTTCTTTATCATTTCCTCATAGTGTTAGCTTTGCCTTTCATCACGAGTCGCAATATTCCTTGGTCTTGTATTTGAAGAGTGAAAAATAAAAACCCATGGTATTTTTAATCTTTTGAAAGGAAGATTTTATGCTTTCTTTCATAACTTTGTAAAGGAGTTAGCATGTGTTGGAAGATTTGCTTCACGATTATTAATTCTTTAGATAAAATTGTTGCTTTGATATTTTTTCTTTTAAGTAGAATAACGAAAACCCATGGCAATTTTTGTGAGAAAGAGAAATTTATGTTTTCTTAGATTACTTTTCTTAGAAGTGGGCAAGCTATGTTGGAACCTTAGCTTTAGACTTGTCAATTCTTTAACTGAAGTTATGGTTTTACGCTATGTAATTAGCATTTTTTATGGTTTTTATGGCATTTTTTTATCTTTGGGAAGGAGAATTTTGGGTTTTCTTGGATGACTTTTCTAAAGAATATTGGCATGTGTTGAAGCTTTGCTTCCACACTTGTCAATAATTTAGATGAAGTTGTTGTTTTGTGCTAACACTACAACAGAATGAGGGTTTAGTAACTAGAAGGGTGCGGAGATGTCGGGCCTATATTACTACTATTTTTGCTGCAACAGGTTCACTACTCACAGCAGCGAAACTAGCACCGCTATTTCGCTGATCTCAGCTGCCCCAACTCTTTTTTTTTCTAATGTAGACACAGTAAAACTAACATAACTTCACATCATCATGGACAAGTGTAATGTAAAACTTACAAATACCAAAAAGAAAAGATATTTGCAAACCATGGTTTTAGGAATGTTAAAATTCAATTACAATACTTAGTGGATTACTTAAATTTATGTTTCCAAAAAACTCATATACAAGATAAAGCGTAATAAAAACCTATGGAGCTAGGGACTATCTAGATCTCATGGTGTTCGATTGGTATTGTTCCCTCTGGCTCTAGCCCCTTCGCTTCTCACATTTCCATTGCTATTGGCATCATGGACATTTGCACCACCGTTTCGAGTTACATGATCCTAAAACACAATAAAACTAACACGTCATAAGAAACAATTTTGCAAAAACAAAGGGTTTTGGGTTTAGAAATGTAATTACTTACCATGCTTGCCAAGCATCTCCTCCAGTAATAACAATCCATCCTTTATCTTGTAACCTATTAAATAGAGCTTGCAAACCCTGTTGTAATGCAAAATCATATTCCTCTTGCATAGGGGGGCGGTCCACTGCTTCTTCAAGCTGTAGTGTATAAACAAGTGAACATTTTAGAAAGTTATTATTTAAGATAATCTTCTTTAATTAAAAGATAAGATACAATGTGAGGCTAATATATACTTACAAATATTGTTGGGATATCGACTCCTCCTCCACGTGTAACATCACGCCTCAAGATATTTGCCATCTATCCAAGAAAAAACATAAATACTTAAAACTCTTATGCATAGGAGGCTACCGACATGCATAGGAAGCTATCGGCATGTATTGGTTGCTACCGGCATGCATAGGAAGCTACCGGCATGCGTTGGTTGCAACATGCATTGGAAGATACCGACATGCATTGGTTGCTACTGGCATACGTAGGTTACTACCGGCATGCATTGCAAGCTACCGACATGCATAGGAAGCACTCGGCATGTGTAGGAAACACTCGGCATGCATCAGTAGCACATGGCATGCATAGGAAGCACCCGGAATATATAGGAAGCTACCGACATGCTTAGGTTGCTACCATCATGCATAGGAAGCACCCGGCATGCATTGGTAGCACCCGACATGCATAGGAAGCTACCGGCATGCATAAGAAGCACCCGGCATGCATAGGAAGCTACCGGCATGCATAGGAAGCTACCGGCATGTGTAGGTTGCTACCGGCATGTATAGAAAGCTATCGGCATGTTGGTAAGTACCAGCATGCTTAGGTAGCACACCCGACATGCGTAGGAAGCTATCGGCATGTCGTAGGAAGCTACTCGGCATGCTTAGGTAGCTACCCGGCATGCATAGGTCTCACCTGGCATGTAATGGGAGCTTCTGATGCATTCCGTTAACTACGTGCATGCCCAGGTAGCACTTGCCTAATGCATAAGCCTTATGCATAAGGCTCATGCATTCTATGCATAAGGTTTATACATAGCATTCATAGCTTGCACGAGGCTATGCATTCGTTATAGCCTGCATAAAGCTATGCATAAGCCACCGCATACATGAGGATGCTTATGTATTAGCCATATGGTTAAGATTAATATATAAGCCTCATGTATGCGGCTTATGCATGAGCTTATACATAAGCCTCATGTATGCGGCTTATGCGTAAGGCTTATGCATAAAACTTCATAAATAAAGCTTATGTATATGGCTTATGCATTAGCCATATGCATAAGCTTTATACATAAGACTTGTGTATATGGCTTTATACATGGCTTATGCATATAGCTTTATACATGATGCTTATGCATTGCGGCTAATACATAAGCCTCATGCATAAGCTTATGTATAAGGCTATACATAGAGACTTATCGCTAATGCATAAGCTTTATACATGAGGCCTTATGCAAAAGTATTATGCATAAACCTTATGTATAAGCCTCATGCATGAGGCTTATACATTTGGTAATGTATAAGTCTTATGCATGAGGTTTATGCACTACCCTTATGTATGAGGCTTATGCATAGGGCTAATGCATAATCTTTATGAACTAGCCTCATACATGAGGCTAAGGCATATGGCCACCTCTACAGAAGAGGAGCTATGATATCCAGGGGAGAAAAAATAACAAATCCTAAAACTTACAAACCCTATAACATATAAAAGCATAAGAGAGGAAACATAAAAGGGAGAGATCTCTTACCTTATGAGGCATGCATGTGTGGATAACCTATAAAATCAAAACAAATAAAGAAAAAAAGTATTAATAACCCTAATAGATTGCATATACAAAATCCTAATCTTAATAATAGAAATCTTAATGAAATATTATGCATAACATAGAAAACTTATTGAATCTTTCTTTTTTCCTTTGCATTATAGCTTAACCCTAACCCTAGCTTCTAAATAGAAAATATAATAGAGAGCTTTTATGGAGAGCTCTCCATCAAATCTCTTTATTAGGGTTTCTATGTAAAAGCTAGGGTTAGGGTTAAGCTTCAATGAGAAGGAAAAAAGAAGAAAAGAAAAACTTAAAAAAGAAGAAAGAGAAGGGAAATACTCACAAGAAACCTTTAATGGAAATCTTGTTTGCATAGGAAATGAAGGAAAACAGTAGATATACCTTGCTTGAGATTGAGGAGGATAGGGTAGGCGAGGTAGAAGTGATAGATAAGGCAAAAACCTAGAAAAAAAAACTCAGAGTACAAGTTTATTGTACTCAAAAGATAAAACTACGCTGCGTCAAAAAAAGTGAGATATTTTTACAATATAGCAGCATTACTTCGCTACCATAAACGTTGCTAAGCAGCGCTTTTTCGTTGCTAGGTAGCAAAAAAACGTTGCTGGGTAGCGATATTACACTGTTGAGCAATGAAAAAGTGCTATTAAAAGCGCTGCCTAGCAGTGAAAAAGCGTTGCGGAGAAGCGATAGATCACTGTTGAGCATCTTGAAAACCCTCGATATTTTCCTTCCAAAAACACTGCTAAAAAAGTCTACTACGCTCCCGATGTGTTGTAGTGTAAGTGATTGGCATTTCTTACCTTTGAAAGGAATGGTTAAAAGCCATTGTATTTTTTATCTTTGAGAAGGAGAATTTTGTGTTTCCTTAGATGATGTTGCTAAGAAGTTGACATATGTTAAAAGTTTATATTTTAAATCGAAATAAATTCTCTTGGCAAGGCCATACACAAATTAAAAATTTTGGTCTACCTAAAACTTTGCCTAAACATGTTTCTAAGCCTCACTAAGCATTCTGGACACAAACCAAACTTATATTTTTGAAAATTTTGTACTACAAAATGGAGCACCACATTAGAAATATATTTTACTTTGGGCTTCATAGTAGTTAATTGACTACAAATTTCTAATGTAACTCCCTTCTTTTTCTTTTTTCGATTGAAAAGCTATCAATTAAAATGTAACAGCTAAAACGAATAATCCATTATATGTAATGTATCAATATATAATACACTCGTATTATGTATCAATACATAATACATTCGTATTATTTGGAAGTTATTTGCATATAAATGTATAATGTATAATGCAACCTAGCTAGTGATTTTAGGGTATTTCCCTCTTCACCTTTGTCTCTTTACATCTGGTTTCATTTTTAATTGTGCACTTGCATTGGACGGGTTCCACTCAAGCTAATTTTCTCTCTTGTTTTTCCAAATGCAATAGGTCCACAATGTGACTATGATGCTGACATGCAATTCTCTCCTTGAATCATAGCTCCATGAATGATGATCACACAAACAAATATGTAACTCAAGAGTGACAAGGAATTTAGTGGAGGCAATGAGTATGCAAGCTCCACTAGTGTTAAGAGGAAGAAACCATGATTCATAGGTGGAAGTGTGAAGGAACTTGTAGAGGCATCAAGAAAATTAGTCTCCATTTTTTAGGAATGTGAAGTGTCTCATGTACGCTGCTTCATTCAAGTTGAGAGGATAAATATTATTAAGAGACTAAGGTTGAGTAGAAGGGTGAGAGAAGGGTGTGAGTGTGAATGGACTTGAGGTCCACTTGTTCACCTATTTAAAGGTGAGGCCATGATGCATTTTGCATGAGAGCAAAGCCTAGTTGTATGCATAAGCAACTTAATAAGCAAGAGTTCTTTCTTGTATTTTGTGAGTCCCTCTCCTCCACACACTTGATCTATCATGAGCACCACGTTTCTTATCATGGTATCTAGAGCCTAGGTGAGTTCAAACTTTGTGGTATAGAGAATAGGTCAAAATTATCCACTTTTTGCTCATCTCCTTTGTGTGGAGCTCAACCTACAGCCCTTGGAGGCCTTCCACAGTCGTGTAGAGGGTTCATCACTCCACGATTTCTTCATGAAAGTTGTAGAGGAGCTGTCGGCGCTTCTAAACGTACGACAAATTGCTGATTTTTTCCTCTCCATACGTCGGCATTTTCTCTGCAGTCCGCCGGCGCTGTTTTCTCCTTCCTACGCTGGTCGTACAGCAATGCTCCAAGTGTAGGCCACAATAAGCTAAGCTAGCTTAGGGCTTTGATAGCCCATTGAGTCTACTTGCTCCAGCTCTGATTTGAGCTCCAATAATGCAGCAACACGACGGCTGGAAGCAAAAGTTCAGGCGCCCCTTTCTCTTCTTCATCACAAGCTTTCCATTAAAGCTTGGTTTTTTGGTTTTTTTTGCTCTCTCTAATCATCTCTCCCTTACACTAATCACTCAAGTGTGAGACTGCATTAGTATTGCTGGTCCTAATCTTGATTTTGAAGTGTTTTCCATCTACATGAGGTAGCCATAAGCCTCATGCCCGTCAAGCTTCAACATCAACATCATTTTTTAAGCTTTCAAAGTGATTAAAGTGTGCTTCTTAGCACTAATTGTGTTGTTTAACACTAATCACTCTGTTAATCCAATAAAAGGAGGTTAATTTTAAAGTGTTTTTAAACACTCATAGTGTTATTAAACACTCATAGTGTTATTAAACACTAATGGTGAGTTAATCACCAAAATAAGTGTTATTTTACACTAAAAATGTGCTTTTTAGCACTAATTGTGTTTTATACACACAAATGGTGATATTAATCATCAACTAAAGTGTTGCTAAACACTAAGGTGGTCTTAATCATCAAAGGAGGAGGTCATCTACATTACGGAGGCTCTTCTTCATCAACATGGAGGCCGGGCACACACCATAAGTGCTACATTTCAAGCCTTCATCAACAACCGCTTCTTCCAAAGAGGAATGGTGCAACCATGAATCAATTGCCTTCACCTCATAAGCTAAAGAGGTTGAAGAATTCTGGTTTTTTATCATAAAACTTAGATTTTTGAGTGTTCTTAAAGTTGGGCACATGTACATTAAGTGCTCATCTTCAATGTTTATGTGTGTTATCCTTGAGGCCCTTGTTTGTAAGAGGCATAGGCAAGCCATAAGCCGTATGCTCTCGTTTTCCAAGCCCAAGGCACTTCATTCTGCTGCATATTCTGCATTTTCATCATCTAAGATGAGTCGTAAGGTTAAGCATAGCATCCCTAAGTGCTTTACCTTATTGGTTGTCATGATTTTAAGCATTTTTTGGCATTACTTTTGTAAGAGGCATTGGCAACATTATGAGCCATGTCCTCTCTTTCTTGAGCCAAAGATGATAAAACCTATTTGTTTGAGTATTTACCTCAACCAATTACTCATTAAGCTTGTAACTTCAAACCCTAAAGGGTATTATTTAACTAACATGCATAAAAGCTATTGTAATTGTGGAGTAGACACTGCCCTTGACCAATGCATAAGGCAAGTGGTAAGACCCTCCCTTTCCCTTCCCTATTTAAATCTACCTCACTACCCATGGAGGAGATATGGTATTCAAAGAAACATAAAGCATGTTGGAGGACCATCTAAAAGCAAACCACTTAAGCAATGGTGGCAGCCTGCTTATGATCATTGTGTGAGAATGATCAAGGTGGAAAGCATATGGTGGAAGCAATGGCATGTATCTCTCAAGCATGTCATCTACAAGAAGCCAAGCAAACACAAAGAGTGGGATGCACCATCATTGAGGTGTACATCTTCATCAACAAACAAATAAAGACTTAGATAGCATCAATGTAATAGCCTCTAAGGCTCTAGGAACACTTTTGTAAATCCTAGATTACCACACCTATATTCCAAGCCTTGTACGCCTAATGTTATAAAGGCATCTTATGTCCAATACCTCCTATTCCATCCTTCCATAGTTGGTATTGAGGGGGGGTATTAAGAGACTAAGGTTGAGTAGAAGGGTGAGAGAAGGGTGTGAGTGTGAATGGACTTGAGGTCCACTTGTTCACCTATTTAAAGGTGAGGCCATGAGGCATTTTGCATGAGAGCAAAGCCTAGTTGTATGCATAAGCAACTTAATAAGCAAGAGTCCTTTCTTGTATTTTGTGAGTCCCTCTCCTCCACACACTTGATCTATCATGAGCACCACGTTTTTCTTATCAAATATAAGAGACATATGGTACACACGTAGAGTGTTAGGAGAGTGAAACGCTCGCTATACAAAGATAGAATTTAAAAGCCATTTGCTCCTCCCTCAATCTCATTGTAAAGTCCATCATGGTCCTCTCCTTTGGTGCATGGGTTGACAAGAGAGAGCATAAAGGATGTCGATGTTACCTTCTATGACTTTCCAAGCATTCTAGTGCATACACTATTCCATTAAATAGACTAGGGTTTAGTCTATTTCTAGTATCATCAAATAGTCTAGGGTGTTTTATTCTATTTTTGGGGATGAAAGAATTAGTATTATGGAATGCATCATTAGGAGGGATTTGGACTCCAAAAGGGCCCTCAAAGGATTCCTAATTTTAAGGGATTAAAGATAAAAATATAGAGGCTTAAGGAGATAAGGCCAATGATGACCCCTATTCTTAGGCTCTTTTATAGACTTTCTATCCCCCCTACCACTACAACAAAAGAAAGCAATAGCGGTACTTATTTGCAACATTTTAGTAATGTTTTATATTATGCTATTACAAGCGTGGTTATAAGTGTCGCTATAAGTGACGCTATAACCACCAATATAATCGCTACTCAGTGGTGCTAATTTAAAAAAATGTAAAACTTGTGTGAAAATTAAAAAAAAATAAAGTTAAAAAAAACTTATCAAACATCTAAATAGTTCAAAATACAACAATAAAATCACCAAATCTTTACAAATCGATCAATACGTACATAGGTTATGATGATATATAGATTTAATTAGTACCATCACCAATTCCATCTTACAATAAATCCATGTATGCCAGTTGGTCTATCTTTAAGTCAATCATTTTGATAGCTTGTATATCAATATAAAGTCCTATTCCACTACTTGAGGAAGATGTAGAGGTATTATCATCATAGTTATAACACATAGGATCATTGATTTCATTTGATGAAACCAAAGGTAGTAGATCTTTATTTGTATTACACTCCTCAAATTTTGAATGGTTTGTTCCATTTCTTGGTTCTCATAGTGCTCATATTGATTGTTAGATGGTCCATCATGCATTTTTACTTTAACATCTTGATCTTGAAATATACGTTTAGATCTCGAGGGGTTCACTATATGTAAACCCTCTATATCAGGTGCGTTCAAGGCAGCCTATTTTAAAAACCCCTTATCTGAAAGCCCCAAATCCAAGATGAACACTCTGAAAGACCCAAATCTAATCTCCAAGATGTTTTGAATTATTTCATAATATTCAAGTTTCTCCGCTATAATGTTATTCTCTCTTCTACTAGCTCAATTTTTTTGGCAAAAACTTGCCAGTACACCATCATCATATGTGATTCTCTTGGAGTCCATGCATTGAGTGCAAAAATGTCGACCTTTTCACCACATTGCATTATACAATTTATATTGCAACCCAATTAAAAATTTTAAATATAGCTTATAGGTAAGAAATTTATGTTGGAAATTGGGGGCCACTTCTTCCCGCAAGGTCACCCATGCCATTAGTGTTCACGCCACTATGCACTTAAACTCCACCACTATTATCCCTTCCAAGCCACAAAAACTAGTGGAGAAGGTATGAGAATGGCCCTAGTCTTCTACTACTTATAGATGATCCCATTGCTTTGGGACTTTAGGCATGTGGGATGTAGGTGGCCAAGCCACGATTTTTTAACAATTTAGCATTCAACATTATATATCTTAGTAAAATACAATATATGTTAGTTGAATAATAAAACATCTTTATTTACATGGTAGTCGCATCTCCTTGCATACTCCCATTCTTCTCTTGTAATCTTCTCTCCCGTCCTTTAGGCTTGCTCTAGAGAATCTCTATGCCATTCAACATTGCAATCCTTTGGAATAGTCTTTGGGTTGGGTGAGTATGTCATGTGCCTTTATATTGATCTCTTAAATGCTCTTCTCTCCTCTATCCTTCTCTTTCTTGCATCTCCACATTTCTCAATTCACTTTTCCATCTCACAAAAGCATTAGGAAGACAAAATGTAATGACCTTTTCGCGCATGGACTCATCCATCTTTCTAATGCGTCCTTTTCTATGTGGCACATATGACACCATTTCTTCATTCTCATCATTATGCATGAATCTTGGCATAGATGGATCTATTTATTTCAAATATTTTGAGATGTATGTGAGGGATTCTTGCACCAACCAACCCTCTGTCATGCTTCCTTTGCCTCATAAATCCCATGAAGCGTTCAAGAACAAACATCCACCAACTATGAACAACGTCACATATAGCCACCTCATCTGTCAAATATACTAGAAGGTGTAATTGAGTTGTAAGTATGCTTCTTAGAAAGCTTTCTTTAATCTTACATGCCACCTCAATTCACTTAACTCAAGTCTTCTCTACGGAATCTTGATGAATCTCCTTTGACACTATCTACCTATTTAACAAAGGAAGAAATGACAAATAAATAAGAATATATAGTTTCAAAGCCATATGTTATACTACCAAAAGCACAAATCTATAGTTTTGACTCGATCTCACCTTTCTAGTCCACCTAATTTATAGATGGGATTTTAAGCTTTCTCTTCTCCCCACACTCACCAATTGATACACTGGAAGTATGAACTAATGTAAGATTCAATTTTTGAAAATAATACAAGACCAATATAGAGTCCACACAACATAAACATGAAAGTGCTCAAAAGAAATATATAGTTATGTACATACCTGTATCATCTTGTGCCAATCATGTGATTTGAGATCATACAATTAATGCCCAACATTCTTCTTTGTTATTGTAAATGTACCCTTTAATGAGTGCATTGCACCGGTTGGTGTACGAAAAGATGAAATTCGATTCTTGACATTATTTTCCTCTTGCCTTGTCAACCTCCATGGCGCCTTTGGTAAAACCACCTTGTCATTGACTACCCTTGTCCATGCTCTTTCCTTATGTAAAATATCATTTAGGTCATCCCTTATTGCCTTGGTGTCTTTTCACCCAATTATATGGTCCCAAATAATTGATGCCACATTCGTAAAAAATTTCATTAGATCCAAATATTTCTCTCTCACAATGCAAGATGACCAAATGAGCCTCTCAACTTCTTATGTAGCCTCATAGTTCCAAAAATAATAGTTATTTAGTGCTTTAATTTTAGGGTTTCTTAATCAAGTGCGACCTTAATTATGTATTAAGTTTAATTACTTTCTGTATGATGGCCACACGGGCTATTAGGTTCTCATTTCTCATTTGTTAGCCAAGGATAAAGACATGAGGAGAGATATTTCGTTGGTCATTTTCCCTACACAAGACCTCATCCCCTACCACTGCATCACATTTAAAGGGTCTCTCATTCTCATATTATTCCTTGTCTCCTAGGGTTGAAAAAACTCAAAATAAAGATAGAGAAGTGGACACTCCAAGCCATGGGCAATCACCAAGCTTATCTTTTACATTATATGAAGCTACGAGCAAAAGAATGAGTCCTTAATTTGCTTCTCCAAGTAAAGCCTCCACACCACAACAAGAAACAAATGATGGTAGTGATGAACATGATGCCTTAGATATCATTGAGCAATGGACATCATCTCCAATGTATCGAGGTAAGTCCTACCATGGGTTGAAGCGAAAAGCATTCTTATGTGTAGATAGACAATTAAGGGATGCAATTAAAATAGAATGTTGCAAGAAAGAATATCTAGCAAAGTTTGGGATGTAGAAGTTAAAGACATTACGAACATGCTACATTGACATGAGCAGTGGAGAGTAAGATGCACTTCTTAGTGGGCTGTTAATACTTTGTTTGCATGGAAATTTTGAATATAATCTTGGCTCTGATTTGGTATGTAGGATAGCCTTTAAGGTTGCTTTGAGTCTTGGAAATGTACGACTTGAGAGGGTGAAGTGTAGGACCAAAAAATGGGGCAGACCAAAGCCATTAAATCCTTTATTATCCATAGGTCCAATGGGGCAAAATGCTTTAACATTACTTCATTGTTATTTTAAGTATCATACAGAGTGTATGCTGACAAACATGCAAGTTTAACTTATCTGACAATTTTACAAGGTCAAAGGTATTCTCAATGTATAGAGATGCTACGACAACTAAAGAAGAGCAATATACAAGCTAATATTATTTTACCAAGCTTTGGAAAACCTTATTTTCCAACATGACTATCCCACACAAAAATTTCGAATGGGTGTGTGCAAAGATAAAAACAAGAAGAAAGGTTGCAAGTGATCCAGATGAGCTAAAGATAGTCAAGGATGCTTTGTGAATTCATAAGGAAGAGCAAGAAAATGAAAGAAGGAAGGTAATGGACCATAGAGGAAAGTTTTTTGCATCTCTAGAAAAGTATCTTGGGCTAGTCATTGATGGAATGGACCAGAAAAAAACTTGCTTGCCTCACTTTGCTAGGCTGCCTAAGGACATTACAGAAGACACACTTGTGCAAATTCATTTGGTTGATTTCCTTGTATACAATGCTCAAGTTCACCCGAGGGTTTTTTTCACATATCCAAATCTCTATAATGATTTGAATCTAACCATCACAATCCTTCATCATGTGATATCTAATTGGGAAGGTGCATTGCTAAGCATATTATATTTATAGCTAGATAACACTGCAAGAGACAATAAGAATGAAATAGCTCTTGTATACCTAAGCATGTTAGTTTCCTTAGGGGTGTTTAAGAAAGTGAAAGTGAATTTTCTACTTATGACCATATTGATTAGATGTTTAGCATGTTTTCAAAAAAATTATCCCGCTACAATGCATTTACTTTGTTGACCATGATGACACTTATAGAGAAAGCTTACACACCAAAGCCAGTGGTGGTAGAGCATTTGAAGGAGACAATGGATTTCAAGTTTTTTTGTTAATGGGCCAAGGATAGAAAAAAGGAGGTGCTTGGAGTAGTTGAATTCTCTAAGTTATGAGCATGCTTTTTTTATTAGACCTATAGAAGAAAGTGGACAAACTTTATTGTATGGAAAGATTTTCTCTACTGATGCAGAGTGGCTTCCTTCAGGTGGCCTTAAAGTTCTGAAGTTTATTCCAAATATGGTTATGCAAGATTCAAAAATGGCACCCTCGGAAAGCTTAAAGGAAGCAAAGGAGACAAGCAAGGTAGGTCATGCTATGGACTTTTAAAGGTGCATCGCAAAGAGAAGATCACTAATTGAGAAGGCAAAGCAGTATGTAGGAGAGCAAGATGTAAAATGGTGGGACACGTTCTTTGAACAACAATAAGAAATACTTGTCAAAAGGAATATCAATAACACATGGAATCTAGCTAGTTCTTTTCAGTGGCCAACTATTGCTGAAAAAACTACTTATTTTGCAGCACACCAATTCTAGCAAAGATCGATAAACTTCTTCATGGGGAAGCAAGAGAGATGTACATAGGAGCCAGGCGATCAAAACAAAAGGCAAAAAAGAATTCAAGAGATGTGGAGTGGTGATCCATAAGACATAAAGGAGCATACCCTTGTTGCTACCCTAACTGAGGATGATGCTTTAAAACATTCATTTTGGACTGGCAAGGTAATAGCTACTAAGAAAGACAAAATTGGCAAGCATACATTGTCACTAAGAGTGCATTGGGATGAGAACCACGCATGCGAATGCATTTGAGGGAAAGTATAGCCTGGAAATGGTAAATACAACAAAAGGAAAGGACAAGTGTGCGAGAAGGGAAAGAACACTGCTAGCACTAGTGTACTAACATTTGATGAGGTAGATATTTTGGTGTATGACTTTACTCTCACAAAAGCAAGTTACTTGTGAAAGTCAACCATTTCTATTTTACAAGAGAAAATCCCTTGCTTTAATAACTTTGATCTTGGTACAACATCCTCAAGGGTGCTAACACGGCAGCGAACCCAAGGAGCCTTAGCTTCAAGTGTACACATATAAGAAAAAAATTCCTTTGTGGATAGTGATGAAGAGGATGCCTCGTCTACCTCGTCAGGGGAAGGCACACCAACTAGTGGTGGTTGATGATATAGGTAGCACTGTGATGAGGAGCCATAATTCTGTCATGAATTGTGTGTCTAGAAATTAGCTCTTTTTCTAGAGTTGTATTAATTACTTTTCTGGATTGAAGATGTCAATGACAAGTGGTCTCTATTTTGGTATATTTTTTAAAACTTATTGTTAGATTTTAAGTTGTAAGCTCAAAAAGTAAGCAAAACGATGTCTTTTTTTTCATTCCATTTTTTGTAAAGAATGCAAAAAGAGTTCTAAATAGTGTCATTTTTGGGTGGCATTGTACGCATGCATAGACCATTTTCCAAAAAAGGGTAAAAAATTTGGCCTTTTTTTATGGAATCTTAGAAAGATGCTAAATGTTTCTCGTTTTCAGGAAATATTACTTCATTTTCCCGCAACAGTGTTGTTAACTTAACAGAGTAGTAAGCCATAACATTAGCAATAACAATATATTAAATCATAATATTAAGCACACCAATTAAAGAATAACATTAAGCTTAAATATAACACATTTTAAGAAATTTAACATAACATTGAATCATATCAATAAAGTAGAGTATAATATTAAACTTAAATATTTTACCATTACATTAAACATTAATTGAAAAGAAAAGTATATTAGAAAAACATAACAAGATATCAAAATATAAAAAATACCAAACCTCCATAGTTTTCTCTCGGGGAGATCACTCATAAATATGTAAGCGTAGGACATGGGTTCAACAGAAGGGAAATCCCTCTTTTACGCATTTTTTTACATACAGCAAGGTACCATTTAAAGGGGCTATTTATAGATTGAATAGAAAAAGGTTGTGTTTTATTCATGAAAAATTTACAGATAAGGGGTTTTTAAATTAGGCCTTAAAACGCACGTGATATAGAGAGTTTACATATAGTGAACCCCCCGAGAGATTTCTTCTCCTTTGAAGTTGTGTCATAATGGATAGCTCTAAACAGAAAGATTAATTAAAGGAAAGCTGAGTTTTTGGTTTCAACCAAATGGCACCAAAAAATCAATACACCATTCATCATCAATCTTGGTCTCTGCATCATGTTTTCTAAATGGTCTCATAATGGATAGCTCTAAATAGAAAGATTAATTAAAGGAAAGCTGAGTTTTTGGTTTCAACCAAATGGCACCAAAAAATCAATACACCATTCATCATCAATCTTGGTCTCTGCATCATGTTTTCTAAATGGTCTCATGATTGAGAAGATTAGTGCCATTAATGTGGGAATGGAGGGAAAGCAAGAGATAGTAAAAAAAATAGAGGCAAGCTACACAAATGGAAGGCCATTCACAGAGATTCAAATTTCTCCTATACAAAGGAGGAAAACTCAAAACAATTGGGGAATCTCTCATAACCCTATAAAACAAAATCTTAAAAACATACATACTAAGTCTCAAAGTTAAAAAAAAAAGACTTGTAAACTAAATAGAAATTGGGAAAAATGTATAAACACAATCTTTAGGCCCTAATCTAGATGCAGATAAAAAATAACTCTAAAATCTAAAGTCTACATGTAGATATATGAAATTTCTTAATTAAAATGTAAAAAGACCTTAAATTCAATATATTTGATAAAATTTGAAAGGAAAAAGCTGGGAGGTTAATCAAGAAAGTCACATCAACAAGCTACAAGTTTTGAGCTCAAATAAAAAAAATACTTTTTGTTATCTTAAAAATCTAGTCACAATCTTAGAAAAAGATATAGTGAGAATAAAAAAATAGGTGAATCTATTCTACTATAGCCAAAAAATGATCTTTTAGATCCTAAAAGAAGAGAGAGAGAGTGCTAATATTTTATAGTTCTTTTTTCACTTTGCCTTGCTTTATGCAAGAGAGAGAGAGAGAGAAAGAGAGAGCCCTTACAGGACCCCTTTTTGAGTCCATATTTTTCTTAATGAGTATTATGCCTAAAGCTTTATGCATAAGCATAAGACATTATGCATAATGCATTAATATATTAAGAATAATTCAATGCTTATGCAATAATGCATTAGGCATAAGTTTAATGCATTTTTCATTAAGTTTAATGCATTAATACATTAAGCATAATGAAATGCTTATGCATATGCTTAATGCATTATTGCATTATGCATTAAGCTTATGCTTAATCCATTATTGTATAAACTTTATGTAATAATGCATTAAGCATAAGCTTAATGTATAATGCAATAAAAAATTAAGCATAAGATTAATCCATAATGCAATAATGCATCTAATCCACAATGCAATATTGAATTAAGTATTAAGCATAAGGCTTTATGGATTAGGCTTATGCTTAATGCATTATTGCATTATGCATTAAGCTTATGCTTATGCTTAATACATTAGGCATAAGCTTCATGCATAATGCAAAAAATACATTAAGCATAAGCTTAATGCATGAATGCAATGCATTAAGCATAAGCTTCATGCATAATGCAATATATTAAGCATAAACATTATGCATTAAGCTTATGCGTATGATTAATGCATTATTGCATAAAGCTTATGCAATAAGACATTACACTTATGCTTAATGAATTATATGCAGTAAGCTTAATGCATAATGTAATAATACATTAAGCATAAGCTTAACGCATGATTGCATAATGCAACAAGATTAATACAATATACATCAAGCATTATGCATAAGCTTATGAATGCATAATGCAACAAGATTAATACAATATACGTCAAGCATTATGCATAAGCTTATGAATGCATTATGCATTAAGCTTATGCTTAATGCATTATTGCATAAATCTTATGTAATAATGCATTAAGCACAAGCTTAATGTATTAATGTATTATGCATTAAGCTTAATGCATAATGCAATAATGTATTAATCATAATGCATGAATGGATAATGCAATAATCTTAATGAATTATGCATAGGATTAATGATTTATGCATAATGCATGCATAAGTACTAGAGGTAAAAAAAAACTCAAGAAATAAACCCCAACACTTGAAGGTGAAAACATAACAAAGAGCTCAGTCCCTCAAGAGCTTACCGTTATGACTTTTAGAAGCTTGTATGTAGTTGATCATCCTTGGAGAAGATTGCCTTAAATGAGCCAAGAAATTGTTTGACCTAGCCAAACCAAAAGAAAAAGATGAGTAAAGTTTTTATTTATAAATAATTATTAATATAACTAGTTAAGCATACAAGAGAGAATACAGGCACATAATAGAGAAAGCAAGCATACAAAGGAGCTTAGGGGGTGCACTACTAAGAAATTCTATGTATCACGTGTGTTCAAGGAGTATTAAAAACACCACTTACACTTACATACTTTTGTGAATAAAATGACCTCTTTTTCTTTGTAAATTAGTGTCTTTTTTTAGCATTGGTAAAAAAATCCCTCTTGTAAATATAATTCTCTAATTTTTTTAAATTAATATACTTGTCTTGACACTTATATATTTTTAGGTCAACCCCCCGAGAAAGAGAGCAAGCAATACATTTGTCTTGACACTTATATATTTTTAGGTCAACCCCCCGAGAAAGAGAGCAAGCAATACATTTGAGGTAAGTCTCAAAACCTATCAATTAGCTCAATTTTAAAGAGAAAACTAAAGAGAGAAAAGAAGATAAGAATATGGTATATACCTTAATATTACCTCTCTTGTGATGCTTGTGGATGGAGGCCTTTCTTCCTTGTGAATGGAGAAGAGGGGTTGCTTGTTAAGAGAGAAGGGCTTGTGAAGGTGAGAAAAGGGTTTGCTTGTGACAAGGGCTTGTGAAGGTGAGAATGGGGGTTTCCTTGTGAACGTGAGGGAGGGCTTGTGAAGGGAAATCACAAGTAAGGGAGGAACTCAGGAAGCCATAGCTTGTGTAGGGTTGACCTGTAAAACACATGCAAGGAGAGGACTTGAGAAAGCAAAAGCATGTGGTACATCACGGCGCGGGAGGGAGGTATCCGATGTTTTTCTCCCAATACATGGCTTTGGGCATGGGTATAGTTGCACCCATAGCCGCTCCACAGCCACCCACAGCCGCGTACCTGGAAAAAATTCTAGAGAGCTATTTGTGAAGATTTTAGAGAGAGCATTTTTTGTTTGATGAAAAGGAATTGAAGCCATAGCTTGTGTAGGGTTGACCTGTAAAACACATGCAAGGAGAGGACTTGAGAAAGCAAAAGCATGTGGTACATCACGGCGCGGGAGGGAGGTATCCGATGTTTTTCTCCCAATACATGGCTTTGGGCATGGGTATAGTTGCACCCATAGCCGCTCCACAGCCACCCACAGCCGCGTACCTGGAAAAAATTCTAGAGAGCTATTTGTGAAGATTTTAGAGAGAGCATTTTTTGTTTGATGAAAAGGAATTGAAGGTTCATGGACTTTTGTATACTGGATGTTAAAAACTATGTGCCAACCACGCATAGACATCCATTGATGCCTTCTTCTTTCCAATGATAAAATGGCACCCGTGTGAAGTCATCATGAGTCCTGAGCATTTGTGGTTAGCAATTTATAATTTTGATATACCATATTCTTTAAAAATAATATTTGAAATTATCTCTGTAAGGTTCCCCCCTTCCAAAATAGGGGAAACACTTAAGATAGTCCACTAAGTCTTATCTTGGAGAAAATTTCCTACTCATCGACACCTTGACCATGTAGAGATTCAAGGATATGATTCATAGGTAAGACCTAGTCTTATCTTGCAGGGGGAGCGTGGTCTTCAAAAAATTATATCACCCATAGGGTAATTGATCATAATTTGGGCAACTACTAGTCTTGATTCCTAGAGACAATGCTTTTTTCCTCATCCATGCAAGGCACAGCCGCTGGCCTAGTCTTCTAGAATAGAATTGCCTGAGAACCTATTTATCTAGCCTAGGGCTTTCACTTAATCTGTTGGAAAGCTACCCAGCTAATCGGGTCCACCCATCCATAGGATGGTGCCATTGGGGCATTCCATCCTCCCACTTTCCACCCTACTCATGTAACAATTTGTTTTCTAATTTATCCTGCCACACTGTTTGACATAAATATAACATGTTCCT
This sequence comes from Cibotium barometz, assembly GCF_041138505.1. Classification (NCBI taxonomy): domain Eukaryota; kingdom Viridiplantae; phylum Streptophyta; class Polypodiopsida; order Cyatheales; family Cibotiaceae; genus Cibotium; species Cibotium barometz. The sequence continues at coordinate 7,346,508 of NC_141058.1, forward strand.
TAATTAAGGCCCTTTTCACAAGGTTTGTTAAAATAGCCTTTTTTCATAGTACAATAATGCCAAAGAAAAGATTTATAAAAAAAGTTTATACATGAATCAATTCCATACAAGCCAAACCGACTCTCTTTTTCTTTTTCTTTATACTGCCGATGATCTAGAATTCGGCCTTCTAGCCTCTACATGCTAGGCAAAACCCTACGGGACCATACACATCGTCGGCTGCTGGGGCAAGGACTCAAGCTGGCCTGTCGCCCTCTTAGGCTCCGTCACTCAATCCTCCTGTCCCTCAAAGGGATGTCTATGCACTAGGGTGGGCTAATTCACCGCACTAGCCTGGGCCCTCAGAACTAGGCAACATCACAATCACTCACCTCAATCGGCAAACCTCATTCTCCCAATGGTATGAGGAATACCATGGGCCAACTCTGGGCCTTACTAATGTCTTAGCCGTCCAGCTATACAAGCGTGACAAGAACGGGGTAGCATCAAGGTAGGGAGAGTTATACCTGTACCTTAATTTAGCCAAGATAACAATCCATTTACTCAACTAAACCATAGGACTAGAATCCATGTTACCTTCTTAAGAAAACAATCCTTTTCACAAAGATTTTAGCATTTCAACTGTACCTGTACCTTAATTTAGCCAAGATAACAATCCATTTACTCAACTAAACCATAGGACTAGAATCCATGTTACCTTCTTAAGAAAACAAGGTAGTATCAAGATAGGGAGAGTTGTACCTGTACCTTAATTTAGCCAAGATAACAATCCATTTACTCAACTAAACCATAGGACTAGCATCAAGGTAGGGAGAGTTGTACCTGTACCTTAATTTAGCCAAGATAACAATCCATTTACTCAACTAAACCATAGGACTAGAATCCATGTTACCTTCTTAAGAAAACAATCCTTTTCACAAAGATTTTAGCATTTCAACTTGAGATTGTGATAAGACATTCTTTATTAAGGCATATGCTGTTGTTTAATATACAAACTTTAACTAGTAAATCACTATTAACAATTAATAGAGAAGATGGGGCCATACCTCAACCCCCCTAAGAATGATATATAATTGAAAAATAAAAAATATATATACCTTATAGAAATTTATCGTTTATCGTTCTCTTTGCTCGTTAATAAGAGTTTCAGAACTTGATATATGAGAATAGAGAGTCTTCTAATACCTTCTCTTACGATTGAAATCATCCGATCATTCCCAAGAATTATTTCCTCTTACTCGTACTTTGACTTTTCTCTCTTTCGAAGGTTTATGGCAAAATAGCCTTCTCTTGTAGGGCTACAACATACTATTTTTTCTTTAAAAGAAAAGCTATGGAGTTTTGGTCTCTTTCTTCGAAAGACCATAGTAATCTAACCTTCCCTTCTAAGAGATTAGATAAGAATGAAGGGATATATACATCTCAAGGTCTAGAATTACCTTGCGGCTACTTGCTGCCTTCTTATAGTTTTCCCTGTGTAGAGACCTTGACAGAATTAGCAAATTGTTTCGGCCATAACTCTCTGATAAAAACTCAGAATATGGTCATATAACTAGTCAAAAGAACTGGAAGGTATCTAGTCTACAAGCTAGTGTGGGTAGAATAGGTAACAACGTTTGTATATAGCCACAAACGCGCCATCTTTAGAACCGCGTTGCTTTTCCACATTTTTAGTATGCATGGACTCTAAATATGTAAAAGTACTCTAAATATGACCTTGTATCACCTAAATTCAAATTTCTATTTTTGGAGATACTTATCTTTTAATAGAACTATTCTTGTCTTGAAAGATCCCTATCCCCACCGTGCAACGAATTCAGGGGTGCTAGCAGCGGAAGTAGCACTTCTTGCGCAGGGCCAGGTCCCTCACTTGGGGCCTCGCCTATACGGACATCCGGACAAGAGACTAATCCCTCGGTTCTTCCAGAACCGCGAACCCGAAAAAACTTCCCTCGCTTGAAAAGCACGGGCGATTCCTCCAAGATAATTTTACTCTAACGTTGTCAAAAGCCTTAACTAACTGAACTGATCTGACCGAACCCGTAAGTCCCATAGTCAAATCAAGAAAAAGATTGCACTTGGATCATAGAGACCAACGCTTTTTTCCTTATTGAGAGGCACAGCCGTTGATTCTTTTCCATAGAATAATTTTTTATCCGAGATTTACTTCATCTATCATACCATAACAGAATTGAGTCTCATTTTAGGGATCCATCAGTCCAGCCTAACCCCATCCAATCCTGTGGGTTAGCCAACCACCCAACCACTATAGTGATGGGATCCAATTAAGAATTTGGTTAGGTTTTGTCCCGGGTACCAGGAAAAAGAGTTTCCAGGTCCCCTAGCCGGATATTCATGCAAACTTAGAACTAGTCACACCACTTACACACCTAATATGAAATTGCCTTTTTCATAGATTCAGCTGACTTGAAAATAATATTTTAATGAAACTATAGTATCACTGATCATAAACTTCCAAAATATCCGGTTAAGTCCTAATTTCTAAAATATCTGGTTGAATCCTCATTTCCAATTTTTCCTTCATCGTTGTACCTATGGCATCATTGGCAAACCAGAACGCTCACCACTTGTCCACTCACAGGGGTCTTTTTAATAGTTCCTAGCTCATAGTAACCGGCAATTTTTTCACTTATAAAAATCAAAATGGAATCTCCGTTGAAGATCAGCAAGATTAACCAACAGATCCATATAAAAGAGCCATGGACTCATCCATTGAGGACCAACAAGGTCAATCAGCCAGATCCATGCCCGAATTCAGAAAACAACTCTTACTCCTTGTTCCAATATCTTCCCCGACGCACGTGTGGGTATCTTCGACGACCTAGAGCCCGAGCACCATATGGTCAACACCCTCTAGGATCCTTCGCAGGTCACCTAACGCTTCACTCATAGGCTGCTTCCTTGGTCCCTCATCCACCGTACTGGCAGCTCACCATTTAAATCGAACCGAGGCTGGTCAAAACCTCAGTGTCGCGAGACATCCTCCATTGACTCTCCGTCAGCTATTGCAACTTTATTAGATTAGGTCTCCCATTCACAAGATGGTCAAAATGATTCCCCAGCATTCTTGACATAAAATAGTCATTTAAAAACTTGTCATAAATACAGTTTCTATAACAAACTCTCGTCTTTCCATATTGTTCCACATCAATTCTCATTTATTTCATATGTATTCCCATTCTCATCACATCATTTTCTATCTCATCACATCTTTTTTCATTTATCCACATCAGATCTCATCCACTCACATCTACCCATATCCACATCTCATCACATCATATTCGTTCACATCACACATCACATCTATCTCTATTTACATCACATCACATTCATTCATATTCATCACATTCATTCGTTCATATCCACCACATATATTCTCATAACCATCCCCATCACATACATTCTATCCACATTATATCACATCACTTCTATCCACATCATATCTCATTCATACACATCTCATCTCATTCATCCACATAAATTCTCATAACCATCCCATCACATACATTCTATTCACATTATATCAAATTACTTCTATCTACATCATATCTCATTCATGTACATCTCATCTCATTCATCCACATCCATCCAATCGTTCACATGTACGACTTCTCACATCTATCCATACATTCATATCTATCATTTCACATCCACATATATTCATATCACATCATATCTCTTTACATCACATCACATTCTTTCACACACACATCTATATCCATTCTTTCACATACATCCACATCCATTCTTTCACATACACATTCACATCCATTCTTCACATACACATCCATATCCATTCTTCACACACACACATTCACATCCATTCTTTCACATACTCAGTCACATCCGTCTGATTCACATCACATCTCATCACATCTATTCACCTCACATCTCATCACCTCTATTCACATCATATCCATCCATCCATTCATTCACCTCTATTTGATTCACATCACATCTCATCACATCCATCCATCCATTCATTCACCTCTATTTGATTCACATCACATCTCATCACATCTATTCACTCACCTCACATCTCATCACCTCTATTCACATCACATCCATCCATCCATTCATTCACATCTATTCACTCACCTCACATCTCATCACCTCTATTCACATCACATCCATCCATCCATTCATTCACATCTATCTGATTCACATCACATCTCATCACATATCATCACATCTATTCACCTCATGTCTGGGAAATATCTGGACGAGTAAGGCAAAGAGGATAAAACCCGACAACCCCCCAGATATCCAACAAGGATAATGTTACACTCTCCCAACACCTCAATGGAGAAGGCACTAGTAAATAGGAATGTGTGCTATGAATCTTTCTGACAAATGATAAAAGAGCAAGATAACACCATGATACCAAGTGAAGCAAAATGTAGCGTGAAATGTGCTTTGTTTATTGAATTTGATGTGCACGTGTTTGATTTACAAGATAAATTATGTAGCTCTTTATGATGAGAAAAAGAAAGAGCGAGGAAATCTTATCTAGCCACTTCTTCTTGATGTTGATGAAACTTTTGTGTGCTTGTCGATGATGCTCTCCACGAGAAACAATGTCTTCACGGCCCTCAAGGGTTGAATTTTACAATGCTTTCAATTTTTTTAAATACAAAAAGTTACGAGGGTTTGCTAACATGTGGCTATGTGAGTGTGTGAGTGTGAAACTATATTATTATTTGTAGCCAAGAATTTCACTTGATTCTTTGTTGCCAATATCTTCTTCTCTTTTCCTTTCCCTTCTTCTCTTCACATGCAATGAAAAGAAATAAATGAATTATGCTTTCTCTATTACTTTTCTTTTAACCCTTTTTTTTAACTCCTTTTTCCCTGATCAAATGGAAATGGGAACAACCCTTTTTAATGATACTTTTTTTTACTTATTTATAAAGAAAAGTTTAAAAAGATGCAATCCAAGCAAGATGGATCGAAATTCTTTCTCTTTTTTCTTTTCGTGTGAGGGAGCGCACAAGTCGGCGCTGTCTCCCTTCTCCTCCACAGCCTCTACGATAGGTTGGCTGTAGCGACGATGGGCGAATCTGGCTTCGCTTCCTTTTTTTTGCTCACAGCACCAAGGGCCGGTGATGCTTCCTTGTAGCTCACAGCCTCCGTGACAGGCTGGCTATAGCGATTGACAAAGCTCACAGCACCAAGGCCGACGACAGTAATGATGGCGACCTCTCTCTCTACAGTCTCAATGCGACTGTTCACCTTCTTCTGCTCACAGCGCATAGGCCGGCAAAGCTCCTTTCAACCAGACACGCGCGGGCTAGCTGGCGACGTTTCCATTCAATCATGCATGGCGACGTTCGATGCATGCGTGGCAGCGGTTCGATTCAATGCTGGCCGCTATTCGTTTCATGCAAGGTTTAAAGACCCCTTTAAAAATTATGATGGGCCAAGCCCCTTATTCACTAAGGTTTAAAACCTTTTTAATTTTAAATGAGCCAAGCCTGGTGTCCCACACATGTTTGAGTGCAGCTCCCTGATGTTAGCTTCTTGCTTGCCACCAAAAAAATTGTACGTGTGTCAAAACTAAGTGCGGGTACAAAGTGAAGGCGTCACGAAAAAAAATGCAACACCTCACATCTCATCACCTCTATTCACATCACATCCATCCATCCATTCATTCACATCTATCTGATTCACATCACATCTATTCACCTCACATCTCATCACCTCTATTCACATCACATCCATTCATCCATTCATTCACATCTATCTGATTCACATCACATCTATTCACCTCACATCTCATCACCTCTATTCACATCACATCCATCCATCCATTCATTCACATCTATCTCATTCACATCACATCCATCCATCCATTCATTCACATCACATCTCATCACATCTATTCACCTCACGTCTCATCACCTCTATTCACATCACATCCATCCATCCATTCATTCACATCTATCTGGTTCACATCACATCTCATCACATCTATTCACCTTGACACGTCTCATCACCTCTATTCACATCACATCCATCCATACATTCATTCACATCTATCTGGTTCATATCACATCTCATCACATCTCATCACCTCTATTCACATCACATCCATCCATCCATTCATTCACATCTATCTGATTCACATCACATCTCATCACATCTATTCACCTCACACCTCATCACCTTTATTCACATCACATCCATCCATCCATTCATTCACATCTATCTGATTCACATCACATCTATTCACCTCACATCTCATCACCTCTATTCACATCACATCCATCCATCCATTCATTCATATCTATCTGGTTCACATCACATCTCATCACATCTATTCACTTCACATCTCATCACCTCTATTCACATCACATCCATCCATCCATTCATTCACATCAGATATGTATAAAGATTCTTTATGCATCTATTTATGCATAAAAATCAACTTCAGTGGGAATAACACTTTTATAAAAATCTTTTTATGCATCTCTTTATGCATCTTTCTATGCATAAAATCAATTTTAAAGAGAATAACACTTTTGAACTAAAAATAAATCCTTTATGCATCTTTCTATGCATAAAATCAATTTTAATGAGAATAACACTTTTGAAATAAAAATAAATCCTTTATGCATCTTTCTATGCATTAAAATCAATTTTAATGAGAATAACACTTTTGAAATTTTAAAAAAAATCTTTATGCATCTTTCTATGTATTAAAATCAAATTTAATGAGAATAACACTTCTAAAATAAAAATAAATCCTTTATGCATCTTTCTATGCATAAAATCAAATTTAATGAGAATAACACTTTTGGAATAAAAATAAATCCTCTATGCATCTTTCTTTGCATAAAATCAAATTTAATGATAATAACACTTTTGAAATAAAAATAAATCCTCTATGCATCTTTCTTTGCATAAAATCAAATTTAATGAGAATAACACTTTTGAAATAAAAATAAATCCTTTATGCATATTTCTATGCATAAAATCAAATTTAATGAGAATAACACTTTTGAAATAAAAATAAATCCTTTATGCATATTTCTATGCATTAAAAGTAATTTTAATGAGAATAACACTTTTGAAATAAAAATAAATCCTTTATGCATCTTCCTATGCATAAAATCAATTTTAATGAGAATAACACTTTTGAAATAAAAAGAAATCCTTTATGCATCTTATGCATAAAATCAATTTTAATGAGAATAACACTTTTGAAATAAAAAGAAATCCTTTATGCATCTTATGCATAAAATCAATTTTAATGAGAATAACACTTTTGAAATAAAAATAAATCCTTCATGCATCTTTCTATGCATAAAATTAATTTTAATGAAAATAACACTTTTCTAATAAAAAAATTTCATTATGCATCTTTCTATGCATAGAAATTAAATTTAATGAAAATAACATTTTTATAATTAAAAAAATTTCATTATGCATCCTTCTATGCATATAAATCAATTTTAATAATTAATATCAGTGATATCCATGCATATTCATAGGTGAATATGTACATGGAGTAATTAGAATATTTCTTTAAGAGTGCACAAACGGTGGGAATTACTCTTTTGGTATAACATAAAAATAAACTTTCTTTTCCACAAAATTCTGGAAAATTTTGCCATAACCTCCTTTGTAAGGCTGACCATTTCTCATTTTTATCATTCTAATTTCAACTTAAATTAACCCAATCTAGATGTATAGGACTCTAATCTACTCAATTTTCAAAATTCAAGAGAGTAAACAATAAGAAAAGTTTAATTAATCATTTAACTAATCTTTCTAGGATTAAGAAAGACTGAATTGTAAAGAAGAGAAGGGGGTGGCCTTTTCCTCAAAGGCATAGTATTTGAATTTAATTCAAGCAACTGTAAAACAAGAAAATCAAGAAAACCATAGATTTAAAATTAAAAAAGTAATAAAATTTAACTTACATGGAGTTGTAAGCTTTCCTTTGGATTGAGGGATTGAGGATTCTACTCTTGTTTGAAGCAAGAGTGGCCACCAATTTCTTTGGAGAGGATTAGGCCAAAAACAATTGAATTAATAAAAAATTTAATGTAAATGGCTCAAGACACACGAGAGAGCAGAGTAACAGTGCATAAACACCATTAAGCTTTTTCATTAGGGGAGGCTTCTATTTATAGGAAAAAGTGAGCCTCTAACCAAGCAAACTAGTTCTAGAATTTTCTACATCAGTTTGGTCAATTTTTGACCATTTTTAGGTCAGTTTAGCTTACTTTTTGGATCTAGTTGAAACAAGAGAGAGGAGAGATGAAAATATCTCATTATTTTTGAGTTTAAAACTCCTCCACACATTTGAAATAGGCGCCTCCTTCATGAGGGGAGATCCCCACACTGAGGTGTCAAAAATGCATCATTTCCTCTAAATATCTCTTAATTTTTAACTAATAAACCTTGTGCTGAGTCAACTCTTCATCTTATGTGAGCATTTACTCATTTTTGGGGGTTTTTCTTTTAATTATTCTTCAATTTATCTCCTCCCTACATTTGGATTAATCTTATTGGTCCATAGGAACCTTAATTGGAGCAGCATAATTCAATTTTTTTTGAAAATCTGGACCCTTAGGCTAAGGTCCTTTATACCTATTTTTAATTAATTCTAATTGCATATTGGAAAGTTCTTTTTGAATTTTTGTTTCAAGGGAAATCATTTTAGACACTAGGAGGATTTTTATATCCAAAAATATCTCAATTTTGAATTACCTTCCTCTAGACATTTTCTCTCTCCAGGCCAAAACAGGATCTTTCTTTTATTTCTGAGAGGGGAATAATTATAAGATCAGAAGGGAGGTACTCACACCTACACACCTCAAAAGCTAGAGAGAGGAATCTTACATGTCTTCTTATTTCTTTTAGGATTTTTGGAGATAATATTTTTATTCTAACACTTTCCTAATGTTTCTAGCCTTATTGTCTCACTCTTCTCTAAGTACACTCTCTTTCCTTATTGAAATCTATATTAAAAGAGACACATACATGGCTTGGGAGGGACCTTACACTCTCAAACCCTTTGTAGGCAAAGGTCTTGACAAAATTTTAAGCCACCAGGAATGACAAGGTACTCAATCTTGTTTGGTCTCCCATATTGGACAAAGCTAAGAATCAATCATCTTCTAGATCCGATATACATCATAATTGGCAAAAGAGATTCTTTACTTGTTCAGGAGGACTTGAGATTGATTGAATTCCTCCCCACCACTTTGCCAATAGTTCAAGAGAATGGGAAGGTAATTTTACCTAAAGTACCTTGGATCTTGATAAAGAATGAGGAGAAGAGAGTAAAGGATCAAATTGACTTCTTTCGTACCCTTACGGGTGTCATGCATTCATTATAGGAGGCATTCACTCAATTGTATGGTCTAAAAATGCATGATTGGACAAGATGCTCTAGGTATGTTCAATTTACTTGTATAAGATTCATGATGGTCTTCCATTGTAATAACATTGATTGCAATGTTTTGTGCTACATATTTCATTCTTCCCATATACATTAGTGGGTGTGGAGATCAAAAAGTGTGCAAGGCCATCTACACAATGGGGACAGTAGTGAGGTATAAAAAGTAAAATTCTAACATGGCTTTATTTTATTGTTGCTCTAGTTTATAAGAAATGTCATGCTAATTAAATGGACTTAACTCCATCTTAAGTACATAAGTTTCAAAGATATCCATCCATTTACTATTTATGCAGCCCGAGTAAAATGGCAGTGGATGTAGTGTGCATTATAAAGGAAAACCTCCCAAGAACTATCCTCACTAGTCAATTAAATCTTATGGTACACTTGATAGATGAAGTGTCAGTGTGCGGGTTGTACATGCTCGGTGGATGTTCTTCCTTGATCAATTCATAAAGACTTTGAAGAATTTTGTTAGGCAAAAAGTTAGGCCAAAAGGAAGCATGGCAGAGGATTGGTTAGTGTAAGAAACATGTGTCCACATTTCAAAGTATCTCTCTCAAGTGGATCTTGCAGCGGCCACAATTGTGGAATAATAAGGATGATAAGAACATGGTGTCCCACATACCATAAGGCAAAGGAATATCAAGGATAGTGGACAAATCAATGTTGTAGAATGTGAATACATTTTGTATTCTCAATAGTGAAGTTATAAAGAGGTGGGTGGGAAGGTATGAAGAGGTGAGGAGAAATTGATATGAGGAGCTCAAAGAGAATTTAAGATGTGTTAGGTTTTCCATTTTCTTTGGAGACTGCATCACTTTCAAAATATTGTATCATTGATTGAATTTATGAAGAAATGGAAAAATATGAAGAACATGGAGAGGGTGCTAAAAGAAGAGTGGGAGTACACAAGAGGATCCAAGTCTCATGTAAGTGTGTCTCTACTTTCTCATTTTTTATTCAAGTAGAATCTCATGATAGGGGTATTCAATATCGTAAATATATTTCATTTTTTGTTGGTGGTAGTATAAGGTATACAATGCCATGTTGTTGGAAGGAAGGCATTTCCACAATTAACGCATAGATATAAAGACAAATACCCAAGATTGTGGAGTTATGGCAAATTTTGATCAAGAAAGCGGACCAATGTTTGATTACTGTGGTATGATTCAAAACATCCTAAAGGTTGGATTCAAGACATTCCAAACTTTTTTATTCGATGTGAAGTGGTTCAAGGATATGGTGTGTGGAGGTGCTTAAGCAATCGTGAAAAGGCATCCAAATGGATTTATGGCGATCAAATATTCCACAAAATTTTGGCAAATAGAGAGACACATTTGTGCTACCTCACCATTATGAACAAGTAAATTCTAATCATAAGCTTTTATTATATCATCATTATGCATGTTTAATTTACACTTGATGTGTTTCTTCTTATAAGGTTATGTTTCATATGGATATAAATTACAAGAAATGGTGGTATGTCATGCAAGTTGCTCCTCGTTCAAAAACTAGTTTTCAAGATAGGGATGTTGAAGGTATCATGGACATAGTGGCAATAAAAAATGAACATGTGGAGGGTCAAGTGCAAGATGAAAAATGTGAGATACCACTAACTATTCAAGATGAAAGTGGCCCTATCAAAGGTAATGAGGAGGGAATTGAATCTAAGCATGATGATGATGATGATGTTGTCCCCTAGTAATGGGATAGATCTTTTTGTTAATCTTGAAATGGGGCATATGGATATTGAGATAGACCAATTTAGCACGTATGGATTTGGTAAAATATGTGACAGATGCTGGGCCAAGCTCACCCTAATTCATTAAACAATTTCTCAATTTTCCAGTCTTTATTTAGTTCATATTTGATTGTATTAAAATACATTTGGTGCTTCTTCTTTTGTGATATTGGGATATCTTGAGCTCTCTGGAACGCTCTCTAGAATGTTTGAATTTTTTTCCCTGTATGCAGTTATACACATGGCTATGGATGAGGCTATAGTTGTGTATTAGACACGCACGACTATAGATGCATGCATAGCCACACACTGGAACTGTGCACACCATGTGCACCTGTCCGGGTCCTCTCTCTCTATTCTCTCTCCTCTTCACACGGTTATGCTTCCCATCTCTTGTAGTGTAATGGATGAAATACATAGAAGAATTATCTCTTGAAAATATAAACCTAGGACTCTCATTAGCCTCTTTAATAACTCCTTTGGTATGGGTATAGGTTGCTTGAGTTGAACTTGGTACAAGGCTCTCATTCTAAAATAAAACTTGAGGACACTATATGAACACACATGAAGATTTTGCATCCACCCCTATAGTAGTAGCTTAGTTCTTTCTCCTCAATATGCATGATATTTCCTTGAGTGAGACCTCACGAGCAAAAAAACACCACTCATAAAAACCTTTGTGGGGGGAGAGACAACAATCACATGATAAATAGAGCATTGTCTTGAAGCAAGTAGTATGTAACAAAAATGGCATGTCCTCAAACTTGGTACAAGGCTCTCATTCTAAAATAAAACTTGAGGACACTATATGAACACACATGAAGATTTTGCATCCACCCCTACAGTAGTAGCTTAGTTCTTTCTCCTCAATATGCATGATATTTCCTTGTTTTCTCTGTAAGTGAGACCTCACGAGCAAAAAAACACCACTCATAAAAACCTTTGTGGGGGGAGAGACAACAATCACATGATAAATAGAGCATTGTCTTGAAGCAAGTAGTATGTAACAAAAATGGCATGTCCTCAAACTTGGTACAAGGCTCTCATTCTAAAATAAAACTTGAGGACACTATATGAACACACATGAAGATTTTGCATCCACCCCTACAGTAGTAGCTTAGTTCTTTCTCCTCAATGCATGATATTTCCTTGTTTTCTCTGTAGTGAGACCTCATGAGCAAAAAAACACCACTCATAAAAACCTCTGTGGGGGAGAGACAACAACCACATGATAAATAGAGCATTGTCCTGAAGCAAGTAGTATGTAACAAAAATGGCATGTCCTCAAACTTATGGCTCTATCCAAAGTAGCCTGGAGACCTACATGGTGTGGCATAAATTTTTAAAGCTCCATATTTTGCTAGTTTTTCCAACCTTTGTTGCTTCTCCACTCTACACTCTCCCTAGAAATTTATATTCTCATCAAACAAGGGATCAAGCTTGTCCCTCCTCCTATTCCAACTCTGGAGCCCTTTATGAAACCATTTTTTCATTGGTTTTGATTAACGTTTTGATGCATTTGTGGTAGGAGTAATCATATTAAATTATTTAGACACTCTTCGTCTCATTTTTCTTTTACCTAGTTGAAAATTTTCTTTCCTCAATCAATGAGTTAGATGTTTGGGCTATACAGTGTAAATTAGTACACCTTAGTACTAAATGATGTCCAATAGTACACTATTGACAAATGTGTACTATCCCAACAACATAGTATTATAATATTGGCACATTAGTACTTTCCAAAACTATATTACGGTACTATGGTACAACATTATAATTTTGTAGTAGTATAACAGACAACATTATGGTATAGTAGTGTGATGTGTATGGTAGTATGATGTTATAGTACTATGTCACGATATTATAGTTTTTAGTAGTACAATAAAGAACTATAGTGTAGAACTTTGTGAGATAGTGTAAGAGGTATTAAATTGCAATTCCATAACATAATAGGATTAAGTTTTATGGAGATATGAGTACTAAATAGTAGTAATATATTATTTATAGTACTTTACATACTATTTTACTGTACTAAAAACTCACTAAAAACAATATTAGTTAAGTATTGGAGAGTATTATACAAGTTCCGTTATTTAGAGTACTTTACATACTATTTTACTGTACTAAAAACTCACTAAAAACAATATTAGTTAAGTATGGAGAGTATTATACAAGTTCCGTTATTCCATACTACCACAAGATTTTCATGCTATACTAAAAAACATTAGTCCATTATTTTGTGGAGAATACTATACGTACTATCATGCTACAACCATACTCTCCTATGTTAGACTGCCATATAGTATTGTCTACTATGCATAGTATGATATTTTACTAAACAATAATAATAACAATATAATATTGGAGATTACTATACATATTGAAATATTTCCACAAGATTGACTTGTGCGAGAATGTCATGTAGTATGACCACACTAAATGGTAGTATGATAAAACTAGTTTAACGACTTGAGATATGCGATAGATGCATAACCATTTTCTATGAACTTTCGTAAAACATTTGGTACAAATAAAGCAAGCATGGAACTAAGGTTCTACCATGCAATAAGGGCATTGCCCGAGTCTTAGCCTCCAAGCTAGAGGACCCCATATCTAGGAGTCTACTCCATGAGATCAAGGCTAAGCAATGACAAATATAATCTTGAATTTGGTGGTTTTACGGAGGGTATTTCCACTTGAAAGATTTCTTAAAATCTTTAAGGAGAGGAGAGTGAAGGAATGCATCACCAAGGTAAAGAACAAAGAGGACATCTTGACCACAAATAAAAAAGAAATTGGAAAAGTTTCCATAAGTAATCCCTTTGGTGATGGATCGATATGAAGTTCATTTTGAGCTATTAGTGAGCGAGAAGGGATTACCTTTTAGGTGGGCCCTTCACCAAAGATGAGATAAATTTCACTCCTAAGAAGATGACAAAAGGTAGGTATTTGGGCCTAAATGCATTTCCTATTAAATGTTATAAGCACTATAAGGCTTTTTTCAGTAGGATTTAAGTTATGGCCAAAGCTTTAGCTCTTTGTATCATAAACACTACCTCAAATGGTGAGTTCTAAAAAATATCTCAAATTGTGAGTTCTAAGAAATAAAAAAGACATTGGAAAAGTTTCCATAAGTAACCCCTTTGGTGATGGATCCATATGAAGTTCATTTGGAGATATTGAGCGATAAGGGATTAACTTTTAGGTGGGCCATTCACCAAAGATGAGACAAATTTCACTACCAAGAAGATGAGGAAAGGTAAGTATTTGGGCCTAAATGCATTTCCTATTGAATTTTATAAGCACTATGAAGCTTTTTTTAGTAGGATTTAAGTTATGGCCAAATCTTTAGCTCTTTGTATCATAAAAACCACCTCAAATGGTGAGTTCCAAGAAATTTAGTTGTGTGCATAGTTTAACATACACTACAACATATCAGGAGCACAACAATGTTTTTTAGCAATGTTTTTGTAGCATTTTAGAAAGGGAAATATTGGGGGTTTTAATATTGCTGAGCAGCGATTTATCACTACTAAACACAACGTTTTCACACTGCTCATCCCCACTTTTTGTAGCGAAATTCAGTAGTAGCGAAAAAACGTTGCTTAGTAGCGTGTATAGTAGTGAAGAAACGCTACTATAGTGTAAAAATAACCCGCTTTTTTTCCACCACGTAGTTTTTATATTTTGAATGTAATAAACTTGGTACTCTAAGTTTTTTTGCAAGTTTATGTCTAATCTATCACAGGGTTGTTGTAAGATCAGGGTGTCCATTTATGTCCTGTTTATGCTGGGGACTAGGATAATGCTTAGAGAGAAAATTTGGGGGGGGTAAAGTATTTCAAATGAGATCAAGCAACTAATAGAAAATACTTATGCACTCAAATTAGCCCAATATAACTTAAATTAATATAAATTAGTCTAATTAATTAAATTTAATAAAAAATATGATGAAATGATAAAAAATGATCTTTCCATACTTAGAGTGATCTTTTTTTTTCCATAGATGCATCATTACAAGTATACTAGTCCCTATAGGTTTTAGATGATAATTTACATCAAAAATCTAATTTTACTAATTATAGTATTGATATTTGTAGGACTTCAGCTAGCATGGATTTTTTTTGGAAAAGGGATCATTAAAAATCCAACCATTGGATTTGCAATTTTGACTAACCACCACATTCTACTAATGTCTCACTATCTACCACTCTTTTGATCTATAAAATTAAGCATTTTAAGTGGTAGCATATATTTTAACACTTTAAAGACCAAACATTTTAAGAAAATAGACAAATAGCTTAAAGTTTTCTCAAGAAATCAAGTTAAGCTCTATATTATGTGAAGATATAAGGTTCAAAGTGGGAATCTCATATGAGTTTATATGTAAAAGATATTAGCGTTTTATTGAATCAGTCCAAATTTGGGACAGGGTGTATACATTGACTTTGTACCTAAGGAAATGAGGACTTTTGACGATCTAATTCTTAATCAGATTATGCATGTATATTCCTAACTTTGCATGTGATGTTCCAACAAAAGAACTTGAAAGGAAATTCCTTGGTTAGCTAAGAGAGATTGGCTATTAAATGTAAACAAATTCCTATTCTTTTACGGTTTGGAGGGTGCTTAAGTGGACAAAACTGGGCACCTTGATCCTACAACCACTCCACTTCTAGCTCTCTTACCCTATCCTCCTCAAGCTCAAGCAAGGTATGTCTACTCTTTCCCTTTATCTCCTATGCAAATATGTTTCTTCTCTTATACTTTTACATGTTATAGGGTTTGTAAGTTTTGAAAAGATGCATGGAGGAAGAGAGCTTGAGATCTTGCAAGCACACACACACTCACACAAACCCTAGAAGAGAAAACACAAGATGAGAGGTTGTTAATTGTCCTTCTTCTTCTTCACAAAAAAAAGGTTCTAACAAAAGATAAGGAAAATACAATATAAGTACTATGTTTATGTGGGCCATAATATGAACACGCTAAGTGGAGTGGGTAAGTGTGGACTCGTTGGTGTAGTTCAGCTATAGAATCTTTGGCGAAGATATGTCGGTTCCAACTACCAAACTTGCCAATGATGTAAATGTCAAACGGTCACGCAGGCGCCTCATGAGTGTATGTTGATCTTGGCATCTCAACAAGTTCCCCCCTCAAGCTCAACTCTAGCTCGTGAACTCCAAGCATATCTCAAAATCTGTGGAGCTTCTCAGCTCCCAATGAAGATGTCAGCAACATGATCGTGTGTGCTCATGTAGGCCAAGTCGATGTCGCCTCTGCCAAGACTCTATTCCTATGAAGTGGTAGTTTACCTCAATGTGTTTCATCTACGCATGGAAAATTGAGTTCCTGGCCAACTCTATACAACTAATATTCTCATAATATATGACAACCTTTCTCTCCACATGCAACCCCAAATCATGAAGTAGCTTACGTAACCAAGCTACCTCACATGCTACCACCCACCGCATCTCCTCTGTACTCTGTCTCTGTGTTCGACAAGGCAACTATGGGTTGCTCAATGTCACAGTAGCACTCCCCAATGAACATGTAAATCCACTAGTAAATCTCCCATCTACAATACTACTAGCCCAATCAGTATCTATGTAGCCATATAGCTCCAATGGTACACTTGATACATAAAACAATGCATAATCAATAGTGGCCCTCAAATATCAAAGTGTGCATTGTAAACTGTCAAAATGTGGTTTGCACGGAGCATACATAAACTGGCTCTCTAAGACATTAGTGTAACTCAAATCTGGCCTACTGATCGTGACATAAATCAAAGTCCCCACAATCTTCCTGTACATAGTGGGGTCCTCCGACACATAACCTACATCTGCACTCACTTCAAGCATATTTACATTCAGTAGTGTAAACATTCTTCCCACTTTGTTGCCTTTTGTAACCAACTTGTACTTATCTTTGAAGTCTTCTACATAACAACCATCAGGGATAAACCGCACCTACAAATCCTGCTCAATCATCTGGCCAACAGAAACCAGATTCTTTGTAATTTTTGGAATATGAAGTACATCTGCGCAAGGTACTTCCCCTTACCATCATACATAGACAATGGCACATCTCCAACATGGGCAATCAGATGAGCATTGTCATCCCCTATTTCTACAAAACCTGGTCTTTCAATACTCTTCATTTCCTTGAACCACTCACCATGACATGTGGTTTGAAGCACTTGAATCAACATACCATACATTATCCTTACATGCTGCTACCTCATTTCCAGACACAACATCAACTACATGTTGCATAACAGATAGCCTCTCATCATCCTTATTATTTCTGCTAGAGGATGCATAGTTATTTTGTTGCACTTTTCCATTTTACATGTCATTCTACTTCTAATAGAAATCTTCATGTACATGTTCGGGCTTACCACAATAAAAAAACCTCGTGTATCATTATGCTGACTTTGCCAATTACCACGACCTCTTTGACTCCCCCTGTCTCTAAATTGGCCTCTTCCACTTGTGTGTTGTTGTTGTAAGTCCTGGGACTCTTGCTGATGCTTATTAGCATAATTTTGATTACCTATTCGGCCACCACCTTGGCCATGGCCTCGGCCTCTACCTGCACTTGTGTAGAAGGCCTGTTGCTCTGAATTACCTTTTGTTTTGTGAATACTGGTCTTCACCCAAACTCTTTTCTTCAATGATCAACATTGACACCAAATCTGTAAAGTTGGAAATGTTCTCCTGAGTGTGAATAATCGTCTTGAATGCCTTGTATTATAGCTCGAGACCACATAGACATACTTCCAATAGATGCAAGGGACTCCACAATGCCCTTGATCTTCAAGGCATAATCATTCATAGACATTATTTTCTTCTCCACAGTATGAAGCTCATTCTTCAACCCAATCTTTCATGCCTTGGTGTTAGTTTCATACAGCTTCACCAAGGTGTCCCATGCCTCTTGGTTTCTTAGCATCCTATATATGCCTAATCGTAGTGTCTTGTATACTAATAGAAAGTCAATACATAACTTTTCTTGTTGCTTGATTCCAATACTTGTATTCTTTTATATCTACAATAGTTGGATTAATCTCTGGTATCTCTAGTGCCTCCTTAAGTTCATCTTCAACGTAGTTCCAATAGCCTTTTTGTATTAGAAAATTTGTTAATCTAAACCTCCAAGCATGGAAGTTGTTCTTATTAAGTTTTTTTGCAACAATATGGTTAATTCCATCATTCAATATCTTGTTTGTAATACAAACTCACCAAAAACAACACTCTTATTTGACCTTCACAAACTGCTGTATTCTTTGCAAACGGTATTATACTACACCCAAACTGTCAAAACTAGTGACATCAATTTACATACATACACCCAATGGAAACTATACGACCTCTTTATAGTACACAATGTTTGCACAATCAATTTTTCTTCCAGTAGTTCCAAAAATAGAAATCTAGAGAAAATCAAAACTTACCTACAGTGCATATGCAAACGCCTGAGAATTGAAAAATGGAGGTCAACACGCATTCGAAATGCATTTTCGGCCTGCAAAAGGAGGTCAAGACAATATAGTCACCCTGCAGCTTTGCTCCTATAAAGATAGCTCCTCAATCAGAGTTTGTTTGTTGCCGGTACCTTCCAAAGAGCTCCCGACAAGGGTGTAGTAGCCAACACAAAGAGGAAAGAGTAGATGAAGCTCTTACCCTCGTGCTTCATGTGCTTCTCTTACTTTCCACTCAGCTTCTTAGGATGAACCAGGCTTTCATACCATGAAAAGATGTAGGAAGAGAGATTGAGCTCTTGCAAGCACACACACACTCACGCAAACCCTAGAAGAGAACACACAAGATGAGAGGATAAAAATTGCTCTTCTTCTTCTTCACAACAAAAAGGGTTCTAACAAAAGATAAGGAAAATACAACGTAAGTACTAAAGTACTATGTACATGCGGTCCATAATGTGAAGACGCTAATTGGAGTGGGTAAGTGTGTGGACTAGTCAATGTAGTCTAGCTGTAGAATCTCTGGCAAAACGACGATATGTCAGTGCAGCTACCAAACTTGCTAGTGATCTAAATGTGGAACGATCACGCAAGCATTGTCAAAATTATGGGGAGTATGCTCAACGGAAGAAATAGTTGATGGAAAGATAGAGAAACATATATGAGAGAGAGAGAAAGAACACAAGATGTATAGAAAGTTTCTATATTACCTTCCATTTTAGCTACTTCAAAGTAGGCTTAACCTTCACCTTCATGTGTTGGCTGTGTTGTGCTCTGTGTTACAAAAACTGAGGCCTCCTGCCCTTTATATAGGGTCCACCAAGGGATCTGGTTGGGCCAACCCTAGATCCCTTTTCCACCCACATGTCCAATTTATTTGGGGTGTGTTCACACCTACATGACCTCTTTCTCTCACCCTTTATCACTTGTACATCATATATTTCAACACCCCCTCTCAATGCCACCATGGGACAATGCCAAACATGGAACAAGGTGAGAATTGGACATACAAGAACAAAATGACCCCCTCTCAAGCAGCATAGGATAGATGACAAGGTAGGTAGCCTATATAAATTAGGCTTTTACAAAAGTGATAAGGTATATAGAAATATGGTTCACTCCCAATTCTAGCAAACATGCTTTACTCTTCAACTAAAAGAGTTGCTTATCACTTGAGGAACTTACAAAATTTTCCTCAACCTTAGTAAAATCTTTGGTACACTAAAAGAGGCAGGGCCATTATCCACGCCTTTTTTGACGCTTTCTAGAACTAAGCTCAAAATCCCCAAAATGTTAAAATATGCATGGAATTAAGCGTTGAAATAGAAATGCCAAAATACGCGTCGATATATCCGTCAAAACACGCATCAAAATAAATACGTTTTTCCACTCTTATTTCGACGGACTTTTTGATGCCTATTTTGACTGCCATTTTGACGATTATTTTGTCTGGTATTATGACGAATGCAGGAAACTTTCAACGCTTTTTTTGATGGATGTAGAAGACTTTCGACGCTTATTTCGACACGTGCAAGTTTTTTTTTTTTGGCATAATGGTGCATCCAACTACAGTCTTGTAGCTTGATGCACCATTATGTGAAACTTATAGAGTACCAAAGTCAACTGTACTCTAATGTAAAGAATGAAGCGAATTTGTTGGAAAAGTTGGACTGCCATAACGTTTTTGAAATTACAAAGTATGTACATTGTACACAAGTGTAAACAATGGCCAAATTATATTGTAAGATGTGAAATTTACATATCAAAGACCGTATTACAAGCTCTAACGAGATGAGCCGATAGAAGACCATAGTATGGTATGGAAAGCCAAAATGGTTTTTATACTCGATGACCAAGATTGCATAAAGTAGTTGCATACAAGCTATACAAGCTCAAACAAAGATGTGAGCTGACCAAAATATATATGTACAAGAGGAAAGACATGGGTAAGGCCACTCTATGCGGATCCCTCACTCAAGGTCAGGTATTGGTCTCTGCAAAAACCATACAAGACGTTTTTTTTTTTGTATACAAAACAACGATCTAACATGACATGGCAAAGAAAGTATACAAATCATAAGGTTAAGTCTTGCGGCACTTACTAGATCTGCAATGTGCCCCCAATTGAGGTTGGTGCCTTCTCGCTCAAGCCTCTCCAAAATAAAGTACGTGTTATAGCGGCGAGCAATGTCCTCCTCTTCTCCCGTTTGCCGGCCGACCAACCACTTGATTCTAAAAGTACCAAAACAACAAGATAAGCGTTGATACTTACAAAGTAGACATAACATAAAATGAAACATACAAGATAAGCATTGATACTTACAAATTAGACATGGAATGCATCCCAATCGCCGCTTCCAAGGTGAGAGCTTCCTACGCTCTCCATTCGAGCTTTTGCCACATCCTCTTGTTGCTTGTAGCATTGGGGATTTCTTGCATACTTTTGCTTCTCCTCATTCCAATCCTCGGTGATGATGTACCAAGGCTTCTCACCCCCTACCTTCACTCTTCTAGTCACATCTCCCCGCCAATGTTTCATGACGTCCACCATGTGGTCATTTATCCACCTTATGGGGATGACATCACTACGGCGACGGTCGGCTTGTACTCATCCTTGATTTGATTAATGACTCTATCTTTCTTAGCTTTATCCAACTTTGGCCACCTTATGGGGATGACATCACTATCACAACGGTGGGCTTGTACTCATCCTTGATTTGATTAATGACTCTATCTTTCTTAGCTTTATCCAACTTTGGCCATAAAGTCATTAGCAAAGATAATGTGGCAAAGCTCATGGGTGGCTCTTCATCTCTTGCCCGACATCATCCAAAACCACATTGCCATTGACAATTGTATAATATCTTTTCCCATCAGGTGTGGGGTGTGTGTCAAAACGTCGCGAGCGATAATTGTGAGCATGGAGTGCTTCTGGTGCTAGATGGGGAAGGACGCTCATATGGGGGCGTAGATCCATCCGTGCCCCCACTTAGACAACAACCGCCTCCACCCCCACCACTCGAGCATTGTCCTCTGCGCGTGTTGGGGACAAGCGACCTGAGGGAGGGGTTTTGGTAGCTCTTCGTGGGGTTTCTATTGGTGAACTAGGGTTAGCGGTGGTGGTGTCCGATGGTGTGGCCAAAGTGCCTGCTCCTCCCCTAAAATATTTTTATACCATTGCTCTTTGCTTGGGCATGGCTTGTGTTTAGAAACCCATGAACTGGTCAGGCGACATGGCATATGGAGAGAAGGATGGAGAGTAAGCCGGTGTCTCATCTAGAGTGCCGGAAATGTTTCTACACACACATAACAAAGCCCACATGGGCACTGGAATAAGAGCATACACATGAATAAGAGCACACATCTCACAACACACAACACACGCACATGCAACAAAGAGGAGAGGGGAGGGAAGGCAAAGAAGGAGGCGAACCTGCTTAAGTGGTAAGGAGGTGGAGAGAAGAGCTTGGGAGAGAGAGAGAACCTGCAAAACAAAGAACAAAACAAAAAACAAAAACATTCATTATCCCTCAACACACACACACATCTTACAACCAAGAGGAGAGGGGAGGGAGGGCAAAGAAGGAGTTGAACCTGCTTCAGTGGTAAAAAGGAAGTGAAGAAGAGCTTGTGAGAGAGAGAGAACTTGTAAAACAAAGAACAAAGCAAAAAACAGAAACATTCATTATCCCTAATCACACACACACCCATCTCACAGAGGAGAGGGGAGGAAGGGCAAAGAAGGAGGCGAACCTGCTTGAGTGGTAAGGAAGTGGAGAAGAGCTTGGGAGAGAGAGAGAACCTCCAAAACAAAGAAGAAAGCAAAAAACAAGAAAATTACCCCTAATCACACATACAGACATTTTACAACACATGTACATGTAACCAAGAGTAGGGGAGTGAGGGCAAAGGAGGTGTACCTGGTGAGGTAGCAAAACGCATGTGCGCGAACAAAAATGCAAGAAAAAAGTGAGCTTTTGTTTTACTGTAAAAACCTGTGCCGTCGATATATGCGTCAAAATTAGGGTGAAAAAAGCATCGAAACATTCATTTAAAAAAACGTGGAAATAAGAGTCGAAAACATAAATTTTCCACGCTTATTTCGATGCTTTTTTCCACCCCGATTTCAATGACCTTTTCCACGATTATTCCCACGACCTTTTCAACGCTTATTTTGAGACGATCTCTACTTTTCATTCAAATTCAAAATCTTTCCAGATCTTGCATGCCCCTGACATTTCAAATTCCATATCACCGACTACCACCCTCCACAAATATTTAAGGGAGGATTCCTCTCCAAAAACAAGCATTCGTTCCCATTGCAAATAAATAGGAAAACCATGACGACGCTACACCCCCAAATTTTGTTGATTTAGAGGAGAAGACACTTTGCCCATGTACTCGCTTACCAAGTGACTCGAAGTCGACGAATTTGCAATGATCATACAAAAAAATGGGAAATATTTTCGGTGGAGCGATTGGAACATCTAATTAGTAGTAATGCATGCTTCAAGAGTGTGACAAACTAGTGGGATATCTGGCGTGAACAATGGAGACCAACAAGAGTAGCCACAAATGAGGTGATCCAACAACCCGAGGAACTTGAGGCGGATTTAGAGCAAATACTAGAACATGACATGGATGACATGATAAATGCCTTACACGATGGAACAGAAGATCGTGGTTTGGAACACGAAGGGGTAGAAGAAATCACACGATGATGTGTGGAATACGTTTCCTAAGAAGAGAAATAGATACGCAGGCTTGCTCGTCTTCCACTATATCGTGGAGCACGTGTCTATTTTACACGCTTGCCTATCCATATTGAACTTGTTTGCAACAATCGATTTTTGGATGGTCTGATACGAGCGTATCAAAACTTTTTGCATAAGTAATGATATCATATGCAATTAGTGAGTTATGTACCTTTATATGCATTTTCTTAGCCTGTCTATTTTGTCTAACAGCTTATTCAAATATCAAATATTGCTAGAAGATAATGAGATACCAGTGGACCGTAGTCAAGCAAAAGCAATGTTGCACTCGATTAGCATGGACTACAAAGCACACCATGCTTGTCCAAATGATTGTATTCTTTATCGACAAGAATATAACAATGCAGTACAATGTCCGCATTGTGGTACATCGAGATATAGACAAGATGTGCAAGGCAAAAGGGTACCAGCAAAAGTTTTACGACACTTTCCCATCATCCCTCGGATTAAAACAATGTTCAAGTGCAAATCCATTACAAGATTGATGACTTGGCATCATAACACTAGGTCCCCTGCATGGAAGCACATTGAAGAGAAGTTGGTAGCCTTTCAAGAGGAGGCTTGCCATATTCGACTCGGACTAGCGATGGATGGAGTGAATCCATTTGGTCTATGAAGTTCATCATGGAGTACATGGCCTGTTTGTCTAGTTAACTATAATCTTCCACCATGGCTAGCGATAACAAAAGGGCATCTTTTATTGTCTTTGATAGTTCCTGGAAAGTATAAGGTGAAGAACATGGATGTGTATATGGATGTGTATTTAGCCCCTTTAGTTGAGGATCTTTGTGTTCTATGGGAGGGAATTGAAGTTCATAATATTTCCAAGAGGTTTGGACAACATATGCTAACATTGAGAGTGCATCTTTTATTGTCTTTGATAGTTCCTGGAAAGTATAAGGTGAAGAACATGGATGTGTATATGGATGTGTATTTAGCTCCTTTAGTTGAGGATCTTCGTGTTCTATGGGAGGGAATTGAAGTTCATGATACTTCCAAGAGGTTTGGACAACATACTTATGTGGACTATGCCAATGTTTGGCCTACTGGCTATGGAGAGTGCTCAGGTAATACTGTAGCTTGTTAACATATTATGCTAAGTCATGATTATCATCCAAACTTACCTGTTACAATCTTTTTTGATGTTCTATAGGGCTTTCAGTGTCAGGGTATCGTGCTTCCTATAGCCATCAAGGATTGCCTCAACGCGATGACATTAGAGCAACAATTTACAAAATTGGTGCAGTGGTGCCTTAGATATCAAGGAAAGAGATTAGTAGAGACACATTGGAAGCAACACGGTTAAACTCCGTCGAGGCTACTACAATGGCTAAGAAATACTTTCCAACAAGTATTTTAACCAACTTGCTAGTTCATGTGGTTGATGAAGTTGCTGTGGCTAGGGTTTTCCATAGCCGATGAATGTTTTTCTTGGAGAGATTTATGAAGACACTTAAAGGATTTGTTCGTCAAAGAGCTCGTCCTGAAGGTAGTATGGTAGCGGGATGGCTTGTTCAAGAATCACTTGTATATATAACTAAATTTCTCAGTACGTCTGATCCCGATATGCCAAGATTATGGACACAAGAAGAAGATGATCGACTAGTTGGGGAAGAGCCACAAGGGAAAGGCCTTGTGAGAACAATGGATGTAGCATTGCGTGAAAAGATCAATAAATTCTGCATCTTAAACTCACATACTATGGAGAAATGGATCAAGAGATATAACTTGGTGAAGGCTGAAAGGGACCAAGTGCGTTTGAGTTTTAGAAGGAGTCGAACAACCCGCACACTACCGTACCCAACAGAACTTGCACTTCTTCCAGACTTTCCTTCTCATAAATGGCTTGAGCAAACCATACTACAAGCTAAACACAATGGTGAATCAATAAGTAATGAGTAAGAGGAGGTTGCATATGGTTGTGATGTCCATGTATGTGAGTTTGAGATATCTATGCATTGTCTTTTATGTTGTGCTTTCGTGAATTTATACAATAAAAGTACTTATTTATTGTGCTTGCAGTATCATAAGTTTGGGGCAATTTGGTCACGCGGACATCACTTTCGAGTAGAAGAAATAGATAAAAAGAGAAGAACATTTTATTGTGGTGTGAAGGCTAATTTTACGCAAGAAAGTCGTTTAAGTGCAAGTGATGTCAATACTGAAGTAGGCATGCTAGATTATTATGGAACAATCCAAGATATTATCAAGGTTGGATTCAGAAAGTTTGATATGTTTATTTTTTATGGAAAATGGTTCAGGTTGGTAACTCAAGGGGCACACGTAACTGTATGCAAAGACAAGTGTGGATATCTTCAAGTAGACTGCACAAAGATATGGACTGATCAAAGGGACACATTTGTGCTACCAGAGTACTGTGAGCAAGTCATCTTTGTGGTCCAAGACCCGACAGATCATAAATGGTTGTTTGTGATCCAAATAAATCCACGTGGAAAACATATATTTAAAGAGGTAAAAATAGTAGTTGATTGTTTGCCAGATGCTGAGGAACTCTCCCCAGATCATGTGATGGATGAGAATACACCACTAGCATACCTATTGAACAACAAGAAGAACAAGAAGAAGACATAATCGTTGAGGAAGTAGATGAGGCTCACACTGGATTAGGATCGAATGAAGGTGCTCATTAAGCAAATACATCTTGAACGAGAAACAAACACTAGAGATAATCTAGAAGAAGAAGAGATGCAAGCTAAGTATGATCATGATGCATCGACAGCTCTCATGCTAGAGTTAGAAGAGGATGACGACATGGATGAATTATCTTCTACTGCTACAAGACAACTGGTTCCACCAATTGACAATAATGATGGAGTATTTCTAGAAATAGATTTATTTGGAGCCATGGATCTCGCTGAGGATGAGCAAGTTGATGATGAACTTTAATTTCATTGTAAAATAGAGCACTTTCTTAATTGCACCTTAGTGATGAGGAGGAGGAGCTAGCATTTGTTCTCCTTCAAAGAGCGTGATGGAAGTTCTACCCTCCTCTCTCCCTTGCCCCTCCCCCCCCTCTCTCTCTATCTCTCTTTCTCTCTGATCTCTCTCCTCTCTCTCTCTCTCTCTCTCTCTCTCTCTCTCTCTCTCTCTCATAGACACATATGCTTGCAAAGAGGTAGAAAGAGAAGGCTAAAACACACCCCATGGTGGGAACTAGCAAATATTATATATAAATTCAAATTTAAAAAAAATAAAATTTTGACTGATATTTCAACGCACATATCGACGACACGACCAGGCATGGAAACTAAGCGTCAAAAAATAATGACTCTCTTGTAGTGGTACCATCTCTTCCATAGTGGCTTCATCCACCACCCTTGTTGCTCCTTTGCTTCTTTGATGAAATCATCTTCTTGCAAAAGACAATCTTCAAGTGGGATTTGGATGTACCATGTTTCATCACAAAGTCTTGAGTTTTCGATGTAGATATAGATTCACCCTTTGCTTTGACCTTTAGCATGTATCTTACTTGAACTTTCCAAGTATGGAAACCCTTGCCATCAAACTTCGCAATCAAGGCTCCAATCCATGTTTCATCACAAAGTCTTGAGTTTTCGATGTAGATATAGATCCACCCTTTACTTTGACCTTTAGCATATATCTTACTTGAACTTTCCAAGTATGGAAACCCTTGCCACCATCAAACTTCTCAATCAAGGCTCCAATCTCTTTCGACATGATCGATAGGGGTAGGAGAGGTCTTATCACTTGGAAAAAACAAGGGCAATGTCTAACTCCATTTTTAAAGCAAAAAAGAATTCAAGTTTGACGACCGAGTGATCTTTGATGAACAATAAACACCTCTTGATTTTTTATGAACAAGAGTACCTCTGGAAACCTTTGGCATTGTGAGCCTTGGAGAAAAAGAACCAGGTGCAAAACGTTAGAGAGCTTTCAAAAAAATAGGGGGGTGAAAAACATGGAGTAAAAGGCTTAGAGAGAACTTTGTACAAAAAGGTTTAAAGACCTTTAGAAAGAGGGTTTTTAAAACTTGGGATAAAGAAAGGTTTTTTAAAAAAAACCTTAGGAATAACGATTTGAGCGTTTTTTTTGAAAAAAAAATGAAAAAAAAGTTGATCTTAATTTTGTGACACCCGTGTTACGTTGTGTGTGGGCGTTGCTACTGCGAGAAAATGCTGCACTTAGTGAGGAGAAATTCCCGGTGTGCAAGGGCTCGTTACCGGATGTTCTGTAGTGAGAAAGCACTGCCGCTTCGAGATGGACAGCACTGCAGCCAATGTTGCCTCCAAACCTTGCATTTCGCCTACTCGTTGATACATCGTGCGTTGATGAAGCACTTGTTGCCTTGCTTGCTTTGCTCACCACATCAACAGGGCTCTCCATTTATGGTTACTATGCACAAAGCGGCAGCCGACGGAATGTTGGACGGATGTCGACGGATGACAACGGCGGCCGAAAACGGACGGAAGTGCTGCGTTTCGGATGATGTGTTTGATGCACCAAAAGATGAAGTTCCTCTTTTGATAAAAAGGTAAGAGGGCATGCGAACATAACAAATCTTCCACACCTTCAACCAATCACAAAGAAGCTCCCATGCACTTTTGAAATCTTTGAAGACGATTGATGAGACAGTAAGATTCAACGGAATTTTCTTGACGGAAATAACCAGAAATTTAAACCAATTTTGCTTGCGTTTTCTTCTTCTTTCTTCTCTTCTTCTTCTTTTTATTCTTGTTGATGATGAGGATCGTCTTCTTCTTCTTCTTCGAAGCTTTGAGAACTTGTTGATGATGATGACGGAATCTCGTCTTTGATGAATCTCTTTTGTTTCCTTCTTTCTTGACACTTTTTTTTTCTCATTTGCTTCTCACCTTCTTCTACCACCATCCTTCTTGATGAGGATGTGAATGGCTTATGATAGTGAGAGAAAAAGAAAAGGGGAATGAAGGGGAACCTAGCCTTTACAAGGCTTTGATACCATGTCAAATTATGGAGAGTATGCATAACGGAAGCAATAGTTGATGGCAAGATAAAGCAACATATATGAGAGAGAGCAAGAACACAAGGTGTATAGAAAGCTTCTATATTATCTTTTATTTCAGCCACTCCAAATTTGTCTTAACCTTCACCTTCATGTGTTGATTGTGTTGTGTTGTGTTACAAAATGTGAGGCCTCTTGCCCTTTATATAGGGTCCACCAAGGGCTAGGATTGGGCCAACCCTAGATCCCTTTTCCACTCACATGCCCACTATATTTAGGGTATGTTCACACCTACATGACCTCTTTCCCTCACCCTTTATCACTTGTACATCATATATTTCAAGAGCATCTCGTGAGTGTTAGCTCATGTTGAGCAGCTTGACATCTCAACAATTTTTAGGGATTTTAAGCGTAGGGTTTGTTATTTTTTCCATGCTCTACAGATAGCATTTTGAGAGCTATGCTTCTCTCAAGAGATGACCATATGCCTTAGCCTCATGCATGAGACTTATGCATTAGCCATATACATAAGCTTTATGCATGAGGCTTATGAATAAGCCACATGCACGAGACTTATGAAAAAGCATGCCGGTAGCAACCTAGGCATGCCAATAACTTCCAATGCATGCTTGAGACTTATGTATGAGCCTTATGCATTAGCCATA
The DNA here is from genome assembly GCF_041138505.1 of Cibotium barometz. Lineage (NCBI taxonomy): Eukaryota > Viridiplantae > Streptophyta > Polypodiopsida > Cyatheales > Cibotiaceae > Cibotium > Cibotium barometz. Next base: position 7,375,571 of record NC_141058.1, read on the forward strand.
TGCATAAGACCATATACATAAGCCTCATGCATGAGGCTTATGCGCATAAGGTTCCAATGCATGTCGGTAGCTACCTAGGCATGCGGACAGCTTCTAATGATTGTTGGGTGCTATCAATGGATGCCGGTAGCTACCGATAGCTTCTAATGCATGCCTATAGCTACCAATGTATGCTCGTAGGTACCAATGCATGCCAATAGCTACCTAGGCATCCCGAGTGCTACCAATACATGACGGTAGCTTCCTGTAAGATTCTTTTCCAACCCTCAAGAGGTCTATTTTCTTCCCCTGTAATCAATCCCCTTTTAGAATAATAACAGATCTTGTTTCTACCTATTTTGGCCTAGAGAGAGAAAATATTCTAGAGAGAGATAATTTAATTTTTAGATATCTTTGGATGAAAAAATATCCCTTCTTATTAAAATAAATTCCCCCAAAACAGAAGTTTAAATAGAAATTCCTAAGGTGCATTAGAAATAAATTATAATGTGCACAAAAGACCTTATCCTAAGGGTCAAGATTTTTTAAAAATTTTGGATTGTGGTCCAAATAAGGTTCCTATGGACCAATAAGATTAATCCAAATGTAGGGAGGAGATAAATTTAAGAATAAAAGAAAAACCCTCCAAAAATGAGTAAATGCTCACATAAGATGAAGAGTGGACTAAGGATCAAAGAAAAGAGTAAAAAAATGAATTTTGACACCTCCTCAGAGTGGGGATCTCCCCTCATGAAGCAGGTACCTTTTTTCTCATCATTACCCCCAATTTTTAATCAATAAAATGAGATATTTCATCTCTCCTCTCTCCTATTTCAAAACTAGATCCAAAAAGTAACCTGAACTCACCCAAAAATGGTAAAAATTTGACCAAACTGATCTAGAAAATTCTAGAATCAGTTAGATTGATTAGAGGCTTACTTTTTCCTATAAATAGAAGCCTCCCCCTTTGTAAAAGCTTAATGGTGTTTATGCACTGTTACTTTACTCCTGTCCTAAGTCATCTACATTGAATTTCTTAATAATTCAATTATTTTTAGCCTAATCCTCTCCAAAGTGAATTGGTGGCCACTCTTGCTTCAAACAAGAGTAGAACCCTCAATCCCTCAAGTCAAAGGAGACCTTAAGTGAATTGGTGGCCACTCTTGCTTCAAACAAGAGTAAAACCCTCAATCCCTCAAGTCAAAGGAGATCTCAAGTGAATTGGTGGCCACTCTTGCTTCAAACAAGAGTAGAACCCTCAATCCCTCAAGTCAAAGGAGATCTTACAAGCTCCATGTAAGCTAATTTTCTTACTTATTTTTTATAAATTTTAAATCTAAGGTTTTCTTAAATTTTTATGTTTTGCAGTTAATTGAATTAAATTCAAATGCTATGCAGTTAATTGAATTAAATTCAAATGCTATGCGTTGATAAAAAGTCCACCCCCTTGTCTTCTTTACATTCCAGTCTTTCTTAATCCTACAAAGATTAACTAAGGGATTAATTAAACTCTTCTTATTGTTTACTCTCTTGAATTTAGAAAATTGTGTAGATTAGAGTTCTATGAATCTAATTTGGGTTAATTTAAGTTAAATAAAGAATGATAAAAATGAGAAATGGTTAGCCATACAAAGGAGGTTATGGCAAAATTTTCCAAGTGTTGTTTTTATGTTATTCCAAAAGAGTAATTCCCACCATTTTTGCATCTAAAAGAAATATTCTAATTACTCCATGTACATATTCACCTATGAATATGCATGGATATCACTGAAATTAATTATTAAATTTGATTTTTATGCATAGAAAAATGCATAAAGGAATTTTTTTAGTTACAAAAGTATTATTCTTATTAAAATTCACTTTTATGCATAGAAAGATACATAAAGGAATTTTTATTATTATAAAAGTGTTATTCTTATTAATATTGATTTCTATGCATAGAAAGATGCATAATGGAATTTTTTTTATTATAAAAGTGTTATTCTTATTAAAATTGATTTTTATGCATAGAAAAATGCATAATGAAATTTTTTTTATTATAAAAGTGTTATTCTTATTAAATTTAATTTCTATGCATACAAAGATGCATAATGAAAATTTTTTTATTACAATAGTGTTATTCTTATTAAATTTGATTTTTATGCATAGAAAGATGCATAAAGGAAATTTTTTTATTACAAAAGTGTTATTCTTATTAAAATTGATTTTTATGCATTGAAAGATGCATAATGGAAATTTTTATTATTATAAAAGTGTTATTCCCATTGAAATTGATTTTTATGCATAGAAAGATGCATAAAGAAATTTTTTTTAATTACAAAAGTGTTATTTCTATTAAATTTTATTTTATGCATAAATAGATGCATAAAAGGATTTTTAAAAAAAATAAAAGTGTTATTCCCATTGAAATTGATTTTTATGCATAAATAGATGCATAAAGAAATTCTTTTTTCTAAAAGTGTTATTCCTAATAAATTTGATTTTATGCATAAATAGATGCATAAAGAATTCTTTTTTTTTATTTTATAAGTGTTATTCCCATTGAAGTTGATTTTTATGCAACATAAACATATGCATAAAGAAATTTTTATATCAAAATTAGAATTCTCTTAAATTCTATGTTTAAATTCTATGAGTAATTGATAAATGAATAATTAAATATTCAAAGAGAAATTTCTATCATTTTATATTCACACGATTTGTAAAAAGCAAAATTCAAGAAATCTATTGAGATCAAATTATTCAGATAAATGATTAATTTATTCCTCATTGGAATTCATAACTAATTTAGAAATCAGTTAAGTATATAGTCAAAGAAAGCAATTCGGTAAAATAGTAACTGAATTATCAAACCTTTTCGAGAAAGTTAGTTCACGAAAAATCATCCGACTCGAACCTTGAATCAGACTATGACCAAGACCAAACTCTTTCATCAGTTTCGAGGAAAGAAGATGTGACCAGTTTAGAAAAATAGACTCAAAACTCTCGCCAAATCCAAAACTAAGTTTGAGACCCTTCGAATTGATCTGTGGATCAAGGTTATAGAATTCGAGGAGTTCTGGTATGAAATTCAGAATTCCGTTCAAGAAGTTTTGGGGATACTGATTCAAGAAATACTCATTGTATTCAAAAGAAAATCAAACTAAAAACTTACATAGAAACCATGTTTTCTTAAAGGACTATCTTACGCCGGAATGCTGGAGGGAGCATTTGGTATATGTTTTTCTAAGGGAAGTTTAGTTTGTAACAGCTGGCGGGGGAGTGTTCGAAGGATGGCTCATGCGGCAAAGCCTGCCCAGGTCTTGACCAACCTCGGTATGGTCGAAAAATGGTGTCCTAGTACGATGGGCGAGGGCCGATGAAGCGGTCCCTGAGTGAAGTGCCAGGACACCTAAGGAGGCTCGTGGGAGGGTTCTGACTAGGCGATGCACAGGCTCGCGGTGCCTAGGACACCCATGCGTATGTCGTGGAAGATATGTATGATGGACGAAATGATTATTGTAATCTGTTACTGGATCTTGTTGGCTGACCAGTGGGTCTCAAAACGGAGCGTCCAGAGAGTGATACTGTTTTTTGAGAAACAAGGGACTAGATGGAAATTTTGAGTTATGATATCTGTAACCAATAACTGATTGTCAATGGATTATTTTATATGTTAAAGTTTTAAACAGGAGTGTGTGCATATCTGTATTTGAAAGCAAAAGTTAAGAAAGGCATTCAATTATGAGTGGGTGAGTAATTATCTGGTTCTACTGATTCCAGTGGTTAGGTGGTGGGGCTAACCCATGGGCCAGATGGGGTTAGGCTGGAATCAGTGGAGTTTTAATAATTAAATTGAAATAATAGGAATATGCTTAGAATTCGAGTAGTTAAATAAAAACCTGAAGAATTTCTCAAATGAGTAGATCAACGGCTGCGCCTGATTTCGGTTAGGAAAAAAGCGTTGATTTCCTCAAATGATTAGATCAACGGCTATGGCTGATTTTGGTTAGAAAAAAAGCGCTGATTTCCTCAGATGATTAGATCAACGACTGTGCCTGTTAGGAAAAAGCGTTAGTTTTCCTTCTATTTGGTTCATTCAGGTGAAGGATGGTTTAATCTCTTAAACCCGTTAGAAAATTCGTTAAGAAAATAAAAAAGGTAGAATCGTCCCCGTTTTCCGGGCAAGGGAAATTTTCCCAGTTTCGGTTTCGAAATGACCACGAGATTAGTCTCGTGTTCGGACATTCGAGGGCGAGGCCCCAAGTGGGAAACCCTGCCCCGCGCGCAAGAGGAAGCTACTTCCGCTCTGCTTGCAATCAGGAATCCGGGTGCACAGAGGGGGCAAAGGGGTCTCACAGCTCGTACGAGAGCACTATTGTAAACTTACGAAACAGCATTAGAAATTACCTAAAATTTTAAAGAAATCTGGAAAATAATGTTTTCACTTGTTAAGATTATGTTTGAAATGAACTTCATAAATTGAAAACTCATAAATTGAACTAGATTTTTAGATGGATACCCCAAATCTGTCTAACATTCCTGGACTCTCCCAAAGTGAAGATATGATCACCTTTGCCTTTGAAAATCTCATCAACTCCGCTACAACCCGAGTAAGCAGAGTGAGTCTCGCTCGTCACTTTGAGGATCTATACTTTCCTGATCCAGTAGAGCGACGTCAGCATATATGGTTCTCTAGAGGGCGAAAAATTCGTGTCAATACCAATCAATGATAGAGACTCAGGCAGAATATCTCGCTAGCCATGATCTTGATAAGGCTAGGAGTTATTCATTATAGTTATTCATTATGTACAACTCTATAATCACTCACCTCGAAATTTTAGAAATTCTTACTGTAATTTTAGACTTCTTAGCCGCTTTATTCCTAGGAGTAGAATTACAGCACCATTATCAGTGTGATGAATCATGTATATCATAGCATGTCTCCATCGCAGTATCACCTTTTTATGCATACGCGATTGAGGTGGTGACTTTTGGAGCCAAGACGCTCTACGTATATATATCAAAAACTTTTGATAAAATGATGTTTTGCAAATGATTCCAAATTGTTTTCGTGGTTGTGAATATTGGTTAATAAAATTATCAGAGGGAATCTTGTTTTCCAGAATTATGATGGAATATTTATTTTTTAACGAAATAAATCTCAAAAATTAAATAGTCATAAATGTGTTGACAAAGTTAAGTTGACAAAAATATTGTTTTGTTAGAATCATGAGACGCGCAGCCCGTGCGCTAGGCAACCGGATCCTCTTACCGATGATGAAGAGTTAGATCCTCTTACCGATGATGAAGAGTTAGATCCGATCCCAACCTGGTCCCTTCAAGGGTGAAGGGGAATAGTTAGGAGAAGTAGTGGAAAAATGGATCCGGGCAATGGAAGAGTATTTTGATGTAACCAATTATAACGAGAGGAGCAAGATGGCTCTCGCCAGATTGAAAATTGTGGAAATGGCCAGGGTCGCATGGAGGAACGATTGCGAGATAAACCATCTCGACCGAAATACCCAGACCTGGTCAGATCTTAAGGCTTACCTCAGGAAGAGGTTCTTTCCTCCGGGCTTCCTGGAAACCAAAATGAATGAGTTCTTGGAACTGAAGTAGGATAGCCGGACGATTGAAGAATACCATCAGGCATTTGCCCTTTTCCTCAAATATTCTCTACTTTTGGATAAAGAGCAGCTGATGGCCAGATTCATTCGAGGGATGAACAAGCCATTGGACACATTAGTGAAAAATGCCAAACCAGTCTCAATGGCAGAAGCTGTCAGAATGGCAAAGGACTTTGCCAAAGCATTTGTTGTTAAGGTCCCGCCAAAGCCTACACCCTCAAACTTTAAAAGGTTCCAAACCCCGGGAAGTGCTTCAAACTTTCCACCCCCAAAGAGGTAGCAAGGCCCTAATCAGAATCAAGATGCTGGGAGATTCAGAAGTGGAGGTAGACCCTTCCCTTAGAACACTTTCTTAGGAGCCCCACCTCTTTCAAGGATTCAGAGGAATGAGCTTAGAAGTGAGAACAGATGTTTTGGGTGCCAGGGTTTCAGTCACCACCTTAAGGACCGAGAGTGCAGAGACCAGCCCCTTCATATCAGTCAACCGTCTCGCCAAAATCAGGGCAATCCCAGGAGGACTCTAGCTCAACCATCTGCCTCTATTCAGAGTAGTCTCAGAACTCCCTCCCAGAACTGGGGTAACCAAAGAGAAAGAGTTCTGCCCCAATCCGCAGCAACCAGAGCGGTTACGGTAGCAGAAGTAGTGGAAGAGGAAAGAGGTCAAATTTATGCCACGATTGAAAACCAAGGGCCAAATCGTCAATTCTCTGTCATCCATGCTCCAGCTGAGTATAAGGGTAAGCCATTTAAGCTTTTGATTGATTCAGGCAGTACTCATTCATTTATTTCCCCAAGATGCTTGTGTAAGCTAGTCTTAGAATAGAAATCAGGGAAACCTATGCAAGTTGAATTGGCCAGTGGGAAGATTCTTTTCGCTCACCATGAGACAGATCGTATTCAGTTCAATCTAGATGGGAATGTGCCTATTCAGAGTCTTACCTTTGGGAGTTTTCGACGGAATCCTTGGAATGGATTAGCTCCACAAAAATCAAGCTGACATTCACTGTCACAATGGAACCATTTCCTTCTGTGACCTTCACGAGAACAAAGTTCAAGGAACTTGAATTTTCGGATCCCCAGATCTATAATTAGTAAAAGCTTCCAGGTTACTAAAAGGACTTAGAAAGAAGCAGCTCATTTATGTTGTCAAAATGAATCCGATAGACACAAAGTTAAAGGCTAAAGAACCAGAATGGTTAAGTGAGTATGATGATTTATTCCCAGCATAGCTAACTGAGATGCCTCCGATTCGGGAAGTAGATCATGAGATAGAATTGACCCCCGGAGCTCAACGAGTAGCCCAGCGCACGTACAAAATGCCAGTCCCTGAAGCCATCTCGAACTCAAGGAACAGCTTAGGTAGCAGTTAGAACAAGGGTTTGTAAGACCTAGTGTTTCACCATGGTGGGGAGCACCAGTTCTCTTTCAGAAAAAGAAGGATGGAACGTTAAGACTTTGTGTGGATTACAGAGGTCTCAATCTAACAGTTAAGAATAAGTATCCTATCCCTAGAATTGATGAGCTTTTGGATAGGCTAAATGAAGCCTAGATCTTCACAAAGATAGATTATCAGATCAGGATTAATTAATGATCAAGATATCCCGAAGGACAGCCATCAATACTCACTATGGGCACTATGAATTTACTATCATGCCATTTGGATTCACAAATGCCCCAGCTACATTCAATCGCCTAATGTAGGACATTCTCAGAGAATACTTGGATGATTTTGTTCTTGTTTTCTTTTATGATATTCTGATTTGCTCAAAGAATGCAACTGACCATGAAGCTCGTGTCCGTAAACTTCTTGAGATTCTAAGGAAGCACCAACTCTTTGCAAAAAAGAGCAAATGCACTTTTTCTGTCAACCATGTTGAATAATTGGGCTTTCTGGTATCCAAAGATGGAATTTCTCCAGATTCTGCAAAATTCCAAGTAGTCATAGATTGGCCTGAACCAAAGACAGTGAAAGAAGTCAGAGGATTCTTGGGATTAACTGGTTGGTATAGAATTTTTATACCTAAGTATGCTCTCATATCTTCCCCCTTGACTAATCTTTTCAAGAAGAATACCCCGTTTTAATGGTATACCATTTCAATGGTCTGTCGGGTGTCAGAGCTCTTTTGATAAACTGAAGACCACCTTAGTAACCAATCTCGTTCTGAAGTTGCCAAATTTCTCTCTACCCTTTGAGGTAGTAAAACTGATGCCAGTGGTTTTGCCCTGGGAGGTGCACTCATGCAGGAAGGTCATGCAGTGGCCTATGAATCTTCAAAACTCAAAATGCATGAGAGAAATTATGCTCTCCATAACCTAGAGCTACTTTCAATAGTCTATGCCCTGAAGTTGTGTAGACATTACCTATTGGGTCAAAGATTCACTTTGATGACATATCATCAGAGCTTAAAGTGGATCTTCACTCAGAAGGATCTCAACAAGCGCCAAAGAAGGTGGATGCAAACCCTGCAAGAATTTGATTTTGAAATCAAGTACCGCCCAGGCAAAGAAAATGTGGTAGCAAATGCCCTCAGCATAAAAGCCTCCTTGTTTGCAATCAGAGTGGTGTCAAATCCATTGATTAATGAAGCAAGAGAGAAGATCATGCAGGATAGATTCTTTGGCCCTATTGCTATCCTACTTATGCAAGAAAGCAAAACTTCTCAGGAGTTGAACCGAGTTCAAGGATATAGCCTGGATGAAGGAATTATGTATTATAATAGCAAGCTATGCATTTCCAATGATGAGGAAACTAAGGGTCAAATTCTGAATGAATCCCATGATAGCCTTATCTCAGGACATCTAGGTTTCATCAAGACCTACATGTCTATAAAGAAAAGCTTCTTTTGGCCTCGACTAAAGAAGGATGTACTTAATCATGTACGTCAATGCCTGATATGTCAGAAAGTCAAAGCCGAGAGAGTAAAAATGCCTGGGAAGTTACATCCTTTAGACATCCTCGAGATGAAGTGGGAATGTATTAGTATGGATTTTATTACTAGACTACCTTCAGTGCAATCAAGTTACAACTCCATCTTTGTGGTAGTTGACAGACTAACCAAAGTTGCCCATCTAATTCCAGTAAAAGAAACCTACACTACAGTGGATATGGCTAGAGTGTTCCTCAAGGAAATCTTCAGACTGCATGGCCTACCCTAAGAGAATAGTAAGTGATCGAGATCCCAAGTTCACGTCAAGATTCTGGACTGCATTCTTCGAAGCAATAGGAAATTTCTTGGATCTCAGCACAGCTTACCACCCCGAGACCGATGGTCAAACAGAAAGGGTGAACCAAGTAATCGAAGATATACTTCGATCATGCTATGGCAGGGAACCCAAGAAGTGGCTAAGCTATCTGCACCTAGTCGAATTTGCCTACAATGCGTCTTATCACCGAAGTATCGAGATGAGCCCTTTCAAAGCTTTGTATGGACAAGACTGCCTAACACCATCATTAACTTGGTCCGACCCATTGATTAGGGTCAAGATGTCCAGACAGATGCTTGATGACATGGAGCAGCAGATGCAGTCAATCCACAAGGATATAAAAGCTGCCCAGGATAGACAGAAGCAGTATGCAGATAAGAAGAGGCCAGACATAAAATTCGAAGAAGCAGATATGGTCTTCATTTGAGTACGCCCCAAAAGAAGTTCTCTATCTTGGGAAGTACAAGAAGTTATCCCCCAGATAATACTGTGAGCCATATCTGATTACAGAGAAAGTAGGTGACTTAGCCTATGAACTTCTTCTATCTCCTCATCTCAAAGTACATAATGTATTTCATGTCAGCCTACTTAAGAAGTATGTACGGAGCCCAAACCATGTGCTTAATGATGAACTCTTAACTTCTTTAACCCAAGGGCATATGGAACTCCAACCTGAAGAAATCCTTGATGTTTGACAGAAGGTTCTCAGGAACAGAATTCTGAGAGAATTATTAGTCAAATGGAAGTTCTATCCTTTTGAAGACACCACTTGGAGAAAGAAGCCGAACTGATATGCGGGATTACCCCCAGTTTGCGAGATGAGGACATCTTGCATTTTTCAAGTGGGAGAGGATGTAAGATTCCTCCCCAGCCCTCAAGATGTCCAGTTTCTTCCCCTGTAATTAATCCCCTTTTCAGAATAATAAAAGATCTTGTTTGTACCTATTTTGGCCTAGAGAGAAAAAATGTTCTAGAGAGAGATAATTCAGTTTTTGAATATCGACATGCATAGGAAACTAACCAACATGCGTTGGAAGCTACCGACATGTGTTGGTTGCTATCGGCATGCATTGGAAGCTACGACATGCATTGAAAGCTACCGTCATCCGTTGGAAGCTACCGGCATGGTTGCTACCGCATGTGTTGGAAGCTACTGACATTCATTGGAAGCTATTGGCATGCATAGGAAACTAATCGGCATGGGTTGGAAGCTATTGACATGTTTGCTACCACTGCTTCCAACCCTCCTCTATGACTATTGTTATTGTCACATACTTCTTCTCCTCCTGACTTACATTTCCCTCCTAGTATTGAGACGTATTTTAAAATTTTTTAAGGTAAAAGTCATCATCATCATCAACATTGCTCTATTGTCATTCTTTGCTCATCATCTTGTTCTTCATCCTCATCACCTTAACTCTAAAATCTTCATCTATTGGCAACATATTCAATTCACTACTTCTTGATGATTTGTTTTTCTTTTCCCTAGAATTGTACTACCTCTTGATACTTTCTATTGTCTCTTGCACTTTAACATCTTTTATCTCTATTATCCTAATTTCTCCTAATCAATCTTCCTAACACTTTTCTTCAATTTCTCTAGAACTTCTTGCCCCATAATTTCCTCCAAGTAGCTTTAGAGTTTCCCCTCCTTTGAGTAGCCATAGAGTTCTTTCTTCCTTCTTGGCAATTAGTGCTTCTTAGGATTTATACCTTGGTTTGATATCCCAAGAGGGATCTTGTCATGCAACCAAATGCTTCTAGTAGATATTACTTCATGCATTCCAACATTTTCTATAACAATTTCTCCCCCTTTGTTGGCAATTAGTGCTTCTTAGGATTTATACCTTGGTTTGATATCCCAAGAGGGATCTTATCATGTAGCCAAATGCTTCTAGTAGATATTACTTCATTCATTCCAACATTTTCTATAACAAGTACACAATGCACAGTGGGTGTCTATCAATTCTTTCTAGAGGTCCGTCACTTGGCTTTGGCTCATCAATTATGCAGTCTATTGTGTAGCAAGGCCACTTTCTCTCCATTTTCACAAATCTCTTCTTTAGAATGCTCTCTACTTTCCTCTGGGCTTATTGTAATTGCACAATACTTTAGAATCTCTTAATGAGAGGGAGTAGAGAATACCGTTTGAATAATGTAGAAATGTCCGACAAGAATTACAAAGATTCCCTAAAGGAGACGAAGGTGCTATTTTCTAAGAGGGGACATGAGTTGGCACAAATTGCCAACCCCTACTGTGGCAAAGAGTTTTTCAAGAAAGTGATATCCTAGAAGGGCTAGGGTAAAAAGGCTAGCAAATTCACTACTCCCAAGCTAGCAAAGATTGCTCAATCACATATTCCAAATGGAGAGTAAGATCTCTAACTCTCTGGATGCATTAAAATATTTTTTATACGTAGGTAGAAACATATTACTAGTTCACAATGTAGGAAATGTAGGCTCCTTAACATATTGGTAGGGAGGTGGTGAGTTTTCTATGACGAACGCCTAGATTCTGCCATCCAACAGAGATCATTCTTCGTGTGGATCCATCATCATGTCTACTAGTTCCAATTGATCTCTGATTTTATATTCACGTGATCACAAAATTTTTTTTGTTAATAACATGTGTTAACATGTTATTAACATGTTCACATGTTAACATGTTCTCAAAAAAGCCGGTGGCAAGCGACCTGGTAACCGGATAAAATCCCGCCGGGCTTTTGCTATACCCAGCGGGCCCGCCGGGATAAAGCAAAACCCGGCGGGTCCCTGCGGGGTCGTCATCTAGCCCGGCGGGGTACAATTTCCTATATATATGGTCCCGGGGGGCCCTTTGGGATTTCATTGCTGACAGCATACACAGGTAATGAAACTTGTGTGTGTGTGTGTGTGTGTGTGTGTGTGTGTGTATGTGGGTGTGTTCGTGCGGGAAGCCGCCCACTGTCGCAATGCGCGGCAGGATGTGGGTGGTCCGCCACACGAGGGATGTGTGTGTGGGTGAGTTCGTGCGGGCAGCCGCCCATTGTCGCAATGCGCGGCAGGATGTGGGTGGCCCGCCACACGACTGGTGTGTGTGTAAGGCCATTCTTCGGAATGGTGCTTACCCTGGGGCACTTAGTCGGTAACGCGGCTAGTCTGTGTCCTATGGTAAGTATAGCACGCCGTAGCGGTACTGGTCGGTAACACGGCAAGCATAGTATTGTTATGGCGATGTCACCTTCCCTTCCCTTCCCTTTGTCAAATGCGGACATATGGTCGGTAACGCGGCCAGTGTATGTTCGTATCCTATTTGTATTCCCATAGAATCGGGCATTTTGTCGTTAACGCGGCAAGTTGGTGTCGTCCGCTAGTGCATAAATTATTTTTTGCATATTGCGGCATTTGATCGTTAACGCGGTCGAAAAAGTGTCGTAAATTTGCTTGCATATTACGGCATATGATCGTTAACGCGGTCGAATAAATGTCGTAAATTTGTTTGATTTGACTTGTATTGTTTTTATTGTGTTTGATCCATGCGATACTTGGTTGCTAACGCGGCATGAGTATTTCATGGATCAAAGTTTACATCATATTGTCTAAACATTTTATTTTATAATATCGTGATTCGTAACTCGAAAAATATGAATATCTCTCTCTTCTTACCCCCCTCTCTCTCTCTCATGATACACTTCACAACTCTTTCTCTATCTCTCTCATGATTCACTTCACAACATGATAGATGTGTAGATAATGAATTTTTTTTATTTCTCTTAAAATATACATAATTCTTAATAATTTCTTTTTTCTCCCTCTATTTACTTAAAAATTAAAACAGTACATTATTTTCCTCTTTAGGAACTCACAAAAACATTAAAAATGTCATCTAATGTTTCTTCTCTCTATCTGTCACAACTCTCTCTTCCTCTCCTCTCTCTCTCTCTCTCTCATGATACACTTCACAATTCTCTCTCTCTCTCTCGCAATGATACACTTCACAACTCTCTCTCTCTCTCTCTCATGATACACTTCACATCTCTCTCTCTATCACGATAGGTGTGTAGATGAGGAGTGCTTTAGGATTACAAAACATTATTTTTCTTTCTTTAGGAACTCACAAAACTATAAAAAATGTCATTTAATTTTTCCTCTCTCTATCTGTCACACCTCTCTCTCTTCCTCCCCCTCTCTCTCTCTCTCTCATTCGATAATGTATACACTTCGTAAGTAATAATGCACTTGTTGCGGTTGTCTCACGTTCGATAATGTATTGCATGATGTTGAGTTCAGTAATATTGTTTGATATATTCTGCTTTTTTTTATCATTGATAAGTAATGATACACTTGTTGCTGTTCTCTCACGTTTGATGATGTATTGGATGATGTTGAGTTCATTAAAATTATTTGATATTCCGTTTTTGTTTGAACATTGATAAGTAATGATATACTTGTTGCTGTTCTCTCACGTTTGCTTGATGTTGATTTCAGTAATGTTTGATATTCTGTTTTTTGTGTTTAGTGATATTTGCTAGATTTACGAAGACGATCAACATGCTTTCCCCCGAAGAGCGTAAAATCGTTCTGCGAGCAATTCGCATTGAAGCATCACAGTGTCACAATGTGCTGATGATGTCGTCAAAAAGATCAATGAGTCTGAGATACTCATGCGAGATCTAATAGACCAAATATGGAAAAATGGAGGACAATGTTGGATCCAGTGATACCTCCAATAGAGTCCAAATTTCAAATAGCAGGAAAAAAAAGGCACCTGGGATAGAGTGGCAATATGCAATTAACGTTGGTGATCGATTCACAGATTGGGAGTGTAAACTATGCCATGCAGTAAAATCAGGTGGGGCGCCTCGACTAAGAGAACACTTTTTAGGCGGACCGAAGAAAAAGTCATGTACCCACCCCTCTGCACCTATAGTGGCCAAACCCATAAGAGAAGAAATTCAAAAGAAAGATTCAAGAAAACATGACACTCCTACCGTTAATGTATCAAGGCAGCAAGAACACTGTTGTTCTAATCATCAAACTCCCGCTACATCGCCTACTTGTACCCCGAACGGCAATGTGCAACCAGAAAGTAATCTACCCATTGCATCTTCTTGCAAGCGAAACTTTGACGTAGGAAATATACCCATGCGTCAAACTTCATTGCAAGAAAGCCTACGTCAAGGTCGACTCGATGATGCACAACTCATCCTTGCTGAAGCGATTTACTTTTCTGGGAGTGCTATGATGATGGTGGACAGTGAGCATTGGAAGAGAGCATGGAAGAAAATTGGTGAGTTTGGACCAGGGTTTTCACCGCCTACGTACCATGCTATGCGAAATGATCTATTAGAGAAATGTTATGCGCAAGTAAAAGAACGTGTACAAAGAATAATTCTTAGCAATATAGAGCTTTCTGGATGTAGTATAGTAAGTGATGGATGGTCTAATGTGCAAAGAAAACCATTAATTAATATAATGGTTATTTCACCTAGAGGTGAGACTTTCATCCGTGCCGTGGATTCAGCTTGTAAGATCCCTGTTCCCACCGAGCAACGGATTCGGGGTACTGGCAGCGGAAGTAGCGCTTCTCGCGCGGGACAGGGGTCCCACACTCGGGGCCTCGCCCACGGATATCCGGATAAGAGACTAATCCGTCGGTTGTTCCAAAACCGAACCCGGAAAAACTTCCTTTACCGGAAAGCACGGGCGATTCCACCAGGATAACTTTTTACTCTAACGTAGTCAAGATCATTTTTGATCGAGATGATCCGATTACATCTATAAGATACTTAGTCAGTTCAAGGAAGAAACTTGCACTTGGATCATTGGGATCAACGCTTTTTTCCCCATTCAAGAGGCACAGCCGTTGATTCCTATCCATAGAACAGTTACTGTCCGGGATTTATTTTTTTTTTTCTATCGTAAAAACAAAAGTTTGAGTCTCGGTTTACGGATCCATCAGTCCAGCCTAACCCCATCCGATCCCATGGGTTAGCCAACCGCCCAACCACTGTAGTGATGGGATCCAATTAAAAATTTGGTTAGGTTTTGTCCCGGGTACCAAGGAAAAGAGTTCCAAGGCCCCCTAGCCGGATGTTCATGCAAAATAAAACTAGTCACACCACTCACACACCCAATATGAAATTGCCCTTTTTCAATCAGATTCAACCAGTTTAAAACAATCCTTTAATAAAACCATAGTATCATTGATCACCATCTTCCAATTTATCCAATTGATTCTTAATTTCTCATCATTCCTTCATCAGAGTATCTATGGCATCATTGGCAACTAGAACGCTCAGGAGCCGTTTCGATAGTTCCTAGCCCATAATACTTGGCAATATAATCACTTAACAAGATGGACTCTCGTTGAAGATCAGCAAGATCAACCAACAGATCCATATAAGGAGCCATGGACTCATCCATTGAAGACCAGCAAGGTCAATCAACCAGATCCATGCTCGATTTCAGAAAACAACTCCAACTCTGTTCCAATATCTTCCTCGACGCACGCGTGGGTATCCTAGGCAACCCAGAGCCCGAGCACCGTATGGTCAGCACCCTCTAGGATCCTTCGCAGGTAACCTAGCGCTTCACGCATAGGCCGCTTCCTTGGCCCCTCATCCACCGTACCGGAAGCTCACCATTTTAATCGCACCGAGGCTGGTCAAGACCTCGGCCGACCTTGCTACGCGAGACGTCCTTCATTGACTCCCCGTCAGCAGTTGCAACTTTACCATCACGACTTTAATCACAAGACGGTCAAAATGCTCCCCCCAGCATTCTTGACATAAAACAATCATTTACAAACAGCATTTACAAACAGTATTTACAAACAGTTTACAACACAATTTCTATTTTAACTTTAATTTTTCCACATTATCCCTCATCAATCTACATTACTTATTCCATATTCCATTTATATGTATACTCATCCCATCACATCATTTCTATCTCATCACTTCAGATTCCCTCACATCGCATATCGTATATTCACATCCATACATCCACATCTATATGCGTACATTCACATCTACATGCATACATCTACATCTCTATGCATACATCCACATCCACATTCACATTCACCTCCATACATCTACATCTACATGCATACATCCACATCTCCATTCACATCTACATCTATACATCTACATCTACATGCATCCATCCACCTCCACATCCACATCTACATCTATACATCTACATCTACATGCATACATCCATATCTCCATTCCCATCTACATCTATACATCTACATCTACATGCATCCATCTACCTCCACATCCACATCTACATCTATACATCTACATCTACATGCATCCATCCACCTCCACATCCACATCTACATCTACATGCATACATCCATATCTCCATTCCCATCTACATCTATACATCTACATCTACATGCATCCATCTACCTCCACATCCACATCTACATCTATACATCTACATCTACATGCATCATTCACATCTCCATGCATAATAAAATTCTTTTAATTAATCTAGGATGATAGTTCCTAGAATATGGTAGGAATTCCTCTTTTTATGCTTTGAATGAATTTATTTTATGCGTAATTTTTATAAAAATTTTGCCATAGCTCCGCTACTATGACTGATAAATCTCAATTTTTTTCTAAGGGATAAAGCTCATTATTAAAGAAATAATTAGAATGGTCTCTAATTGGATCATCAATCCATAATGGTCTCTAATTAGATCATTAAGAAAACAATTAGAATGGTCTCTAATTGGATCATCAATCCATAATGGTCTCTAATTGGATCATTAAGAAAACAATTAGAATGGTCTCTAATTGGATCATCAATCCATAATGGTCTCTAATTGGATCATTAAGAAAACAATTAGAATGGTCTCTAATTGGGTCATCAATCCATAATGGATTGAATCATCAATGTGCATAAACTAAAAGCATAGCAAAAAGCCATTAATTTGGCCTCAAGCATAGCTTAATCTTGGATTAAGGAAAAGCTTTATGAAAAGCTTCATTTGGATTGAGAATGGTTCATGAGTATGACCATTTCTTGAGTGAGAGAGAGAAATTACATAAAAACCATTAGAATTTTAAACATAAATGGAAATTAACTTCTATAGCATTTATTAAATTATGTAACTCTTCACTACTATTCACCAATTAACTTCAATAGCATTTAAAAAACCATACTAATTAAACTTCTCAAGCTTGAGAGGGGTTGAGAAGAGAGAATCATTGAGAAATTATAGAAAGATCAAAATTCAATATACTTACCTCATAATTTGCTTGATTCTTTAGTCACGGTAGAGGCCCCCAACCAATCAATTGGTTTAGTATGTTGATGGAGCCACCAATGGGGATTGAAGAAAGAGAGAAGTATCAAAACTAGTGAATTATTAAAGAATTCACAACTCTTGGCTTAGGTAGAGTGGAGTAACAATGCATAAGACACTCTATATTTTGGCTTAGGTGGAGTAGAGTAACAAGCATAAGACTCTATCTAATTTGGCTTAGGTGGAGTAGAGTAACAAGGCATAAGACTCTATCTAATTTGGCTTAGGTGGAGTAGAGTGACAAAGCATAAGACACTATCTAATTTGGCTTAGGTGGAGTAGAGTGACAAAGCATAAGACACTATCTAATTTGGCTTAGGTGGAGTAGAGTGACAAAGCATAAGACACTATATATTTTGGCTTAGGTGGAGTAGAGTAACAAAGCATAAGAGACTATATTTTGGCTTAGGTGGAGTAGAGTAACAATGCATAAGACATTATATTTTTTTCAACAAGGGGAGGCTTCTATTTATAGGAAAATTTGAGCTCCTAACCAAACAAACTGATTCTAGAATTTTTCAAGTCAGTTTGGTTGAATTTGGACTAGATTTGAACCTAGTTTGGTTACTTTTTGATTCGGTTTGGTTCCATTTTGATTTGGTTTGGTTCAAGAGAGATGAGAGATAAAAATATCACATTATTTTTGAGTTTAAAACTCATTCAAGCATGTGAAATATGCACCTCCTTTAAAGAATTCCCCTTCCTTACATATGTGTCAAAATTTTATTGCTCATAGTTTTTTACTAATAAACCTTGTACATTTTCAACTCTTCATCTTATGTGAAATATGCACCTCCTTTAAAGAACTCCTCTTCCTTACATATGTGTCATAGTTTTTTTACTAATAAACCTTGTACATTTTCAACTCTTCATCTTATGTGAAATATGCACCTCTTTTAAAGAACTCCCCTTCCTTACATATGTGTTTATTTACTAATAAACCTTGTACATTTTCAACTCTTCATCTTATGTGAAATATGCACCTCCTTTAAAGAACTCCTCTTCCTTACATATGTGTTTATTTACTAATAAACCTTGTACATTTTCAACTCTTCATCTTATGTGAGCATTTACTCATTTTTGGGTATCTTCTTTTACAAATTGGATTTATCTCCTCCCTACACATGGATTGATGCTATTGGCCCATAGGAACCTTAATTGGACCATAGTCTAAAGATTTATGAAAATCTAGACCCTTAGGCTAAGGTTCTTTATACCTCTTTCCAATTAATTCCAATTGCACATTGGAAAATTCTTTTTAAATTTCTGTTTCAGGGGAACTCATCTAAATTATAAGAGATATTTTTCTATCCAGAAATATTCAAAATCTGAATATTCTCTCTCTAGAATATTTTCTCTCTCTAGGTTAAAACAGTCACAAACAAGATCTCTTATATTTCAGAAAAGGAATTGATTACAGGGGAATATACTAGACATCAAAAAGGGGTTGGGGGAGGAATCTTACATTCTACCCCACTTAAAAAACGCGAGATGTCCTCATCTCGCAACTTGGAATAATTTCGCAAGATGCACGAATATGAGACTTAGAGAAAAATTTTAATCATGATTAACCACCAAGAAAAGTCTTAAAGAGAGCAAGATTCAAAATAAGGACAAGATTTAAACTTTATTCATTCACGGGACTTATATAGTGAAGATAGAAGAACTCTTTACACTTCCATAAGCCCGTCCATCATATGGTCACAAAAGCAGTCCTCACAAGCTGCACAAGTATAGGGTAACTCATCTATGGGAATGATTCTGCTGGTTATTGCCGCACCTATCTCAGTGGTATGAGGTGATCTAACAAAAGGACCTCTGAGAGGCAAGCCAAAAACGGGGTAAAGGCATATCTTCTCATGAGGAAGAAAACACGCCAGTAAGAAGACCCGCTCAGAAAACCCAAGATGCCTTGATCTCATGACGCAGTAGTATCGAGGACCCAAACCCAAGGCTTCGATAACCATGGCCAAGCGGACATTGTTACGAAAGTGCTGCTGACCCCAGGGTGTTACCCTAGTTATATTTTGATAGGTCCGCCATTTGGTTTGCGCTACAGAAGTTCCCAAGTGAGGGAAAAGTGAGCGCTCATACTGCTCTATAAAATCCTTCTTCACAGACTCACTTGCGTCTTGAAGGTGAGGAATCATTATGGATAAAACTAGTTCTTGTTGCCAAGCCATGAAGGAGATTAAGAAAGAAAGGAGATTGATGGGAGTAAGATTACTGTGAGCGACAAGTAAAAGTTACGACTTATATAAAGGAAGGAGCTAGCGTAACCTAGAAGCCAACGGTAACTTGCCACTGAAGTTTTACCGTCTTTCCATGATTTGTGTTTGACACATTTTTCTATAGAAGGCATTAAGAATTTTGAGATGAGGAGATAAAAGAAGCTTGTAGGTTAAGTCACCTACTTTCATTGAATTCAGATATAAGGGTCACAATATCTGGGGGATAACTTCTTATACTTCCCAAGAGATAAAGAACTTCTTTTGGGCCGTACTCGAATGAAAACCAAAACCTTGGTATCCAAAACACCGATTCTCATTTCTAAACTCATTGTTCTAAATCCTTAAAACAGGTGGGACTCCTGAGAAGTATTCTAGGGAAAGGGTCTTCCTTTTTTAAACAGAAACTTTCTTTTATTTTAGAGAGGGAATAATTATAAGATCAGAAAGGGAGATTCTTACTCCTGTATACCTCGAAGGCTGGGGAGGAATCTTACATTCTACCCCACTTAAAAAAATGCGAGATGTCCTCATCTCGCCAAGTAGAGGACAACTCTTTTTCTTAAGATCCAATTTATTCTAGGGTTCCTTATATTCTGGTCAACCCAACAGAACACTGGGATAAATATCCCTTATATAGAACTCATTATTAAATAACAATTCATTCAGATCATATCATTCATATCTTTAACACGATAATGGTCCATTAGACCGAAAAGTTTCCTTCGAAACATTCCTCCACGGAAATTTCAGTCAAGCAAGTTCTCAATTTCACATCCCTTAACTTGATCTACCGGTCAAATATTAACAGTAGCAATCTAACAGCACACCCATTAACCTCATAGTGATTTGCTGAATTCATTATCATCATTCTAGTTATGAATATCATCACAGGGATTCGTCCCATTCCCCCTCATTGTGGTTTCATTATATTTCAACTAATTTTTTAAAAATCAACATTTTTCAATCAGCATTTTCAATCAGCATTTTCAATCAGAATCCAAATCAATTCATCCATTCTCAAACAGAATTAAAAATCATATCAATCACATGCAAAATCATCATCTGGATAGCATTAACGCTTATAATTTCAAGTCTTAGATTTACTCGTATATACTGTCAGTAAAGAGCTGCAGTATACTCTCGGTATATACGGGTAGTCACGGCCCTTGGAATTATAAGGTAAATACTATCATGTCTAGGCCTCAAGCAAGTCGGGGATTCTATATAATTGCGGTACTTCCATCTGAAGACCCAATTACCAAATTACGAGTTTCAGTTTGAATATCAAATTGTATGAATTATATCACACAATTATAACCTTTTTGTGTTTTCTGATAAATTTTTGACATATTTGTCTTCTCAGGTGATCTTTATTAACCAAATGCTCTGATACCAACTGTAAGATCCCTGTTCCCACCGAGCAACGGATTCGGGGTACTGGCAGCGGAAGTAGCGCTTCTCGCGCGGGACAGGGGTCCCACACTCGGGGCCTCGCCCACGGATATCCGGATAAGAGACTAATCCGTCGGTTGTTCCAAAACCGAACCCGGAAAAACTTCCTTTACCGGAAAGCACGGGCGATTCCACCAGGATAACTTTTTACTCTAACGTAGTCAAGATCATTTTTGATCGAGATGATCCGATTACATCTATAAGATACTTAGTCAGTTCAAGGAAGAAACTTGCACTTGGATCATTGGGATCAACGCTTTTTTCCCCATTCAAGAGGCACAGCCGTTGATTCCTATCCATAGAACAGTTACTGTCCGGGATTTATTTTTTTTTTTCTATCGTAAAAACAAAAGTTTGAGTCTCGGTTTACGGATCCATCAGTCCAGCCTAACCCCATCCGATCCCATGGGTTAGCCAACCGCCCAACCACTGTAGTGATGGGATCCAATTAAAAATTTGGTTAGGTTTTGTCCCGGGTACCAAGGAAAAGAGTTCCAAGGCCCCCTAGCCGGATGTTCATGCAAAATAAAACTAGTCACACCACTCACACACCCAATATGAAATTGCCCTTTTTCAATCAGATTCAACCAGTTTAAAACAATCCTTTAATAAAACCATAGTATCATTGATCACCATCTTCCAATTTATCCAATTGATTCTTAATTTCTCATCATTCCTTCATCAGAGTATCTATGGCATCATTGGCAACTAGAACGCTCAGGAGCCGTTTCGATAGTTCCTAGCCCATAATACTTGGCAATATAATCACTTAACAAGATGGACTCTCGTTGAAGATCAGCAAGATCAACCAACAGATCCATATAAGGAGCCATGGACTCATCCATTGAAGACCAGCAAGGTCAATCAACCAGATCCATGCTCGATTTCAGAAAACAACTCCAACTTTGTTCCAATATCTTCCTCGACGCACGCGTGGGTATCCTAGGCAACCCAGAGCCCGAGCACCGTATGGTCAGCACCCTCTAGGATCCTTCGCAGGTAACCTAGCGCTTCACGCATAGGCCGCTTCCTTGGCCCCTCATCCACCGTACCGGAAGCTCACCATTTTAATCGCACCGAGGCTGGTCAAGACCTCGGCCGACCTTGCTACGCGAGACGTCCTTCATTGACTCCCCGTCAGCAGTTGCAACTTTACCATCACGACTTTAATCACAAGACGGTCAAAATGCTCCCCCCAGCATTCTTGACATAAAACAATCATTTACAAACAGCATTTACAAACAGTATTTACAAACAGTTTACAACACAATTTCTATTTTAACTTTAATTTTTCCACATTATCCCTCATCAATCTACATTACTTATTCCATATTCCATTTATATGTATACTCATCCCATCACATCATTTCTATCTCATCACTTCAGATTCCCTCACATCGCATATCGTATATTCACATCCATACATCCACATCTATATGCGTACATTCACATCTACATGCATACATCTACATCTCTATGCATACATCCACATCCACATTCACATTCACCTCCATACATCTACATCTACATGCATACATCCACATCTCCATTCACATCTACATCTATACATCTACATCTACATGCATCCATCCACCTCCACATCCACATCTACATCTATACATCTACATCTACATGCATACATCCATATCTCCATTCCCATCTACATCTATACATCTACATCTACATGCATCCATCTACCTCCACATCCACATCTACATCTATACATCTACATCTACATGCATCCATCCACCTCCACATCCACATCTACATCTACATGCATACATCCATATCTCCATTCCCATCTACATCTATACATCTACATCTACATGCATCCATCTACCTCCACATCCACATCTACATCTATACATCTACATCTACATGCATCATTCACATCTCCATGCATAATAAAATTCTTTTAATTAATCTAGGATGATAGTTCCTAGAATATGGTAGGAATTCCTCTTTTTATGCTTTGAATGAATTTATTTTATGCGTAATTTTTATAAAAATTTTGCCATAGCTCCGCTACTATGACTGATAAATCTCAATTTTTTTCTAAGGGATAAAGCTCATTATTAAAGAAATAATTAGAATGGTCTCTAATTGGATCATCAATCCATAATGGTCTCTAATTAGATCATTAAGAAAACAATTAGAATGGTCTCTAATTGGATCATCAATCCATAATGGTCTCTAATTGGATCATTAAGAAAACAATTAGAATGGTCTCTAATTGGATCATCAATCCATAATGGTCTCTAATTGGATCATTAAGAAAACAATTAGAATGGTCTCTAATTGGGTCATCAATCCATAATGGATTGAATCATCAATGTGCATAAACTAAAAGCATAGCAAAAAGCCATTAATTTGGCCTCAAGCATAGCTTAATCTTGGATTAAGGAAAAGCTTTATGAAAAGCTTCATTTGGATTGAGAATGGTTCATGAGTATGACCATTTCTTGAGTGAGAGAGAGAAATTACATAAAAACCATTAGAATTTTAAACATAAATGGAAATTAACTTCTATAGCATTTATTAAATTATGTAACTCTTCACTACTATTCACCAATTAACTTCAATAGCATTTAAAAAACCATACTAATTAAACTTCTCAAGCTTGAGAGGGGTTGAGAAGAGAGAATCATTGAGAAATTATAGAAAGATCAAAATTCAATATACTTACCTCATAATTTGCTTGATTCTTTAGTCACGGTAGAGGCCCCCAACCAATCAATTGGTTTAGTATGTTGATGGAGCCACCAATGGGGATTGAAGAAAGAGAGAAGTATCAAAACTAGTGAATTATTAAAGAATTCACAACTCTTGGCTTAGGTAGAGTGGAGTAACAATGCATAAGACACTCTATATTTTGGCTTAGGTGGAGTAGAGTAACAAGCATAAGACTCTATCTAATTTGGCTTAGGTGGAGTAGAGTAACAAGGCATAAGACTCTATCTAATTTGGCTTAGGTGGAGTAGAGTGACAAAGCATAAGACACTATCTAATTTGGCTTAGGTGGAGTAGAGTGACAAAGCATAAGACACTATCTAATTTGGCTTAGGTGGAGTAGAGTGACAAAGCATAAGACACTATATATTTTGGCTTAGGTGGAGTAGAGTAACAAAGCATAAGAGACTATATTTTGGCTTAGGTGGAGTAGAGTAACAAAGCATAAGAGACTATATTTTGGCTTAGGTGGAGTAGAGTAACAATGCATAAGACATTATATTTTTTTCAACAAGGGGAGGCTTCTATTTATAGGAAAATTTGAGCTCCTAACCAAACAAACTGATTCTAGAATTTTTCAAGTCATTTTGGTTGAATTTGGACTAGATTTGAACCTAGTTTGGTTACTTTTTGATTCGGTTTGGTTCCATTTTGATTTGGTTTGGTTCAAGAGAGATGAGAGATAAAAATATCACATTATTTTTGAGTTTAAAACTCATTCAAGCATGTGAAATATGCACCTCCTTTAAAGAATTCCCCTTCCTTACATATGTGTCAAAATTTTATTGCTCATAGTTTTTTACTAATAAACCTTGTACATTTTCAACTCTTCATCTTATGTGAAATATGCACCTCCTTTAAAGAACTCCTCTTCCTTACATATGTGTCATAGTTTTTTTACTAATAAACCTTGTACATTTTCAACTCTTCATCTTATGTGAAATATGCACCTCTTTTAAAGAACTCCCCTTCCTTACATATGTGTTTATTTACTAATAAACCTTGTACATTTTCAACTCTTCATCTTATGTGAAATATGCACCTCCTTTAAAGAACTCCTCTTCCTTACATATGTGTTTATTTACTAATAAACCTTGTACATTTTCAACTCTTCATCTTATGTGAGCATTTACTCATTTTTGGGTATCTTCTTTTACAAATTGGATTTATCTCCTCCCTACACATGGATTGATGCTATTGGCCCATAGGAACCTTAATTGGACCATAGTCTAAAGATTTATGAAAATCTAGACCCTTAGGCTAAGGTTCTTTATACCTCTTTCCAATTAATTCCAATTGCACATTGGAAAATTCTTTTTAAATTTCTGTTTCAGGGGAACTCATCTAAATTATAAGAGATATTTTTCTATCCAGAAATATTCAAAATCTGAATATTCTCTCTCTAGAATATTTTCTCTCTCTAGGTTAAAACAGTCACAAACAAGATCTCTTATATTTCAGAAAAGGAATTGATTACAGGGGAATATACTAGACATCAAAAAGGGGTTGGGGGAGGAATCTTACACAGCTGGTTCAATCAAAACTGGGGCTTACATTGCTCAAGTCATTAGCTCTGTGATAGAGAAAGTGGGTGCCAAAAATGTAGTCCAAGTCGTCATGGACAATGCAAAAAATTGTAAAAATGCATCCAAAATCCTACAGCGACAATATCCACATATTTTTCCGGTAGGCTGTAATACTCATAGTTTGAATTTTGTATTAAAAGATTGGTATAAATCTGATGATACCAAATGGTTTGCCTCAATCGTCGACACTGCTCGCCAGCTTGTGAAATTCATGCTCAAGAGACATAGAGTTTTAGATATGTTTCGACCTCGCATGTCAGTTATGTTAAAGCTTCCAGCGGAGACTAGGTTTTGCACTCACTTTTACACTTTTGAGTCTCTTCTTAGAAATAAAGGTGCAGTTTGCGAAACATTTACATGCATGGCATTTCATGACTGGGAGAACACTCAACTTGAAAAAGTGAAAGAGAAAATCAAAGTCTTGAAGGGAGCGCTTACGAGAAGAAGTTGGTGGAACAGTGTGATGGATGCATACCATGTAATGATGCCTGTTATGTATGCTGTACGAAGTCTTGATCAAAGAGCGCCTAATCTTGGAAAAGCATGGATGCAATGGTGGACAGTCCAGCGGAGTTTGGAGTGTCCTGAGAAATTAGAGCATTCAGTGGTGGAAAAGCAATGGCGTGTACCATTCTCCAGTAGACAAAGAAAAGTTCTGTTGAAGTACTTTCATGCTAGATGGATTGGAGTGCATTCACCACTACACAGTGCTGCTTACATGTTAGATCCTGAATATTGGAATATGGATTTGATGTCCAACGTTGAGGTGGTGCAAGATTTTTATAAAGTGGTAAACACTTTCTATAATAATGATGATGATCGTGTACAGTGCATAAAGGAGATGACCTCATTTCGATTGAAAGAGGGTTTATTTTCCAACTCCCTTGTTCAACAAATGGCTAAAGAGCAACCTGCATGGAAGTGGTGGATGATGAATGGTGGTGAGCATTATGCTTTATTGTGCAACCTTGCGATGAAGATTCTAAGTCAGTGCTCTTCAAACTCAGGCTCAGAAAGAAACTGGAGCATGTACAAATATATTCACAGTACTATTCGCAATCGACTTCTTGCAGATCGAGCAGATAAACTTGTTTACATGTACTGCAATGAAAAGATCTTGCGAGACATTGAAAGCGAAGAGTATGAAGAAGATATGCCCAGATGGATGTACAATTGTGATGATGTAGTAGATGAGAACTTTGATGGTGGACGCACGTTGTGCACCACCCTTGAGATAGAAGACAATTTAGACATTGACTTAGATGAGCTTAATTTAGCAGACGAGAGAGTAAACGGTGAAAGAATTTTGGAGCAAGATACTGACATAGAGGAAGAAGTCACTTCATTAATTTAATAAAAAGTACTTGTACAAATGATCATATTTGGAGAAATTATCAATACAAAAGTAGGATTTGTTTTTCTTAGCTCTCATCTTGAAATAAATTACGAATTGCACTAGGAGTTGCATCTAAAGGTCCTGGTGGTTTATATTCGCTAGCCATGCCGAACACTATATAAATACCTTGATTTATTGGGACATTGCACAATGCACATATGGAAGTATTTTGCATTTGCCTCACTAAACATATTAAGTGGTAGTAGTGTCCACATGGTAGTATATACTGGCCGCTCCACCCATCGAATACTTTGTAACATACAGGACATTGGGGGGTGGAGGAACTTGTAGCCTCAGCAGAAACTCCCACAAGATCAGGATGTATCAAAAAATGAGAGATGTGTTTCCTTGGCGCACAGGAGCAATACGTGAAGAGATGCTCTGCACATCTTGGCTGATCTTTGTTAGCTGCTCTTGAATCCCTCTATTGGCCGGGGGAGGAGTTGACGCTTGAGTTAATCGATCAGCTTCTTTCTCCTTCTCTGCTAGCTGTGCCCCTAAGCTTTCTTTGACCTTGTTTAACTCCAATCCAGTGCCCTCCACCATGAGAGCAAGTTCTTCCCTTGTGAATGTCACTGTCTCTTCACGTATGTCGTGGGTGTTGACAGTGGCCTCTCTGGAGGCGAAGTCCACTGGAGTTTCTAGGATAAATTGAGCATATAGCATCTTAGCAAAATAGAGTGGAGCGTCGACGTTATGGAGAGGACGACCGTACACCTCCAAGAAAATGCGCTCGGCATTAGTTTTGATATCATTGTGAGTGCAACGTGAAATCTTCCATCTTCCCTTCTTAATCTCGCCATCTGGACATGGCCATATTTCCTTTATCATCTCTGTGGTTACGCGTTTGTTTATGTCTTTCCATTGGGCATAAGTTGGATTTGTCCATTTCGACAACCTGCATGCTGTTCTTGTAGCTTCGCGGGCTGTCAGGCCATGTGCAAGGGCCTTCATTCGCTCGTATGCCTTCTTGGCTAACTCCTGATGCTCGTTCGCTTGTGCCTCTGCCATATCTGCATGAACGTAAATGACTTTAGGATTTTAATGAACTGTAAAGATCAACGTAAGATAAATTGACCATTACTCTCAAAATCTTAAAGTTAAACACCACGAGAGGAGATATGTATTGCAAAGACTCGATGAGAAATATCCACTTGACTCCAAAAATACTTCAAACAATGCGCGCACATCAAATTTTGAAGAGAAAACATAAACTTAAACACCACAAGAGGAGAGAGATATTGCAAAGACTCAATGAGATAATATTTCAAACATTGGACACATCAAATTTCGAACAGAGAAACAAAATGCCATTCCTGAAACTTAATCTCTTGATACTGTATCATTACAAAGTTGGGGTGAATGACACCGATAGCTCTACAAGAGGACGTTGTGCCCTCGTTGGGTCAGTATGTAGTGATCTAAAAAATTCAACTACTTGCAAAATTGATTTTCGCTCATCGCGATTAGGCAGAAACATCCAATTTTTGACTCTATGAATAATAGTATCCATGGTAACTTTGTCATGGGAACTATTATCCATCCACAACTCTTGCACTTTCTGCCAAAAGTCATATAAAGTTTGTAATAAATATCCCAAGGCAAAAACATCAGATGCAGGAGTGTATGCATCTGCCAAAAATGGATCATAAAGCTCTGGGGCTATCCTAGGCCGTTTATTTCGCTCTCTGTCTGCGTAGGAGACTGCCTGTGCCACCTTCTCAGGGTTCTTGTCTGCTTCAAATACAAAATTGAGAGACACCCATTTTTTGGGCACTCTCAGCAGTAACCCCCAATCGATAATACCTATGCGTGGCTTTAGCTCTTTTGTAAAATCCAACACTACATTGAATGGATGTAGGTCGGTATGTACAATTCCTGCCATATGTGCTGCCGCTAGGCCTTCCACCATGCATAATATGTGGCATGCTTATTACTATTTGTTTTATTTTCGAAAGTTCTAGATGACTTAAAGGGATATTATCAGGCAGGGGTTGTCTCCATCCTCGATCCAAACGGAAAATTGCTCTGGTGAACTCACTGAATCTGAAGGGAACCTTCAGAAGAGTATCACCAAGAGCGCCGCCATTATAGTACGGAAAAATAGTGATCCAAGAAGCCTCTTTTGTAAAGGCAATGCACTGGACAATCGATGGATGTAGCACTTGCATACCCTGCTCTGCCTGGAAGCTCTCGAACTTGGCGCTGCCTTCTCCTTTGTAGTGCTTTCCGCAAAAAGTAATGTGCTCCGGTAAAAATGATATACCTTTAACTGTATACTCTTTTACTGTGCCAAAAACACCGGAGCCTATTGTTCGCCCTTTGAACAGAGCCTCGTGCGGGATGCCAATGAGATGTGTGCACATAGAATTGTAGATGGTAAAATTAATGACACCTGTACCACTTGCATCTGCCTGGCTGGACGTTGCAGCGACGTCCTGGGCAATGCGCACTCTTTTGGGGAGGGACTCTGCATCCAACGCCTTCATGCGCTTGCTCTTGGCTCTTTGCTCGCTCCATACAACGTCCCATAACTGTAGACGTTGCATATTGGCTTCAGGTGGGGCAGCATCTCTAAGATCACTGCATGCTACACGCATGCTCCCCAAAATGGATCGTGTTATGTGTTGATGGTTGAAATCTGCTATCTTCTGTCTATCAAGCAACTCAGCGTTGCCTCCGCTTCGAAGCAACAAAACATACATTAGCAGACAAAGTACTTCGAAACTATCTTGACAAATACAAAAGATCATCACATAACACAAAACTACTTCAAACTATCTTGCAAGGTCTTACTACAAAACTACTTCGAAACTATCATGCACATTGCACCCCCAATGAAGGATGCCTTTTGTACCCAATTAAGGATACTTTACACAATCAAAGATCTATGCTTGCCCAATACTCTAGTATAGGACAATAGACCTTCTCTAACATTCACAAAAAAAATCAAAGATCTATGCTTGCCCAATACTCTAGTATAGGACAATAGACCCTTGTCTACTCTAAACTATATCAAGTATCAAGAACCAATACAAGCCCCTAAGCAGGACTCTTGGCTCCATCAAACCATTCATAAAGCAGAATGAGGTAGATTACGTACGTGGCTCAAATGCAAAGCTGAATGACTCCAAATTTGTCCCTAAATCTCCGCAAGTATTAGCTACGAACCACACCCTGCCCCCAGTTCAAAGAACTAAGGACGAGTGGCTCAATAGCCTTAGGAGTGCCTACAAGGAAAGACGACAGCCCCTAAGATAAGGACGTTCTTCCCAAGAGGACACTTCTAGCAACTCGAGAGCTCTACAAGTACTTTGAGGAGAGATATCACGTCCCCAAAACAAGGACTATCTCCCCAAAAGTTGTACGATGGGTGTCGGGCAGTGTTTATATACAGAATAGTACCCCGCCGGTGTTCCTTCTTTTTCCCGGCGGGCTCGCCGGGCTTTTATCTTTCCCGGCGGGCCCGCCGGGATAGATAGTTTTCCCGGCGGGCCCGCCGAGAAAGATAAAAGCCCGGAGGTGTTACGGGACTAGTGGGTTCTGGCAGGTCATTGCTCAGGTCATGTGAATATACAATGTGATCACAAGTTTTAATATGTTAACAATAGGTTTTGTTAACGTGATCACGAAATTGTGAAGACGTTAATGAAATCCCTGCAATTGATCGAGTACACACTACAATTGTATATGTGAAGTTGGAGACTAGCTCACCCGCTTGTAGCTAGCATGCATGAGAGTCACAGTGGACTTTGGGATAGGTACCGCAAATACCCTCAAATCTTATAGGAAGGCTCACTTTTAGAAGGCGTTCGTAAGGTGGAAAGGGCAAACGCGTGCCACCTTGAATTTTGACTAGTAACCACACTTGTCGTGCACGGCACAATGTCTCTTAAGCTATGTAGTAGCATGCCACAATACTATTATTGTTATTTTATCGTATTAGGTCATGGAGAAGTTGTTATTGTTATTTTATTAGTTTATTAGATAGTTTTAATGTTTTTGTATTAGGGGGTGGAGAAATAGTGTGTGTAATCAGGTATATATTCTTGAGCGCCCTTCAAATGCATGGGTGCAGTCTGAGATAGAGGATATGGGATTGTACCCCGAGGAGTAGATCGATGAGCTATGGGTCAAGGACACTTGGATATTTTGCCCATGATGGATAGACCACCCATAGAGAGGAAGTTTCCTCTAGAGGAAGTTTAGTTTCAAAGTACATTTCATTATGTAAGGTAGCACATTTGTATGAACTATGAATCTTATTTTTTGGGAGTTTAAAGTTCCTATTTTGGTTGAATACACTTTTGAGATGGAGGTGATCAGTGTTGGAGCCAAGAACTAAGTATAGAGGGTCCACCACATGTGGACAATAGTCTTCATTTAGACAAGACCAAATACATGTTATTATTATTGTTCAATAAATGAACTAATGAACGTTCAAACATGTTAAGTTCACTTATCGAATCCCAAGAGGGTTGCTTCGTCTTGTTTTGAACTCTCCAACCCTTGCTCTTTTCTCTCACCGTGTGAACAAAATATAGAGGATGGATGAGGGAAACTCGCCATACCAGCTAGATGCAGATGGCAATCCCATTTGAGGATGGATGAGGGAAACTCGCCATACCAGCTGGATGCAGATGGCAATCCCATTTGAGATGTTGTTAAGTGTAGCAAGCCTTTCGCAAGCTAATTACATCACTCACTTCATTACTATTCGATTCGAGTAGTGTAATCATTATGTAGTCATTGTCTTTTATATTGTCGTCTATTTATATATGCCAATTATGAGCTTGTACTATGTCAAGTGGTTACTTGAGATATTCACCACGCGATCATCACATGGGGATGCATTCCTAGATTGCTTTTCTGGTACTAGGCCCTTGGCTAGAGTAAAGAGCGAGAGCAATATTTGGGCACACAAAAAGCAAAGAAACAAGGAGATTAATTTTCACTTTCAAGTCCAACCATGTGGCAAGGGACACAAAATCTTAATCCTTAGAAAGATTCCATAAATATTTCTTTTCTTCTTATTAGTTAAAAGCTTTATTTGTGGTAACATAACGTTGTTAATATTTGTTTGAACCTATAAGATGTTTTAACTTAGATGTTAGAAAAACTATTATAGAATGTACTTATGTCTATCAGTGAACAAAATTTTAATAACAACCATTTTAAAATAAATCTTAAAAGATAAATAAAGTTTCTAAAGTATTTTTATTAAAAGAAAGTTCACACAAAGAATGCACACAGTTCTAGTGTTTTTTATATATTAGGAGAGTAGCACATAATTTATAAAAATTGTTTGTGTACACAAAGTTGATACATTGCATCAACTTTGGCATAGAATCTTGATGTTGTGCATCGAGTTAATACACAAAACATCAAGTTTTCGTGAAAAAAGTTGATACAATGCATCAACTTTACATACACAAATAAAGTCTTTGCATCCATTTTTAAAGACTCTGTTTGTGTATGCAAAGTTGATGCAATGTATCAACTTTTAAAAAACTTTGTTTCTGTATAAAAGTTGATGCATTGCATTAGCGTGTTTCTGTATAAAAAGTTGATATTTTATATCAAGTTGATGCACAACATCCAGATGGCTTGGCAAAGTTGATGCAATGTATCAACTTTAATAAGATGCACAACATCAAGGTGGCTTCACAATTTTGATGCAATGTATCAACTTTAAGAAGATGCACAACATTAAGGTGACCTGGTAAAGTTGATGCAATGTATCAATTTTAAGAAGTTTTGTTTTTTAATGCAAAGTTAATGCATTTTATCAACTTTATTAAGAAAAACATATTTGCAAATTTGATGCATTATATCAATTTTTCCACGCAAACTTAATGTTTTGTATTGAGTTGATGTAGAACGTCAAGTTTATGTAGCAAAGTTGATGCAGTGAATCAAGTTAAAGAAAAATTGTTTGTCTATACACAAAGATGTTGCATTCCATCAACTTTGCCATAAAAACGTGATGTTGTGCATCAAGGTGATGCACAACATCTGGTTTGTGTGGCAACGTTGATGCAATGCATCATTTTTTCATACGAAAACAAAGTTTTTAAAAGTGGATGCATTGCATTAACATTTCCACGTACACATGATGCTATGCATAGAGTTGATACA